>NW_023458564.1:12736589-12775426 GCF_013731165.1 Rhagoletis pomonella | reverse complement strand
AATAATAAAGATCAAAAGAAATTAATAAACATATATTTTTCCTATTAAGATAATTATATCTTACATTTAAAAAAAATATATATAGAAAAAAGAGATAAAAATCCGCTCCCCTCGGCTGTTGAAACTTTCCACTTTCATTGAGCTTAATTCCAATTTTATCCATACTTTATCTTTCGTTCCTACATTTTTACTATCTTTTTCATTTAAATCATATGAAATTCGATGATTTTTCGTATAGAAAATTATTTTTCCTACGATTTTGTCCATTTTGTTACAATCGACTTTTCAAATTTCATTCAAATTTTCATTCAAACTGATTCCAGCAAAAAAAAATTAGAAAAACTCGACCTTTAAATATATTTTTAAGGCACTCTAGCCAAGGAATGCCTAAGAATTGAGCCAAAATATGTTGGTGGTATTTGGCGATAAAAATACCACATTTCTCTACCTAAAGATGAACAGGTGCCAAGCCCACTTTTTTCAACATTTAGTTTTTGATGAAGATGATGCCAAACTACAACGATTTTTTGTCTCTCGTGAATAATTTCAAAAAATGGATTTGGTGACGAGATCTTGTTTTGCTCGAAATAACAACACATTTTTTACGTGCGATATCCTAATGTACATCCGTACATACATATACATGAGAGCTTCTCTATGTGTACGCAAAATTGTATATATATCGCATTCGAAAGTGTTGCCTGCATTATTTGGTTGTATTTGTTTTTTATCAAAGTGAATTTTGTTTGCCAATATTAAAGTCAGTGGCTAATTGCCAGCAAAGGCGGATAACGTATTTCGCCAACGATTTTCTATACAACTTGCTGAATGATGATTTACTATTTTTTGGTTCTTAATTTTTAAAATAATGTTCGTTTATTTTTGTATGGCTCATATGTATGTTGCTATCATGATACCGGTTTTTGAATCGAATGTACTTTTAACGCTCAGTGATCGAAATTCGATAAATTTAAATAAATCCACTTCAGCATAATGACTATAAATTGGTCAAACCTCTAAGGATCTTGTTTAATCTAATAGCGTTCCTAAAGATAGACAAAGTTTAGTGCCTATCTAAATAATTAACTTTGTGTTCTGAGTGATAAATTCTCTCGCATATACCAAACTCAATTTCAACATCACTAAATATCAAATGTGCTTAAAAAGTCATTTTATAATTCTGATTCGCGAATCAAATGTGCCGGTTGAGTTCTACACCATTAGACACTTAATCCGCAAAACGTAAGCCGTTTCCGTTTTTTTGCTACTTAATTGTAATTAAAATTCACTCAAGCGGTATTGCCCATTGTACTTA
Organism: Rhagoletis pomonella; assembly: GCF_013731165.1. Lineage (NCBI taxonomy): Eukaryota > Metazoa > Arthropoda > Insecta > Diptera > Tephritidae > Rhagoletis > Rhagoletis pomonella. The sequence continues at coordinate 12,774,111 of NW_023458564.1, read as the reverse complement.
AGGCCAAGAGACAGGATTTAGAGGAAAGGGTTATGTAGGTGGAGGTGGGAATTCATTGCTCCTTTGCAGACTTACCATACTCCTTTCTGAAATTTTATTAGTTTGTTGAGAGAAATAGAATGTACTTCGTCCATTCTCAGTACAACCGACCCAAAAAGGTACCGTCAGAGTCTGGCGTAGGCCGGACAGCGGCAGAGAAAAAGTTCTGTACTATCCTCGTCCTCCAAACACGATGTACACAGTGGATCGTCGATGATGCCATATGTCTTCGTCCCCGTGGATCGTTGCCGCTATTCCTCGCCCTAAAATTGGCCAGGGGCAATTGGGCGCTCCAGAGCACCCCAGTTCGCCAATTTATCAGCCAGCTCATTACCCCGAACACCGTAATGTCCTTGCCACCACACAAGTTTAAGCTCATTCCATGTTGTAACGGAGTTTAGCCCCGACTTACATTAACTTACATTTCTGCACTAACTTTTAAGAGGTGCGAGCGGTTTGCAGGGCCTTTACAGCAGCTTGGCTGTCACTGCAGATTCTGATTTTATGTCCGCACCACCTTCCGCCAATTATCCAGTCTGTTACTTTCAGTATTGCAAAGACTTCCGATTTAAATACCGTTGCCATTGCATCCAAAGCGGTAAAGCATCTAAAGTTACAGTCCAGATGCCATTCAGCTCCAATGCCGTTTTCAGTCTTTGAGCTTTCGGTATAGAAAGTGTTCACCGAGCTTCCCAAAAGAGTGTCAGGATCTGTCCATCTGTCCAAAAACAAAGGATATTACTCTAACAACCTTCTGAACAAATCTCTATGCCCGGTAAACCAATCGTCGTGCCACAGACCAAAAGAGTGCAGTCAACACATCGTTTTCATTGGCTCCTCTTGGATCTGTGCATTAAGAGTCGGTCCCTGACGTTGTACTCATGGCGCGCGTAATGCCTATACACGCGCTTCTTTTTTAGCCTGTTTAACACAGATACCGTAGTTACCAAAGAAGCACCTAAAAATGTTAAGGTGTTTTGGCTTGAGTGCGCTACAAAAATTACTCGTGGTTTGAGTTTGAAGTAATAATAAAGAAATCATATTTGCGTTTAATTAAAAAAAAATCTTCCTGTATTCATTCGGATGCGCAAGTCATACTCATTGTGTTAAATCTTCGATAGTAAAATGATAATTGGCTTAAATTAGCTTTACTGGAATTACCCCTAAGCAATTAAAAACTAGAGCAGGACCCATATTTTGTTGCTTGAATGGAAATGGATTAGCACTTTTTTGTTTAAGCCGTTGATTTTTGCTATCATTACGACTTTTACTTATCTTTATGCCTGAGTTTTTTTTCAGTTCACAATACATACATATAATATACACATGAAAATAAATTAACCCCATTACTTCGCTCTTTACACACATAGATCCTGTCGTCGATGTTGTTGTCCGGCTACTACCCGCTGACAAAACTGATTTCACCTATTGACATGTGTGCATCGTTAAAAATGTCGGCTTGTTGTCATAAATCATGTCACTGGGAACAAAACAAAGTTCGACGCGGAAAACATGTCAACATATCACGTCGCATACGCGCTATAACAACAAAAACTAATTCGTTGATTAAATAGTAAAGATATTTATGGAGGTGTTGGTTGCTTACATATATTGCTTCTGGATATGAAAAAGGAATGCGTACACTGGTGTGCAAGCTTTTTTTTTGTATCTTGTTTTGTAAATATATTTCACTGATAACTATATGTACGTGCATATGTATGTAAATATAGTCTCCATCATTGCAGAGAGCACTAAAACAATTATTTTTAGATTCTAGAGTACAAGTAATTCAATTTAAAATGATAGTAAGGTTACGCTGAAAATGACAATAATTCTTGTATTTTCTCAATATAATTGCTGTGGCCAGTATAGGCAGAAAGGCAGATCCAACAGCATAACGTGATTATTTTGGCTAAAAAGTTGGAGAGGGATGCGAGACCTATGCGTGTGATATCTTTAGTCTGATGTTAGAGAAGATAATCAGAGCCGTACAACTGCATAACTCAGATACAATTTTATTACAACGCTTTTATCAACTTGCAATGTTGTGCGTCCAGAAACTTTCAATGTTGTGGATTCAGAAACTTTCAATGTTGTGTGTCCGACACCAAAGCAAAGCTTTGAAAAGTTCATATAAAAAAGCATAGTGCATAGGGCGACAGCTTTAGTGAATAGGGCGAGGTAGATGACATTTAAATGTCGCCCTATGTACTACGTTTGCTACAGCGGAAATAGACGACACGCCATTTCTTTAAATAAAATTAATTGGTGCTCGTTTGAATGTACATACATATGTAAATGCATGTGTGTGCACCTTTCTATTAATATCGTTGAATTATTTTAATATCTATTGCAAAATTTTATTCAGACAGGACTAAAAAGTAGAAAATAAATAATATAAAAAAAAAACTTTTTAATATACAACGCTTTTATAAATGGACTAAAAAGTAGAAAATATTGATAGATATGAAATTGAAAATGAAAAGCGTGGTGCGCATGTAATACACTTGAATTGATATGAAAAGTAATATATGAATGTATGTATGTGGGTATATGAATAACGACCGCTTAAAATCGATTTCAAAGTTCTACTTTCGCTGTAGAAATTTTAGGTCTACGTTATGTAGTTTGCTTTGTATTGCATGCGCTCCACGTGTTTCATTTTCAATTTCATAGATTGTTTATAATGACTTTTGCTAAAATTTCAAAATCAAAAGTTATCAAAACAAATTCTATGGGACTGAGAAATATTATTTTCTACTTTTTAGTCCATTTATAAAAGCGTTGTATATTAAAAAGTTTTTTTTATATTATTTATTTTACCTACAAGTGCTTGTATCGATAACAGCAAACGAAAGCGGTAGTAATACAAGCCACGTCTTCTCTGCTTTCTCAAAAGCAGAGTAGATGGAAAATAAGTATCTCCTTACGCCAACCAACCGAACGAAAATCACACTTCTGGAGTGGTTGAGTGATAGTAGATTCTATGAAAAATATATTGTATTTACGCGTTTGTTACCGGGAGTGTAGGTGACGGAGAAACGATGAGCTGTATGAGCTTCAGAAGACGTTGACAAACGTAGTTTAGCGAATAAAAACTGAGCGGTTCCGTTGGCTGGGCCGTGCGTGCCTATTATGAATTTATATAAATTTTCCAGTCCTGAATGTATTCGAACCGGTATCCGCAAGTTCAGGCAGAGTAAGAGAAGAAGGCTTTCGCTGCGGTGGACAGATCAGGTGGAGGAGAACTTGGTTTTAGAAGTGTAGAGAAGAAGAGTAGCCACTGGCGTGATATGTTGATTTGGGTCGAAATCGCATAAGCAGCTACAGCGCCAATCAAGAATAAGAGGTATAAATCGCAGCCTTTCTCCCTTCTGTTTTTAATGTAATGAAGTAATCACATTCGCCTCGTGTTTCTTAGAGTATCTTTCTATCGAAAGCTCCAAAATCGCATCGTTAGATGTTGTCATAATGCAGGCATCTCTGCCACGGTCAGAATATCCTCCAACCTTAGTAGAGCCCTAGAAGGTTTACCAAATTTCTGCTCATCATTCATGTGGTGATGCCATAAGACCAATTTTGCCCTACACCGCCTCTGAATCTTGAAAACTAATTTTCATATTGAAATCTTTCTGGGAACGATTTTGAACACGTTGGCATTATTGAGCAGACAAGATAACTAGACAGCCGTATGCGCAGATGGATACAAATGATCATTATCTGATTATTTGTTGTAGACTGCCACCAGAGCACTTTGCATGCAAGGCTTGCAGCTATAAAATACGCTTCTCTTAGTCTAGGTTAGGTTAGGTACTTCTAATGCCGGGCCGGGGTACTTCTGGAGTATCCCTTTATATGGCCTGAATAAACCGATCAGGACGGACTTCTTTGGCAGCCTCGCTGAACGGCTTCGTGGCGGATACGGCCATGGACGGAAGGTTAGAGAGAGAGGAAGCCCTATGCCTCTCAAAACCACTTGAAGTGTCATACTGAGGTCGCTCTCTCTTGGAGGCTAGGCCCTTTCTTGGGTTTTCCCGAGTGGGCGGTTAGTCGTTCCCGCTTTTCTCGGAGGATCGCTTGTCACTGGCGGCGAAGACTTCCATGGCCCAGTTGAGTGAGGATTTTTGCTCCTCCGTCAGTTGGTCTTGCAGCATGACCCCCAGTCTTTTGATAACTTAAGGGGCTGTCCTTCGGTCGCGCTGAGCCCTTACGAAATTGTATTTTCTACTTTGGAGCAGTCGGGGCGCAGGGCCAGGTCATTTGCACCGGTCGTCGAGGATGTATGGGTAGGAATGGTCCTCAGCTTGTTCGTGGGCGACTTGGGCTCGGCCACTACACCTTGCGTGGTGGATGAGCCCTCCGCAGGATTTCCATCTGCTTCGACTTTCCCTCATTTTAGTTCCACCGTCATCCCTGGAGGTTTGCTTTCCCCCTGGGGGCTTGGAATTCCATCCAGCTTCTGCGGAAGATCGAAACTGCTTGTTCCGTTCAGACCCTCCCACCGGTGCCGGCGATGCGGTTTCCTAGATGGTTCGTGTTTGGACTTTTCCTTGCCGCTACTTTATGTTTGTTCATTTCACCTGGTTCTTTGACCATCTACCAAGCCGAGGCCTTTCGATGGCCGAAAAAAAGGGATAAAAACGGTCGACCACGGCAGAGCCCCCCATGTCGCAGCAAGTCCACCGTTTCTACCGAAAACGGATAGCTATACGGGAGGCGCCGTTAGAATACAGTCGGAAAGCCCCCTGGCTGCAAAACTATCAAATGAGCATGGTGACGCATAACACCCTGGATTAGGGGAGAGGGTAGATTCAACACTCTCCGGGTCTAGATCCATTGTTGGACAAGTTCCGACTCACTCATTCGCTTAGTTAGAACGTCTTCTTTTTCGGCACGTGACTGGAATCATTAACGGCCACTGCTTAATGGGAAGGCATGCTTGTAGAATGGATCTGCTTGCTTATGTCATCTGTTACGATGAGGAAGAAATTGAAAGCCTAGAGCATTACCTCTGTCACTACCCTGCCAAAGCCGGGACTAGAAGGCGCTCTATTCACGATTACGTCTTTGATTATATGGAGAACGTTAGCGCAGCAGTGTCCTATGAATTCTCCCGAGATAACGGAGAAAAACGGGTCGTCCAAAGTATGACTTTCTGCTTTCCTGGATACAGGCAGCCACTTCAGCCTACGACAGTTAGGTGTGCTCCCAAATTCGGTGTCAGCTTGTTCAGCCGTGTAACTCAACTTCCAACTAGCACTATCGAGGAAGCCTCCAAGGTAATCAATCAGACGATGCCTGTCGATTCTCTTTCCAAGACTAAAGTCACGCTGATCAAGCTTGGGTGGAACGAGGCGAAAGGTTATGGTCGGGGAAAGTAGTTCGGAGCTTCTATGAAACAGTTTGACTGAGAAATCTTCTATTCACTCCTTGCACCCTGTACTACTTGAGCTTGTCAAATATGTTGAAATCCTAGGCTCCGAAATTAAAATAAACTATTTTACTTTGTCTTTATTCCGAATCTACTATACTTTGCCATTGCATTTGCACGCTTGTCTGCACACGATGCATTGTCGGAACACTAGCGTAACTGGCAGACAGGTAGACAAGCAGACAGACAACTAAGCAAATAGACTAGCCAAAGTGGCACACAGACACGCACGCAAAAAAATATAATGCAGACATGGTAGAGTGAAATGTTTATTTATTTCATTTGCAGATTTTTATTTTTTATTTTCTTGCTGCCAAATGAAAATATAAAGACAGCAACAAATTAAGAGTTGTCACCTAAACGAACATGCCAACAACAGCGGTAAATTTATAGTTAGCAAAAATGTTCAGATTTTGTTTTATATTCACTGAGCGCAAAAGTACATCAAGTGAAGGAAATTATTGCGCGCCAGTATAAACAATTGAATTTCGGCCGACAACTGGTTTGTTATGTTACTCGTATCTACCTAACTTCAAACAGTCTGCAAAAATGGAAATGACAGCTGATTTGGAATGCAAAAGTTTCAAAAAAAATATATATATATTATCTATGAATAACAAAACAAATTTTTCATAAAAAAAAACGGCGTGAAGCAAAAAAACTAATACTTTAACTTCAAGTTAAAATTCTAAAAAAAACAAATAGAAATTCACAAAAAAAAAACACAACCGCAATAACTACATGATCAAGTCTAAATAGCAGCAGAATAGTTGCCCTTGATTGTAATTGGGTTAAGATATAACAAAAGTGAAAAAACAACAACAATTTGCATGGCCTTCTTGTAAGCTAGAGTCGCTGGTTCGAACCCCAGTGAACTCAATGAAGGCGTCTGATGAGGAGATGTGGTGATCTCCGAAATAGCAGCTATAACTTCTACCATTTACAAACTGTTGTTGTTTTTTCCACAATAAATTTTTCAAAAAAAAAAATGACATCAACCTCAATAAAAACTGTTGTTTTATATCTTTGAATTACAATATCGAGCCCTAACCGCCAAAAAGATGTAAGCGAAATTTAAATTTTTTGTTATGCAAAAATACATCAAAAATCAAATTTTGAAATGTCGCTTACGTCTTGTTGGCGGTTAAGACTCGATACACTCTTTTTTATTTAAAATTTTCTTTGAGGTTTATCGAAATCATACATTTACAGCTATAATGTTATCGATGTTCTTATCTACATTCTTAACTTCCAATAAAAAGTTTTCAATATTTTATAGGGACCGAAAATAACTGACAAATATCAAGATTTTTATTTTTATATCGTTGCAAAATCGCAATTTTTTGTTTCTTATTTTTTTCGATCAAGAATAACCTTTAAGTGTGGAGTTTTATTTTTTCGGTAAAATTTTATCGTTATTTTGGATTTTTGTTTTCGAAAAACTTTTAACCGTTATGACTGCGACTGAGTTTTTATGACCGATATTAAACTTTTATCTAAAAAATTATATCTGACAATAACGGTTATAGTATGACCGAAAAGTATAAAAATAAAAATAAAAATAATAAATAACGACTAATTTTCAATAAATGTAATTTTAACGGTTAAATTATGATTTGTATTTGATCACAACCGTTATGGCCCCTGGTATTTTATCATTACTTTTATTAATACTTTAAACGATTTATTTGTGGATATTACTATCGTTACATATTTAGATACTATTTGTTATGTATGTATCTATATTTTTAGAACGTGGAGTCCATATCGGTATCTATTGAAATAAATATCACTATCCTTACCGCTTTGTTATTGTACTCATTTTAAATTATTATTTTTTTTTTCATTTTCAGGTAAGTGAGGAATATTGCAATATAATTAAGCTGATTTAAAAGTGTGGTGAGTTCTTAACAGCTACTCATGAGTGTATTGCTAATCAAGCAGGATTTCCTTGCCTTCACTATTCCTACTGAATGAAATAAAAATAATTTGTGACAGCCAAACCTCGCTTGAGTGCCGGTATTAATATTAAGGATGAAACCCAAACGGCCAATTACTACCCCGAAAAGATGTCGCTATTTCCTTGCAAATATTTCCCTAAAAGACTGACTGACAAACGCCGCGTAAAAACAGCACTTAGACTACATACATACATACCGCTTGTTCCTTTTGAAATTTTTTAAATCTACTAGATTGACTAATAAATCGAAACAGTTGCTTGGGTGTAAAAGAGCTCATTAGTTTGCCTTTTAACACACCGCTCTCAAAAGCACCATAGCCGCCCATTGCAAAACGGTACAGAGCCACAAGAAGTAATACGCCGTCAAATGACATGCACGCCGATAAAAGTAAGGTGTTTTGAGCCACGAGAACAGACCAGCCGGCAATCACTCAATTTGCCTGCAATCACTTCTGCTCTTTGGAAGAAAATGCGTAACTAGAACTTCTTAGATTGAGGAGACGATGAATTAACCCCTTCAACCCCTCCAAACCTCCAAATTTTTGCTCAGCGCAACATTCACCAATTTTCCAACCCATTTTACACTTTTGCTAAGTATTTGACCGACCTTATCCTCCATTTTGTGGTGTGCTTTTTTTTGTTTTAACCCAAATGGAGTAGCCTACAGTTTTATAATGCCTCCCAATAGCAAATATGTAGACTGCTGCAACTCCAGCTATTTTCCACCACATGACCTTCGAGGCATATTCTTCTAGACAGAAGTTGTGGTTATTCCTTTTAACTTCGATATAGATTCCAGATTATGACCTAGTGTCAATGAAGATCCTACAATGTGTGCGCTCGCGGTCAGTATTGCGATTAAGCTGGAACTTGATTAACATCGTATTTGCTGTTAGCATAGGCAACGGTGCAGTATCAACATGTGTCATTCAGAGGACGCGCCTAAAAGTGAGCGTCTCCCCGCAGAGAAGCCATTAAGCTTCGGTAACCGGACTTTGAATTTTGATAAGCAGGTTTTCCATTTTTTATTGGGGTTCTGCTCCACCACATCTCAGATGAAGATCTCGTAGCATAGAGGTGTAAATGTATAGGCCCCGCCTCTCACCAAACTCCTGTTTATATTGCCAGATCGCTGTCTAAGTTTTGAAGGTATTTCTTTCAACATAAGACTCCCTTAAAAGCCTACTTACTTGACTTAGAAACATGTCCAAATTGTGGGGTTAAGAGGAGCAATGACATCATAATTTCATAGCTATGACCACAACCCTAGTTATTGTTGAGTTAGCAGACAACCCACCTACTTCAAGAATTTTCAATCACATTCTGTGGGGGGCAATAACACAGGCTGCATAACGTCTGTAGAGGCCTGAAACGATTTCCTCACATAATAGGCATGTTGATGCAAGGAGACATTATGTGATGTGATTTCGTGTAGCGAATGCGCAACTCAACGAATTTTTCAAGACGTTTCAACGTAAAGGATACCATGCTAATAGGCCTTAAACTTTTAAAGATAGTATAGTCACCCAGTGGGAAAATGTAATGTATAGTAATCGAAAAAAAATCTACGAGAAGTTGAAGATCGTCAACAAATCCTCAGTACCTTCTTTGAATAAAACAGGCATAAAACAGAATATGCAACAATTTTTATTGTAATATTTTTCCGACTATTTTTTAGATTAAATATTTCCATACTTTGTGCAAAACTTGCGAAAATTCAGCAAACTTTCATGCATATTTTCATGCAGATTTTTTTAATCAGATTTTTTGAATTTTTTTGAGTATGCAGATTTGTAGCCCGCCCATTCAATTTTATTGTAATAAAGTAGAAGTTCTAAGTAGCTACGAATTAGCGTTGATTTTTGGCAATTTTTTTCACACGGTCTCTCCCATACATATGAAAAATTTTTCAAAAATACAACAAAAAACAATTCTCAAAAATTAATGCGATTTTTGACTAACTCCGAACTTACATTTTATTGTACTAGAATTTAATGGGCTACAAAACTGCATACTCAAGAAAATTCGAAAAAATCAGGTTAAAAAGTTGAAAATTTGCATGCAAATTTAGTGAATTTTCGCGATTTGCACAAAGTTTAGAAATTATATTTTTGTGTTTTTCGTTGTAGAATGGACCACATTTTAATAAAAAATTAGCGGAAAAATATTAGAGTAGAAATTGGTGCATATGTTAAGCAAAATTTTTTGTGGCAATACTTTTTTCCGACAGTGTATGCATGAACACAAGCTTGTACTAGTAGATAGATTGATAGATAGATAGGGTTAGCACCGCGACCTAGTAACCTATTGCGCCATTCACTCTTCACAAAACCTCCTCTAAACCTAAATCCCTGAAAAAGTTTAGCAGTACCTTTGGGGATAGGGAGTGAATTTGCTTGAGCTGTCGCCCAATTGACCCTTAACTTCTCTCACCTCTTTCGCAGACTGCATCACACTCGGTGAGAATGTGTAGAGGTGTCTCGCTGGCAGAGCCGCAAAACCGGCAAAGGTTGCTCGACCATATCCTCAGCTTGTCAAAATATTATCTCAGTCTGCACCCGTTATTACTCTAAGCTTCTGCTTTGAGAGGTCAATTAAACTTTGGAATCTTCTTTTGTTACACCTTCCAAGTAGACTCTTTGCCTAACGCATTCCGAACGAATTCTGCCATTGTGTTTCTCTCCCTCCTAAACTCCTCTTTTAGAGTGTTGCGACCCACTCCTAGGAAAGGCTCGACGCCAACTGGAGTAATGACCGCCGCCTCTCTTGCAAGACAGTCAGCCGCGTCGTTACCCTCTACTCCCTTGTGGGCAGGTACCCTCGCTAATTTGATGTTATTTTTTCATGAGGACCTTGAGTACCGCCTCGCTATCACTTAGGATTATGATTTTCTCGTTTCTGTAACCTCTACTAATGATTGTATCCGCACATAGATAGATGGCGTAAACTTCTGCTTGAAAGATGTTCGGATATTTCTCCATATGAGCAGAGATCATGGCCCTGGCTCCGACGACTTCAGCACCTATTCCTTGTTGAGTCTCCAGCCACCTGTGTCAACACTCCACGTTGCTTTGTTGCAAACTGTATTTTGAATCTCTTCTTAAAAACTATGGTTTTGCATATGCCATCTCTAGGGAGCAGGGTTAGTGAGAGCGAGAACCCTATCCTCTAAGTACTCCTAGAGGAAATGACCTTACCTTTTCCTAGTACCTTTTTCGATATGTTAAGCAGAGTTGTTTTGACTATGAACGCAAATAAGATTAATTTAAAAAAGTTTCGTGATACCAAGAATCGAAGAAGTTCCCAGGCTCTGGGAAATATAAATTTTTTGTTCACAGAATTTCATAGGCCTTTTTCCTTAATTTATATTACTAAAAATAAAAGTAGCTTTGGAAATTTAAAAATAGCTCCTAATGCTAATTTTTTCTTCAAATTCAAATGCAAGGCAAAACCATAAACACTCACACATTGCAAACAATTGATAACATAAAAATAAATTTATCCCACAGAATGCATTTCACCAAAAAAAAGAAAAAGTTATTAAAAATGTATGTACATAAGAGCTGGAATTAAATTATGGTTGTGGTATGCCAGATAGAGAGAAATTACCAATTCTTTTGCATCATGCATATTTGACACCTGTGCGGATAGCCCCAGCAGGATATTGGATAACCAAAAGCACTGCCGGGCTCAAGCAAATTAAGATAGACACCCGAGGGGGGAAGAATTACCATTATTTATTTACATAAATTGAATTGTGACAAATGTCTGCCAACACTCTGAGTGGCACAGTTGGTCACTGGCTGCCTTCTACAGGCAGTAATTTGTGCCATTTGTATTTTGTCGGAGCAAAGTGTAACTTATTTGTACGTCATAAATGCCATTTAACTGTGTAAAGCATGAATGTATGTACATAGATATTCTTGTTCAGCATTTTTGCTTGTCTAAACAATTTATTGCGTACTAAGTATTTGCAATTTTGTATTCTAATATTTTTACCACAATTTTGTACATGAGTTAACTAAATCCACAACCTCCACTGGGTCGCTTAAAAAGTTTGTGGTTCTTTTTTCGCCTTACTATTGGCTGCCATTTTTATGTGAACGTAATAGGTACTATGCAAAACACTTTCTCCTTAGAGGATACTAATTTTACTTCTTGCTTCAATGAAGGGAAAGCCATGGCATTGCAGGCTTCAGTTGTCTTATCAATAAGTAAGTTGATTTTAGTTATATCTGAACGTTAATCATTTTTTTGCTGGCAGATACTCAAACCTTGAAATTCTTTAAAAAACAACGTTCCGCCTCTTTGTAGAAAACGTCATATTATTCGAATGGTAAAAATAGTTATAAAACTTGCATGCATTACCCTTCTTCAAAGGAATGCTAGTCTTTCAAAATCGGGTGTTTTTAACCTTAAGTTGGCTCCTACGCTTGCAGGAAGTTATATAAAACTTAAAATTCTTACAATTTTTGGCACCCGACTTTCTTTTGGATAGACATTACCCTCACCACGATATTGAAATTAGTTTGAAATCATTTGGTAACTTATAGTATGTACCTGGAAAAAAAAACTGGGAACTTGTACGTAACGGATATGTTATCCACGCATGAGCCGGAAATGGAGTCCGCTCTACTACCGGATACTCTCTCATCAGCCTTTGAAGCGACCTGGCCAAAGAAGAATAAGAAATCTCAAAGGGATGTTCCTTGGTTGAACGATACTTTTAGCCAGCTTCGTCAAATTGCTAGGAAACTTTTCAATAGTACCAAACGGCCTGGTCAACCTAAAGATCAGCCCTAACAGCTTCAAGAGTGAGCTTAGAAGGTCCAAAGGACCGTGGTACCATCTACACAAAATGGGGCTTTCTGAGGATATGAACTGCAGATTATGGTAGCTAGAGAAGAAAACCTGGGAGCATATATTGTGTGACTTCCCGCGTGTAACTCGACTTGACTTATACACCTTGGAGAGTGAATATCATCTCCATCCAGAATATGGTACATGACACTCTCCAAAGTGTTTAATTTCACTAATAGCCTTAAGTCGGAGTGACTAGATAAGAGTTAGCACCACGATTGAGAGAAATAGAGATTGCGCCAATCGCGGTACCGCTAATCCGCTCTTTGTGATTTTGACAGAATCAGCTGTGTGCGTGGGTGCAATTGTTGATGGTGAGCATACGAAAAAGCCAAATTACAATTTTAATATTTGTGCGTTAATATTTCCGCGTGGATTTAAACGATTATTGAGACATTACAAAGCAAAATGAAGTGTGCCGTGGCAAAGTGTAATTGTGAAAACAAAAGGAAAGCGTGCGATATAAGTTTTTTTTCGTTTCCTACGGACACAAATCTGGCGAAAAGGTGGAAGCAGTTGTCCCGGCGAGGAGATGCATTAAACACCAAATCGAGCTATTTGTGCATGAAGCACTTTACTAGTGCAGATATTGAAAATAATACTTTTAGTGCTGGTATGAGGTAATGCACCAGTAGATAAGGTCGCCAGGCGCTAATTCAAGCGGCATCTTACCCCGCTGTTACGTACCTAATACAAAACAGTGCCCAAATTATTATACATTTAAAAGTTCAGCTTAAATTATGTTTTACTTACATAGAATATATATTTCCAAAGAAGCCACACTCATACATCCTCTCGTAAATGGTACAAAAGTCATCAAATAAAAGATGTGGAGTCAACAGCTGTGGAGTTTATTGTGGTTGACTACCTACCACAAATATAAATATGCACTCTGCATGGCTTTTTACAATGTCGAGTCTAAAAATTCGCTTTGCTGCACACCTTCCTTTTGGTCTACATGAAATTGCACACTGTTAACACATCCAGTTTTTCGTGTGCTAAAAATCGTACTTACCTAAAGGGCTACATGTCCAAAATTATTGCTACGTGTTCCTAATTAATCAATCTTTGTATATTTATTGATTCCTACAAAATTGAGCCATGTAATATTATGCGCGTTCCTTATCTCCCAGAAATAGTCAGAAAAAGTCCGAAGTAGTCAGATTTAGTCCAAAAAGCGTTCCTTAACTCGGAAATGACAGCAAAAATGAGAGAGCAACAGTCAGTGAGAGCGACTCTCATCAGTCCGAAGTAGTCAGATTTAGTCAGAAGAATTTTTTCTGGCAAAATCCTGAAAAGTGTCAAACTCAACTGAATTTAAATTAACGGAAATTAAAGAATACGCAAAAAGTGAGAATAATCTAAAAAGTAAAAGAAATGAATTGAAATTGGAAGGAGGCAAAAAATAATTGATATAGCAAGTGTTTATTGTGCTTGTGCTTGTGTGAATGTGTTTTTTACATACATTTCTGTTCTTATTTGACGTTAGTTTTGTTGTTGCCATTCTTTGGACTAAAAATTTGGTTTTTTGCGTTCCTTTACTTTTCCTGTTACTCTCTTTCAGTGAGCGCATTTTGCTTACGCTCTGGCATTTTGACACTTTTCAGATTTTAGTCCCAAAAGATAAGGAATGAACCTATTAAAATTAGCACATTTTTCTGCATTGTTTACAAATTTTTATATGCGTTTTGGCATTTCTCTCTCGAAATTGCACCAAGATGACGTCACGCAAAAATTACGCTCAAAAATCCTCTCTCATTGGCGCAATCTTGTATTCTATCATTCTTGGGTTAGCACAATATATCTAGCTAGGTCACAGCGCTATATGCCCCAATAATAATAATGCAACATAAAGAATGGTGCACTTCAATAACGCCCATGCTCTTTATTTCCCTCAAAAAAAAAACGAAATAAAGCCCGCGGCCGTCATTTCCGTTTCGAAGGAGAAATAGCGCCTACCAATAAAAGGTAAAAAAGCCCGCTGGCTCGCTGCGGTTGAGCGCCAACAGATGAAATAAGGCCCGCGGGGTTTATTTTTTACGAAATGAAGCCCGCGGGCGTTGCTGCCATATCGAAAGGGAAATAATGCCCACCGGCAAAAGGCAATAAAGCCCGCGGGCTTAATTTATTTTTCGAAAAGGCAATAACGCCCGCTAGCTTTGCTTCTTTTGCCTTTGGTAATCAAGCCCATGAAGAAGAAGAAGAAGAATAAAGCCCAAGGGCATTATTTCACTCCACCAAAAAGGTTGTATGTCACGTCAACAATTTCGCCTTGAACGTATATCCGTTGTTTGTCCGTAGAATTGCAGGCCGTAAATCACCGTAGGGCAATTAATGTTTTAACCTAAATTTCATAAACATTTGACTGAGGTCTTGGTGCGCTCATGGCAATCTGAATTCACTTATTACACAGTTTCTCAAATACAAAATAATGAAGCCAATGTGGCGGGCGAATGTATTAAATAAAATATATTAAATTTGTATGCTTACTACTTGATCTAAGGGAGTTTATTAAGTGGTTTATAACGAATACGAATTTTTACTGTAACGCCTACAGTTAGCCCTCGATAAATGTAGTATCCAGTGTCCATTACGTGGAGGTTTCAGGGCTATGTTTAGTGCTTTTCTTTTACTTTGTTTTTTACTTTCTTAAATTTATGTGTTTTTGTTATTTTTCTTAAATTTTTATATAACAGAAGATAATTTGCTTGGCGGCATTTGGGTCAGAATTGAACAGTTATAGATTTTTTCCCTTAAGTGTCAATGCTGTTTCCAGGAATATTTCTATGGCCGAGGACCCAGAATACATTCTTTGTGCATCATTTGCATTTCTAAGCGATTTGACAACGGTGCCCCTTTTTAGTTTATAATCGAAAACGAAGCTATTCACGCGATTTATGTCAAGGAAAATTACTCTCTGCCGCTGGTAATGTTTGCCAATTAGTTTGTGCACTCCTTATTAAGATATTTATGTAGGTTCGCATTTCCAATTGACAAGCTATTTTTCTTTTTCACATTTATCGTATATAAGATATATGTTTATATTTTTATCAATTACGTTTGTAAAAAAATTGCTAGTATTTAATCCCCACATGCAATTATTGAAGTTTTTAACACAATGTTTAACATAAAACTTACATCTCAACGCTGTCAATTAAAATATGTATTTATGCATGCGTGTAGATTAGGGTGGTCCTAAAATGCATGTGAAAAAGTAAAGTCGGAATTTTTATTCCCCCACCCCCTGGGGGATTATTCTATCCAAAAAAATATATGCCCCTATCCAAATATATTTAGAGGTCGCTCAAAGCACCACCAAAAAACAACTTTTCATAGAAATGGTATAGAATTCTTAAAAATCCTTTATTTTTCTATCCGCCTTTGTGCAGGGGATTCCCAATAATAATACCCAATTGATTATTTAAGCATTTTTTCATTGCAACTATAATTTATAGTTCCGCCAAAAACCCACAAAAACTGCGAAAAATGCACTGAGGCCCCAAAAAAAAATTTACCATTTTTTTATTTCAAAACAATAAATTTTTTTCGATATAGAACAATCCTAGGGGGTGACAGCATTATAGTTCTGGCTTTATTGTTTTTGTGCCATCCCAGTGTACATTCATAAGCACACCACAAAGGCGAGAGTAATTGTCCAAAAGGACTATAATTTGAGCGACTATAATTAAATTACCGGATATCAAACAAAACAAAAGACTCAATTTACGGTAAATATCATACTTGCGTTAATCTCAGCTATTGTTTCATTTCGCATTATTATAGGAATTCTTTTTGTGGGTGGGTAAATTCATACATACATACATACATACATACATATGTAGTATGTGTGCTATTAGGTACTTATTGTATGTAGGTGTTTTATTGCTATTTAATGGAAGTACAAAGAATCTCCCGCTCAACTAATTGCCACCAAAGGCCGTTACCATTATACTCTGGCACTGTATCGGGTCTGAAATCCGAACGCACACTTTTGTCCACTCAATTTGATGCGGTCATGTCACGTAAGCTAATATGCATAACTACGTATACATTTGAAAATACATACATATGTACAATATGTACTTTTAGTAATATCTAGTGTTAAAAGTAAAGTTACGTGCATACTTACATGTACTTTTTTAGCTCTGCAAGGCTTTTAGTTGCGCATACGCCGTGTAGCTATTGACATTTTGCGTTTTTAGTAATTCTAAGCCATTTGTCTACAACTATTATTCAACCACAATTGTTGCTACACATGCAAATCTGATAAGAACCTTGTGATTTTCCAATTAAATTTTTTTATAGACTACAACATGTGTAAACAATTAAATTATTACCGCATGTAAATACACGTTTAATTGGGGTTTTGCATTTGCTAACAAGGATTTTAACACCTTAGGGAATTTGAAGAAATTAATGTTTTTTTGTTCGATTAAAATCGTGTTTTTTTAATCGCTATAAAGATAACTGCTACATATGTTTAAAAATTGAAAAAAAAAAATCGCAATTTTCCAAACCGTTTGCCGATCTCTAAAACGCGGCCGATTTTGGATTGGTTGTTCGTTTTGAAAGCATATTAAAATCAAGTTTTAAAAGCCGCATGGTATACACTGTGGGTAATATGGAGCACAATAGGCGCGCAGTAATCCCTGCACCACAGCGGCCGCCGATTATTGGTTATATAGTGACCCGATATTTTCACTTTATTTGCTTTCTATTTACAATTGGTAAAAGAAGTGCGAAATTTCATGTTCCTAGCTAAATAAATGGAGGAGTTATAACAAAAAATCTCATATCTGAACAATCACTTGTATGGCAGCTATATGTTATAGCAGTCCGATTATTCATTTCCGACAAATTATTAATACATTTTAAAAAAAACACCTGCCTACCAAATTTCAATCGAATATCTCGAAAACTGAGGCACTAGATTACATTCAAACAGACAGACATAGCTAAATCGACTCGACGTTTTGATAACTTGCACAGAAAAATTTTGTTTACCGATGAAAAAATTTTTAAAACGTAAAGCTAAACCCGGCTCCAAAACAATTTAGCAGCATTCTAAGGAAGGGACTAATTGTAGACAGTTTTAGAGCACATGGCTTGCCACAAAAGATACGCCAACAATAGTTATGCTAAGGCAGATTTAATTCCTACTTTTGCTTATCATATGTGTGGCGTAGAAAAAATTTCAAATTTATTTTTTGAGTTCTAAACATTTATTGTTCACAGTTTACACATAAAATGTTTAAAATTTGCTCGGAAAAAAATTTCTTTAAATTTATGCATATAAAGATATGTAGGTATCCAATTTCCTCTCCTAATGTGTGCAAAATTAAACACTGTATGTTTACTTTTACATATAAAATTTGTAACGTAGAGAAAAATTACACACAAGGTGTTTAAAATTGAGTAAATATGAGCACTTAATGGTTATTATTAGCAAAAATATATTTTTACTTTAAAATTTATTGCAATTTTTAACATTTCATGTGTATATTTATGTGTATTTTTTAAACATCTAATGTTCAAAATCATATCTTGCAACATCTTGTGCACAAGTTCTGTTTGAAAAATAAACACTTTTCAGTGGTAGTTTTACATGCACTTTTTAGAGTGTGCGGCATATAATTTACTTTATAAGGAAGTTTCGGTTTAATTATTTTTAATGGATAAGGTACCTTTACAAAAATACCAAACACTTCTCAAACAGCCATTTCTAGCGAGTCCTGTAACGCAACAGCATGGTTGCTGTTAAATTTTTCTGAAGATTATTTACTTCAAGAAGTCATATGGTATCTAAATTTACTTTTTTTCTTTAAGTGATTCATAGTTGTTCAATGATGTCAAGCTACGTAAGTACTCTGAGATTTAACGCAATGTGGTGTGCATGATCTTCTTTAAAGGTACGCCTAAAAAGTTCGTTGGCCTATAACTACTACCTTCGGAAGACGCCTTTTAGATAGACTTAAAAACTTTTTCAATAACTAATAAGTAAAAAACTAAACGCGCTTATGACTGAAAAAGTGCAGCTCTCCAATTTAGCCACTAAAAATATCGCACCAAAATGAAAAATTGTTGCACTTGTCACGCTTAATTAGGCTTGCGCTTATCGCTGCGAAAAAATGAAAGAAATGTGAAAAGTTTCCTAGCTTTCACACTTGTTTTACCGACTGCCAGACAGTTCTGCACAATTACACGCGCAACCGCTACGCTTCTTAATAGCCATTGCCCATGGCATAATTGCCAACAAATGTTCGCAATGCTTGGTTTTTTTCTTTTGAGAGTGCATAGTTGGGGGGGATGGAACTATGTGCCCACATTTGTATAGGTACATTTACTTGGGATTGCGCTTCTGTATGTACACCCACACCTATAAGTATGTATGTATTTAGGTGTGTGTGTATGTATGTACGTGTGATAATTATATTCACTAACTTGATAACAATATTACAGAAATTCCATTTATAGGGTAATTAAGGTCAGATAATTACTTGCTTGCAGAGTATGAAATATGTACGCCTGTGCAATGTAATAGGCGAAGTGGATGTTGAGTGGATTGGGAAGCAGCAAATGTTCTTACTAGTGCAAGTGCAAATATGGCGAATTAGTTTGTTCCCGTTGTTTGAATGTCGCATGGCAACCACAAAACAGCCACAGAACATTACTTGAAGATCGCATTTCCACTTGTAAGTGTAAGTATACGTATGTATATTTGTATGTATGCATGTATGTAGGTGTGTAAGTGTTGATAACACAGATAGTAGTATTTAATAGTGGGCACCATTTAGTAGTGGTCATGGTGACGATATTGTGGTCGTTGTTGATGTTGCTAACAGTAAGATTCTAATGTGATAAATGCCTAACTTTGCCATAGCGGTACAGTGGTCCCTGAGATATGAATGTTTTAATCATGTTCTAGAAACAAAATGAAATCGTAATTATAATTACTTCCACATTTTCCTCACGTAATAAAAATAAAAGAAAAACACTTTTTAAATGTAAAATGTTACAGAAAATCTGGCATCTACTCGGAAAATGTCAAAGATCACTCTGTTGCGAAAGATCCTATGCAAAAAAACGTATACTTCCTTGTGTAGAGTTCCACGTCCGCTTGCCAGTTTAATGTTAGCTTTGAAGGTTAATTTATTACGTTGCTGATGGTATCCGGTAGTATTAGTGGGAAGTATCGAGTACTTTTGAGGATCGAGTTCTTTAGTATCGATACTGTTAAGGATCGGCTGCGTACTTTCTTTAAATGTATATGTATACATATGTTGGTAACATTTCAGTGCTTAGTGTACAAATCTCACAATCTGGCAGCACTTTATTCAAGTTAAATCCAAATTTACATCAAATGAATGGCTAACTTTACTGGGTTCAAGTATTGAAACTTCAAACTGAGCACAATCATTTCTAAATACCGTTAAATATACAAAAAAAAAAACTGTATTTTTAAGTATATATTCGACACTTAATACTGAGTACTTTGAATCAATCCTCAGTACATGTTTCAACGCTATGATTGGAACAGAATATTTTTTGAAGTACTGAATACTTTCAAGTTATTTTTAATTCTGAGTACTTTCGAGTTCGAGTGTTTTGTGAGTACTGAGTACTTTGAAGTACTCAGTATCGGTACTTTTCAAAATCGGATTCTGTCGATCCTTTTGCATACTTTGGCTAACTTAAATAATTCACATACATCAGGCCTAAGTATGCGATCCAAGCTCCCAGTGGGTTTCCATCTGCCTCTGTTACGTAATGAAGGCCATGCAGTGAAATATTATCTCTAACCATTGTCATAAGTGATCTCACATTACCTGTTTTGTCTGAGGGGGCATTCGTTTTATGCCCTGGTGGCTTTTTGTGCAGATCCCCTTTGGTATTTCTAGACTTTGTTGTCTTTCTGTGTACCTACTACAAATATCAATATACTCATAGTTATGTTAACTCTTCTCCATGATATGCTAAATATTTCTAGACTATTTCAAAGTAAAACCCTTAACAAGTACACACATCTATCCGCAGGCGGATTTATGCGCGTTTGCGTCAGATCCTACGACCAGGGCTCGATGTCTCACATCCGCTGCTTCTACCTATAATTGGAGCTAACTCGATGACGTGTTGCACCATTGAGATGGCCTGAAATTATATTATAAAATCCAAAGGCTACGCGGTCTAGTTATTTTATTTCAAGTTAACTTAGGGTAGGCAGTAAGCTCTGCAAAATAAGATTGAATGTAACTTAGCTCTGCGCTTCGGGTCGTAGCAACCAGCAATTCTACCAACAGTGATGACTCGTTGTGGTACATTACCAATACTGATGAGCCTGACTTTGCAGCTGAAATTTTGTTCACTTTACTTCAAAACAAAGGATCTTTCAATCTCTACTACGTTCAACTTTCGTGAAAAAGTATAAAAATTGGCAACTTTGATCTAAGTAGAAGCGAAAAAAGCTGACTTAAAAAATATCACTTGAAGACAAATAGTCTTTTAATGTCTATTAAGCTCATCTCTCATGAAGGCAGATAAAAATAATCATGTTTCAGTTGAGACACCCTATCGAACGCAAAGCTTCTTAGTGAATAGCGTTTGGTCGGACAAAGCGTTCATTAAAAGGCAGAAAATTCCGCGAATATCGTAGCACTTTTTCAAATTCGACCATTATCAGAAATTAGTGTATTTTTCAAAGCTTATGGATGAATATCATCGTCCAGGCAGCATTCTTTGGCACACCAGCTACTTTACTCAAATTAAACATTTGTAGTTCGGACAGTTTTTGCCGTAGACTCTACTGTGTTGCGAAATGGCCTGATATGGCACAGCAATAAAAAATCTTCAACATAGATACTTATGAAAATAAAATTATCCAGGAAGCAAAAGAGATTATTATAGACCTCTATAAAAGTACAGTTGCATCTGTAGATGTTATCCGTACATTCGAGCTTAACTTCCTAATCTGTAATTGGAAAAAAAAAAACTGATTAGACGTACAAGACTCCTCCGATAATCTCTAATTGCATAATAATCTGAGATTAAACCGACAACTTTTCGGTGTTTATGAAAATTTTATGAAAGTAAAGAAGAAGAGACGCTAGCAAGGGAAAGAGGTTTATGAGGTTGCTTATGGCGTTTTCTTTTCTAGCAAACAATTTTGCCTTTTTAATGCCCTCTACGCACAAATACTAAGGAGAGAGCAGAAAAGAAAAAATTTATCACAGTGGCACAGAGAAGAAATTGAACTTTTCCTTGAGTTGGAACAAAAACAAGCACAAACAAATTTTACTACTAATATTTAGTACGAAATTCGACTGTGAAAAATGGGATGATTACCTTACGAATTTTCATTGAAATTTTATTATATGTAAACGTATTTCAGGTCAATTTTAGACTTAAGGAAAAGCAAAGGAAACAAACAGCCAGTGTCATTAAAGACCACTGCAGCAGTTGTCAAGATAAAAACAAATGAAATATTTTACCACATTTGCAAAGATAATGAAAGTGAAGCACCAGAAAATTCTCTACTTTATGTAATTTTCAAAAATTCATTTCTATTATTCATAAAATCTCCTGTAAAAGGAGCGAACCTACTCCTGGCACTGCATTCGTAATGAACGATCTTCAGCTTATTTATAGCTCTTGACCCCAGTCAATCCTTTTTTCCGTTTCCTCCCACTATCTATGTTTATTTGCCTATTCATATTTTTTTCCTGCTCTCAGTGACCTTTATGCTTTTCTATTTTCTAACCTTTTCATAATAATAATATTTCGAAAACGAAATACTGTATCTTACCGACCCATTCCGCTAGTCCTGCAAAAATAAAAAAAAATAAAATGACAAACCATTAAGAAAAGTTTTGCCCACACACCTCATAGCCCCCAACCATAAATTATGGACGAGACTACAAAGGCGGTGGCAACAAACAAAAGCAATCCAAATAGAAATTATTACTCAGGCGACTTCTGTAACAGCAACTAGATTAGCAGATTCGAATAGTGAAAGGGGCGTCGCTCAGCCGCAGCCGCAGCAGCTGCAGTTGGAAGTTTTGGAGTGGCCTGCAGCAATGGTAGCAACTAAAAAGGATCATTAGTTTAATTAAATCGAGACACATTTTATGACATGAAGAAGACTTGGACGCTATGCCCACGCTCAGTTTAGTTGCGGCTGTACATACATTTCAATATTTATGTATGTATGTATAGTCTCACAGCTTATTTATGTTCATACATATTTAGGTACCAGCATGCATGTGTATGTAAATATGTCATTAGCAGCGACATACAGAAAATCTAACTACGATTCTTGTTGAAATCAAAAATGACTTAATTGCTGTTGTCAGTGTTAGTTAATTGCTGCCATTGTCAGTGTCACTGCCGGCCTGTTCGTCCCCCCCCCCGCTGCTCTTCCCCACCGCTCAACCGACGCAAACTGCTATCCAGTTACATAACGAAAATCATTCGGACGCAAGAATGCACTGTTGCGGTGGTACAGGAATTCGGATTTAATTATCCACATCGAGGTTGTTTAGGATCGTGTAGAATATATATTTCATGTACATTGAATTAGTATAATTATCAGTTGTGTGTTTGGCCTTTTGTTCGTCAAATAATTGTGGTTCCACCCGCTAATAAATCTACAAGAGAAATCTGATTTAAGTGCGTACATACATACATTTGTACATAAACATCTATTTAAGTTCATTTAGGTTTTGCTTGATACCTAATTTTTCTTTGCGCATTAAGTCACTTTTCATGTTTATTCTCTTAAATGCTTTGTCATCTTAGGCCATTTTTTTTTTTTGTTTGGTTTGGTTGACCACTTTTATGTTTTAGACAAGCTCATTAATTAATTTTTGCTATCTCTTGATATAATTCGATAAAATATGTCTTCAGAAAGAAACTAAAAAAGGAAGGAATAACAAGCAAAGAGTGAAGAATATTTACATACATAAACTTGTGCCAGTATTTAAATACCAGTTTAGGTACTAAATACTAAAAATCTTAGTATTTGGGGATGTATAAATATTCAAAAGGTATTTAGGAGCTGTCTGATACTAAAGTACAAATACAGCAAGCTTTTTCATAAGCGCTTTGGAGCTGAAAGCAAAGCAGCTTTTGATTTTGAATTTTTCTATTAAATTTTTATGTTTCATAACGCTGCTGCAAACAAGATATCAAAATATTCAAATAAAACTTTTGAATAAAATTGAGCAAATATTTTTGCCGCAAGTTTTGTGGTATCTTTGCAGCAGAGTCCATGAGAAAAGCCCACTTCGCTTCGTTCAGTGTGAACACCAGCAGCTTCGCTTTGTTCCGCCTTGATTCGCTCGGCGTCGCTCGGCTCTCTGTGTGAACGCACCCTTAGGCCGCCACAGCAGGAAAGTACTGGGTACAAAGCCGCAGAAAGCAGTTAAAGCATGGTTACTAATAGCATGACCGTGAAATATTCCAGAGTCGTTAGTGTTTGCAGCATTTGATACAGTGCTTCTTGGTGGTAGTTTTCGGCAATCGTGATTGGTACCTTTGACTGATGTCGGCGACAGTTCCTGATTTCGGTTTGCACGGTGGCTAACAAAGAAAACTAACTACCAACTCAAAAGTTGACAGCTGTTTTCATTGGTGATTGACAGTGATCTGCTGATACCTGTAGTATTTGTTTTAGGTCTGGTTGTTAGTAACTACGAAAAAGCATCTGTGAAGAAAATTTTCACCAAAAAAACGGCAGTAAACGTCTCCGCTTCGTAACCATTTTCGGTACTTTCCTAGACTTAGGTTTCTGCCGCACACTTTAGTGGAATTGGTAAAATGACAAAACTCCTCATTCATTTCACCCACTTTTCTTTCGTTTTCGGATTCTATTTCGAAATTTTTTGCTGACTGGATTTTTATAGTAAAAAGCTTTACATAGCGTATTTCTTTAGATATTTTATTTACTTTCCTATCAATAAAACTTGTTTGCGCGAGCGACGAATTACAGAGCTGTCTTCAATAGAAATGTAGCCTGAAATGTCACTTTTCAAACGCACCACATTTTGACGCAAGCAGATTAGTGTTGCCAGATGTATGGGCATCAACACCACATAGTGACGACAATCCACAGACTTTTCATATGACCCAATAGTACCTATGTGTATAAGAATAAAATATTAATAAAAAAAGAGTGCTTTCGTATACATACTTTTCATTTCCAGCTGACTACTGTAAAATCCAAAAATAAAACCTAATTGCCAAAATGACTATAGAAAATTAAAATTTGAATAATGCAGTCAATCGCCTTTGGTTATTATTATTATTATTGAAAAAAAACAGTTGCAAAAACTGCCTGCGAAAAAGAACTACAATTCTAGGAAAATGGACGACGCACAATATATGAATTTAACAAAACAATTTCATGCATATACTTTACGACCGAGTTTTTGCGGAAAGAAAAACTAACCACAAAACAAATCTCTAATAGAACAAAATGAATTTTCATATTCAACACACGAGTCAACCCAAAACAAGCAACACCAGCAAATGCCTACACGAGCACTAATAACATCGCATGCGCTCCAAAGTATGCCCCAAGCAATGCTGTCCTTTTCAAATGGTGTTCAATTGTATCTATTTCCCAGCAAACAAAAGGAATAACAGTAGTTTACGTTTGCAGACAATCGCTTTCGTGTGGAATATATGTATGTACATATGTAATTTTCCGAAAATATTAATTCACGACTTTTGCTTGTACCCCAATTGCTTGTATACCAATTTAAAAACCTTTCTTCCTCAATTCTAGTGCTAGCGTCTTAGGAACCTTATTGCGGCTCTGTACTGTGTTAACAATTGCGGTTATATGCGGCGAGGAGGACAGCAGACTATCGAAGGTTACACCGCGAATTTTTAGGTCATTCACCGTCGGAATTCAGTCGCCATCGATGTGAATTCCCAGCTGTAGTGTGAACTCTTTCGTCCTGGCGTTAAAAAGGGTTTCCGAGAATTACGTAGAGTTCGGAGAAGTAACCGTTTACTTCCGGGTACAAGTCATCAATTCCATTCCCGGACGCCATTATCGAGCAGTCGTCAGCATAAGAGACAATTGTGACTGCCTGTGGTGGTTGAGGGAGCTTTGAAATGTAATAATTCAAATAGCAGCGGTGAAGGGACACCACCATTTGAAAGCCCCAGCTCTGATTTTAAATTGCCTTGATGGTGCGAATTCTGGATCCAACGTAGACAAAGTACTTAACGTTTTCAAAGTAATACTTGTCAAAATGACGTATGGCTCAATACGCAAACACTCTTCATTTACTATTAGGAATTACCTTGTCTTATCCTCAGTAGACCAACCACTTATGCCTCAATCACTAAACTCGAGAGTGCCCTGGTCAACAGTTTTCCAGATCTAAAACTACACATTTACCTTCTGTAGGTTGGACAAAGTAGACTAAGATTCCACTCTTCATGCGCGTAATCATCAAACCAAATTGAACCATCCTGGAGGGGAAGATGTAATGCCCCTACAAACGGCCCCCATTATCGCATTTAGCGCAAGCTCACCTGAGCAAATCGCGCTACCCACTCTTTCGATAAGCTTGGAACCATCTTTATATAAATATAGCCGCCTAAGTCTCTGGCACCTTCCCATTTGTTCCTCTCTAAGATTCTTATGAAGAATTTGTTTTCCCAACAAAGTAGTGAGTGGTATAATCTAACTGTCGTAGATTATCCGGTAGAGCTTCATGGACTTCTGTGTGTCCAAATCTGAGGTCTCTCCGCTGCTCGTTCGTATTGAGTCTCTCCGCACTGTAGCCGGCCCGAAATTTGCCGTAGATATTAACAATACTTAACAATATTTCCAGAGATTTGGTGGGTTTAGTGGACTGTGCATTCGTTCCACCTTGGCTCTGGACAAAGCGTTGTTTAGCGCAGGCCACCACACGGTAACCCTGTAGAAAAGGATGTGTCTTATCATAGCTGTGTACATATATTGTACTACATATATGCTGTTTCATTTTCCATTTTTTGTCTGTAGCTGTCTTACAGGCATATAGGGCAGTATTGCGCTTCCTGTAGCGGTCGTCGATATTTCGTATCCAGTCAAGCTTCTTGCCTAGATTCACTCAAAGGTATTTAACCTCGGTTGAGAGATTAAGGGCCATCCCGCTTGCGGTAGGAGGTATGAGTAAAGGAGTTTTATACTTCCTTGTGAAGAGCACCATTTCGGTCTTGGTGGGAATGTTGTTAAGTCCACATTCCTTTTACCAAATGTTTACAGTACTGAGTGCATTTTGCAATAACTAACTTAGGAGCTGTAGATCTTTGACATGTTCTCGGCATTCGCTATGACTTGACAATCAGTGCCCTCTAGGATTATAAGTAGAGCGTTAAGAGTTAGATTCCGGAGTAGAAAGGAGAGAACGCCCCCTAGGGCAGTTCCTCTGGTCAATACTTTGAAAATAGAATAATTCTCTCTTGCAGAAGGAGCCCAACTCGATCCACCAGATTGGGTTGCACGCTCACCATAAGGAGGGAATTAACAACGGACTACAGATAGACACTGTTCAATGCACCCTCTATATCGAGAAAAACTCCGAGCATGTACTGGAGCTTTAAGAAAGAATGAAGTGAAGCTTATAGGCCTAAAAATCTTCGGTTTGTTGATAAGACTACTTTTATGGTATGTGGGTTAGGATTAGGCACGCTGCAAAATGTAAGAAAAGAGAGGGAAAAGTATGTCCTAAGCTTCTTGTAATTGGAGGGGAAAGATACCATCAAGTACCGGAGATTTGCGGGATTGGAAGGATTTAGAGGATGGACTCTCATACTTTACAACTTTTCTGAGAGTTTCAGCTAGGAACGAGTGGGTCCTAGGACTGGACGAAATGCCGGTAGTGTCGTCAGAGTAGCCCGAGAAGTGAGTGCATATAAGGATCTCCCAAAGTTCGTTACATGATGATGTCAAGCCACCGCTAGTTTTCTGGATAGAGTTCATACTTGAAGAATATTCCGATCGAACTTTTCCCAGCCATTTGGCTTCTGAGTTTTCCGCTACGTTGTTGCAGAAGTTTTGCCAATATTCGCTTTACGCATTCTTCATGGCCTTCTTGAAAAATTTGAGTGCTTCCTTGTAAGGCTTCCGAAAACCTGTTCGCTTGTATCTGAGAAGTGTATCGATGTAGACAGTCTGAGAGCGTTTTTTTTTATATCTGTCGGCTGTGGCAGAGTGAATTTTGTGTGGAATTCCTTTTCAGGTCATTTATTTTGAATTTTTCAGGTTGGATGTGGTAGCAAAGCGAATTGGTCTAGAATTAAACGAGAGTAAAACGACGTATCATCTTTTGTAATCAAGCACACAAGTTTAGGTTTACAACCCCTCCTAATGCATACTGACCTTCACGTGTACATCCTTGCAGTAAGCACTGTCTGATAGTTTTGTAGGGTATAAGGCTAACTTTTCTCTTACGAAGTGACCATCAGTTGCTTCAGAATCACAGAACCGAAAGTTAAAATTGCGAGACCCAATGGTCTCTACTAGTCCTAAATAAAACCGCAAGCTATCATTGATTTTATAAACCAACATCCCTGCTGAAGTCTAGAAAAAGAAGTCTGATGAGGAGATGTGGTGATCTCCGAAATAGTGCTATAACTTCTACCGCTTAGACTTTGTTGCTTTTTCAATTTTTCCTAATAAACAATCGTGGTACAAAGCTCAATAAAAAATATTAAAAACAACATTTTTTTGTTTGGAATATTTAAAGATAAATTACTGAAGATGCATACATTTAAAGAATCCTTTTGCCACTTTGAAGAATTTTATTATCTCTTTTGAGAAGTTAAAAGTCTTATACATATGCATTAGGGCGGGGTAGTTTGTTTGGACCAAAATTTTCAAAAAAAAAGCGTATAGAAATTTTAAATTCTACGATTAATTCTTAGCAAAAATGCCGAAAAACTATATACCAAAAAATGACGTTTGACCCTTCCAAGAAAAAGCGGTATATTGTAACTTTTTTGATCGAAATTTATCTTTAATTACACGAAGAAAATTTGTACGAAATAAATAAGTACAAGGAACTTGTACTTAAATATGAAGAAAACACAAAATTTTGTAAAAGAAAAATTTATTTCATTTAGAAAAAAGTCCTATACCGTGATTTTTCTTTTAAAAATTGGGAGAGTTAAACGTCGTTGGTATATATTTTTTTCAATATTTTGCTTATAATACAACGTAGCATTCGAATATGCCATACGATTTTTTCTAAATTAACTTACTCAGCCCTAATACAAATAATTGCCAACTCTTCCCAGTACTTTTTATTTAGTGGGTTTGTATCTATGTAGCTGCCAGTTGCTGGTATCATAATTCATGCATGTCGAGATGTTTGTAAAAGATATTCTAATTTATAAAATATTTTTCTTTCCTTTTGTTGTTATTGTTTTTGTTGGTTTTATTGCTGCTGACTTTAAAAGGCAATAACAGCCACATGCCCACATAGCAACACCAGCTAAAATTTGTTAGAAGGCTTCCAGCAAAAGAAAGTACATAGTGAGAAAAACTGACTGTGTATTTAGTTATGTGAACATTTGTGTTTTTGCTTTAGTTTGTTTTATCTTTGGCCTCATGCGAGGTTTTACACAAACCAAAATGTACATGAAGCAATATACCTACCAAATATGTAAATCATACACAGTGTGGCTCAAAAGTATGTGGCTAATTTATATGTGACAATCAACTTGAACATACATCACATTTTAAAACATCAAATATTTAACCGTTAAGCACTTCTCTTTCCCCGCAAGATGTTCGAAGTGTAAACTGTGAAATATATGTAAATGCTTGCAAATTGTAAAGAAACTCGATTATTGTGCTATCTTTTGACGCGCACTGTATTCACATGCCCAAGTGTATGGTGCCCAAGAAAGCAACTTATTATTGCTGCTGTCGAACTGAAAATTCAATTTAGCATTTTCTTGCGCACACTACCGCAAACTACCGCAGTAACACACACACACACACTCACACATACAAATAAGCCTGTTATTTTTGTAATCGCTTGTGTGTGCGCTCCTAGCCTATTTGTATGCGGCTAACCATTTAAGCATACCAAAAGAAAAATAAAACGAAACAACAACTAATAAAAATGTTGGTAACAAGAAAATAACGCTTGCAATAAAATAAATTTTGGGAAAGGTTAGTCATGAACTTTGCATGCTTCAAAGAAATCTTGTGACCAGGGTATGTATGTATGTAGGTATATTTTTAGTGTATGTGTGAGAAAATAATTTAATTTCCATATTTTGCTGTTGGTGGCTTTTTGCCCCGATCTGTTTTAATAAAAACAAATGCGAAAATTCTTCTTATTTTAATTTATTTTGATTTACAAATAGAAGAAGAAGCTTGTATGTAGTTGTTTAGAAATGGTAATACTACAGAATGTTTGAAAGTTTGTGTTTTAGTTGAGTGATTGAACGCCCCACAAGCAAAACTTTGGATTTTTTGTCATCCTAGCCATAAATTTTGTGCTTCTACACTTTCCCGATAATGTTTTCAATGCCTTCTTAATCTTTTGCTTATATGCATATGTTTTCAAACTGACGCTTTTTATACCTCTCTCTTATGATACTATTTGAACTAACTTATCCCCTGAATCCAATTTGAGATTTAAAATGTAATTTAGAACCTTTTTAAACCTCTTTCGTCTGACACTTATATTGTGATACATACATACATATGTGTTCAAATAACCTAATTCCTATAATTCAAGTTGAATTTGAATTTTTAAACATGTGGAAACCCTGCTATACATATCTAATTAAGAAATAAAACCTTCTCAAGACTCTTTCGCTTAATATCTATATTGTAATAACTCATTTAACTTATAATATAATTGTATTTGAATTTAGTTTTAAACAGGTGGTAGCCCTTTTCAAATACTCTAACGTTTGCCACTTTAATTTAAGTATAATTAATTTAAATTTGACTTTTAAAAGATCTGGCAACCCTCTCCAACTAACACCTTGTTAAACTTCGGGTGGCAACCCTTGTAGAACACCTCAATATTATTTTAAATATTCAATCTGAAGGTCTCTTAACAATTTTCCGTTTTCAGATTGCTTGCGAATAATTAATTTAAATTTAACTTTTCAAACAGGTGGCAACCCTTTTCAATTTTTTTTCAAACTACAACTTTTTAAAGCCTCTTGACATAAATTTTTTAATATAATTTTCAAATAAATCAGTCCCTTACTTAAAATTAAATTTGATTTTTCAAACAGGTGGCAGCCCTCCTCCATGAGTATGGAAGTGATTTAATATATCTTCATACCAACCTTCATTACTCTATCACAAATATTACCTGAGATATTCAGTATGAAAAATTATGTTTGTATGGGGAGGTGCCACGCCCCTCGTCTAATCGAGATTAAATCTATCCTATATTTAAGGTTGGTCTAAAAAACACCTGTGTATAAAATTTCATGATCTTCGGTTGAGTAGTTAAGGTGTGAAAAGGTAACAAACAAACCAACTCACTTTCGGATTTATAACGTAAAAAATTAAGGCAGTAAGGATAACAGAAACTCAACAACAATTAGTGTTATGGAATATATAAAATGTAAAGCATCGACTTAAATGATTTTTACATTAGGTGCAAGATCGATAAGTAAAAAGGTGACACAATTTCATAATGATAATTAATGAAAATAGAGAATTATAACCAAAAATCTCATATCTGAACAATCAGTTGATTAATACATTATGAAAGTATACCAAATTTCAGTCAGATATCTCGAAAACTGAGGGACTAGATTGCGTTCAAAAAGACTGACAGACGGACATGGCTAAATCGACCCAGCTCGACGTTCTGTTCATTTAAGTATACAATTTCATGTCTATCTCTTCTTCTCCTGATCTACTTAAATTAACCGGACTTGGACAGATTTTTAGGTGAGGTTATTTGGTTCTGAGAATATTTCGCGTACGTATCGATTCATATGGAGGTACATAGGCTACAATTTAGATTCCTTTGTGAGCTTATTGGCCTTGCCTATATGTGCAAAATAGTAGTTCAAAAAAGCAAAATTAAAAAAAAAGAATTGACGGCACAGGATCTTTTAAATACATAATTTTCTTTATTGAAATTTCCTTTTGTCTTATTCCATATTAGCATTAGAATACTATTTATTTAAATCTCCGCTGCGATAAAATTAAATTCAGTTCTATCTAACGCATCTAATCAATTTCAACTCAGCTCAGCAGGTAGCAGAAGGCATCACAACGGCGGCAATAAATTCACCATCAATAAAATTGGATCCTTTATTGCATTTGGCAAATCAAGTCAAATGGTTAAATGCTAGTTAACATTTTGCAATTCTGAAAAATGGTGAGAATAAAGCAAAGGCAAAGATACATTCATGCTTAACTTACATATACACATACATGTGTACTTACCCTGCAGTAAAAATTATCAATTGTTAAAAATTTTAAATGAGTTGAAAAGTTATGCAGGAGTCATGCAGACGTAATCGTGAGTTTGTTTTCGTTAAACAAGTTTCTATTTACATATCCGTATACAAAAATTACTTTGAATACAAATTTTTTTTGCACTTCACGGATGCTTTTTCCAATGCAGGACAAATAAAATGAAGATCGAAATTTTACTTGTATATTATTAGTTTGATGTTATGCCCAAAGGAATTCAAATATAGCACCACCTAAAGCAGAATATGTATACAAATTAACAAATATGTAAATAAATAAACATTTAAAAAAATCTATTTTTTCATATTGATATCTTATGTCGAAAATTATTTAGTTTGAAGTTAGTTGACACCTACTTCAGAGGAAATGAGTTTTCACTTTTTTGCTGTCATCTCCCTACAAAAGTAGTTAGTTCCAGACGAAGAAAATGACCCATTAAAAAGCCATTTATAACCCCTTTCCTGCCGGGTATGTACTGACATGCATTTGTGGCTCCTTACGATTGTGCTGGCGGCAGCTTGCAATTTAAGACATTATTTGATTTTTGTTTGTTTTCTGCCAACCACATGTCGCCCATTCAAATAAAAAAAAATGTAATATCAGCAAAAACACTGCACATAACTTATCCTTACGGGCAAGCGAGGCTTTCTAAGCGCAGCAGGGCTTTAGGCTTAGAATTTAAAAAAGATTGTAACAAGGCATTCACATTTAGCAAATTACTATTCAATGAGGTTACTGCTGCCTTGGTTGGTTTTTGTATGCGAAAGAGTTAAGCAATTTGTAAGTATATCCTTATGGCACCGCTGGTAGCCAGCATTATTTTATGTACGTATGCATGTATGTTTTTCCATGTGGGTTTGTCGGGGCATAGCCATGCATTGTATCGCAGTAGCGTTCTATTGCGCCAGCAACTGTTGTTTATTTATGTTCCACAAACATGGCGTGCTGCTTATTCAATTTAAGCTATTTTATTGCATTGTAGTTTTTTTCTGAATATCCTGCAGGAAAATGAACTAAATGATTTAGGTTTTTTAACTTCAGTTTGAAATTTTTCAGTAGTTCAGTTCCCTTCCAATGTTCGGTAAAAGTTTGTCTAAGGCAGAACTACTTCTAAACGTAGTAAATCACGTGGAAGCCGTAGCAGAAAATAAAATTCCAAGTTCGATTTTTTGACACCATTTCTACTCACCTTTGCAACGAAAACTAGCAGACAGTCTCTTTTCTCCTTTAAGAATGTGTAGAACATTTTATCTAACCAGGAGATAAAACTCTGAGAGGCACTAAGTTAACCTAATGGGCCTGGCTGTGCCCATGTCGCTAAAAACTATGAAAAGGAAGAGTTATTATAACATATTTTTGCACAGGCACGGACAGGGCTAGAATTGGTTTGTGGCTTCGTATGTCAACACTAGACAGATAGGAAAAGATTTACAAAACGTTCCAAGACCAGGGTGAACTCCGGTAAGAACAACCGTGGCGACCTAGTAACCGATACCCTGGACGTACTTAAATTATTAATTATTTTCACACAGAATATGGTCAGATGAACTAATGATTACTCGGCCAAAATCGCTCAGGCGGTTACAGCTTATATTTAGTTGAATAATTTATTTGTGAACATATTGGGCATCTATCAAACTACACCGAACTTAGAGCTCAAGCAGCCACCGACGTAAAATCGGAGACCGCGTCAGCTGACACGACCTATTTTATCTGATTTTCATATTAACGAAAACACACCACCGCTTGACGGTGACGTCGTTGCTTCTCTCCCTCTCTCTCTCTCTCTATCGACAATAATTTGATAAGTTGGTACGGACGGCAAGTATGGAAGGGTGCTCTGTCGGTGGCTGGTTAAACCATTAGACATTTCCATAAGATTCATAAAAAATGGTGTCAGTTTTTCTTTTCATAAAATTTCTAACCACTCTATACTGTTAAAAGTTTTAGCTTGAAAATATAAAACTTTATTGCACATCAATGTACAATCCCAGTTCTTTAATTTGAGTTGGAAATTCGAAATAACGGGGTATGAAAATCGAATGACCTTCAAAAAAATAAAAAATAGGTAACAACCCAATTAAAAGTATTATCAAACAACAGTTTTCTTTAAACTCTTTCGTTTCACACTAACATTTCGATATTTTTTTTTAACTTGTTTATAAGTAAAACAAATTCTACTTTTTAAACAGGTGGCAAATCTTATTTTCTATCTGATCAATTCTCTCTCCTAAATACAGTTCAGAAAGAAATTATTTCCAAACTCATTTCGATTGATACCCATATATTGACAATCCATTTAACATTATTTACTAAATAATTTGAATTTAATTTTTTCAGCAGGTGGCAACCCTCTTCAGGCACCCTAAAAAGATTCTAAACGTTCAAGCTAAATATCTTTAAACACTTGTTTGTTTGATAATCATATTTTAAAATTGCATATAATTTGTGTATAATTTAACTAAATTCGACTTTCAGAACAGACGGCAACGTCTTTAAAACAATTGTCGAACTAAAATCTTCTTAAAATATCTTTCGTATGTCATTGCTATAAATATTTCAAGTAACTGATGAATTAAGTGGAATTACATTTTTTAAACACGTGGCAACCCTAGTAAATATAGTTCAGAAATAAAAGGGTTTTAACCCATTTCGATTGATAACAATCTTTTTGTAATGCATTTAACTTATTCACTAATTTGAATTTTACCTTTTAAACTGATGTCTGGGACATATCAAAAGTATTGTAAATTGCCAAACTAAATATTTCTTAAAATGCTTTAATTTTACAACCATTTTTAATATTTCATATAACTTGAGTATAAACAAATGTAATTCAACTTTTCAAACAGGTGGCAACCCTTTCCAAAATAATTTCAAACTATTACCTTCTTAAACCTCTTTTTTCTCAAAACCCATATGGTAATACCTTATTCACTTACAAAATTCCTTTAATTAAAATTGGATTCGATTTTTTAAACATATGGCAACCCTACTACACGTAGTTAAGGTATAAAGCCTTTTCAGAACCAACTCTTTTAATAATTTGAGTTTTACTGCAATGTTTAGAATTTAGTTTGATGTATGGTCTGGACTGGAAGATTTTAGATACTCAAATACATGACTGATTTAGTTTGTCTCTTTCTGCATAGAACTACCCTCCCTTGAATTTTCATATGTGACGTGAACAACTGCCTTGCTTCACAGTAGTTCAATTTATTTACGGTCTTTGAATAACCTCTTGAATTAAGAGAAAACACCTAACCAATGTGTAACTTATATTTACCGATATACATACTTATCGTCGTTTGAAATACAAAGGCGCATATCAACAATCCAAAAATGCGTATATGAGATTGCATAAATTATTTTGTAGAAATCAAAAACACTCATATTTCAAAATGGTTCTGTCTTTTATAAAAAAAATGGCTTTTCTGGCTAGTATATTTCAGGACGAATGGATAAGGCTTGAGTCCAAAGCTTCGGTGCGCAATTCCAATTTTTCCTAAAATTGTCAGTTACGCGGTTTTTTACTTTAAACGACGATGTATGTCCATAAGAGGTGTGCGCAAACGGTTTTGTTGTGACTGAACACTACTGTACAGTATATGAAATGCAATAATTAAGCAAATTCTCGTTACAGTAAATGAAGTGAATTTCAGTGCCTGCCCTGCTTGCCATCAAAACAAACACTGTAGTGTCGCTGCTGGGGGTATCGTTACTGCAATGACAGTATTTGTTTAATTACTGCAAATAGTTACAGCAAAGGAACGGGGGAGTACAGCACAATTGGGGGTGCAGTAAACGGCAGCACTGTGTTCCATGTTAGTCATTTATGTGTGTATGCCGTGATACAAGTTTCAGAAAATATTTTTAATAAAAAACATACTGTTACTGATGGCATTATACAATATTTTCAACTCGTGTTTTTTTTTAGTGTATCATTTTTAAGTTCTTTAACATACAATTTCGCGGTAGAATTGTATGCCTTATGCAAAACGGAAGATGTGCCACCATTTTCGACCAAAAATACGTTTTTGTGGAAAAATGTAACAGCTCTTGAGATTTGCTCCTATATCCACTAATAAACCATAAGATTTTTTATATCTTATTTCGGTTCTTTATGCCCCTAGAGGGTAATAATATACGACATACACATGTATGAATGTGAAAACGTTTTCCAAATGCTCCAAATGAGTATAACAATATATAAATATGAGCTGGCAAAGTAAGCGCCAGCTTTCATTTACTCGTTTGTTCATGCAGTTTGATGCCCGAACGCCAGGTCCGCGTATGTGGCACGCAGTCAAGTCCATATATTCAAAAAACTGCTGGCAGCAGTATGGCGCGATAATGGCATAGAAGCTCGCCGCCGTCTTCTCCTGCCATTAAATGCCTTTGCAAATTTCATTTAAATTGTATTTGTAGTTGTGTTTTTTTTTCTTTTTTGGAAAATTCACTACACAGCGTTGCTAGGCCCTCATTGTGCGCTTGTATTTTTAAGGAATTTTCAAAAACATTTACACATACACTTGCACCAATTTAAATGCTGATTTGGCAGGCACAAATTTAAATAGAAAAGGTCCTTTGCTCGCTCTGCAGTGTGTACGCTGTAGCAGTTTGTAAATTTCATTTCATCTCATTTAGTTTGGCAACGAGGCAAACGGAAGTAGTGGGCACATACATATATGTATATATGTACATTTGTATGTATGCATGCATTCCTACTTTTGTGTGTGTATGTTTGAGTAGAGATTCGCAAATGGCTAACGTTATTTAAATGCAAAATTTTCTGTGTTTGGATATAATAAATTTTAATTTTACACCATTGGCAATGGACCACTTTCGCGTCTGTTGCAATTGCCAAAAAATGGTCGCTGCTGCTGCTGCTGCTGCTTCTGCTGCATTACAGGCATTCGCCATCGCTTTTACCAATGCAACAACGCGCAACGCGCAACGCCCAGCCGAGCATGCGAATAATTGTAGCAACGTCAGCTGTTCACTTCTAGTGCAATTGCGCGCATAATGAGCCACAACAACAATAGCAATAAATTGAATTTACGAATTTTGAGTGCAGCAGTAGTCGCCATTTTGCATAGGCTAACTTCACTTGGTAAAATTATACTATTTATTTATTTATGTATGTATGCGTGTTATTGTTTGCTGTCACAGCAACACGTTTTTGAATTGCACAGTCACATGCACGCCCACCAATACAAATAACTAAGTGCATCAGCAGCGGCGATAGTGAGTTTCATTTCATTTGGGAATATTCGTTCGCCTTTTTATGATCTGTCAAGCCAGTTGGTCATTTGAAAGAAATTTACAGAAGTCATTGCTGCTTTGCATTTTTTTCTAAATTACTAACTTTGCAACGCTGCAAGAATTTAAGTAGTGGAATAGTAGGGAAATAATTTTTGGTTGGAAACGAGAAAATATTTTTGCAGCAAATGAATGCCCCCGCACACGTTTCGGCTGAAATATGTCATTTAAAGAGCATTTTACTTCTGCTGGAAATGAACTGAACTAAGTAGAGTAAAGGCAAAAACCGGCCAAAGGTTTACCCTCTACTCCAGTACAATTTATTCTTGATTTTCAAAACATCTTAGACCTTGGATGGGCTAAAGTAGCTTCTATAATCACGTATAAATTTTCAACTTTTTATTCAGAATTTCTATACAATTTTCGTAAGCAGGTTTGTAGTCTATTCAATTTTAGTCTAACGAAGTGCAAGATTCAACGGCTACTACAAATTCGTGTTAATTTT
>NW_023458564.1:12712200-12736189 GCF_013731165.1 Rhagoletis pomonella | reverse complement strand
AAAATTAACACGAATTTGTAGTAGCCGTTGAATCTTGCACTTCGTTACACTAGAATTGAATGGGCTACGAACTCTGAACAAAAAGTTAAACATTTTGATGAAATTTTTTGAATTTCTTAACTTTATATAAAGTGTGAAACTTTGATTCATATCGTGTATATTATAGAATAAACTATATTTTGATAAATATTTAATGCAAAAAATTTTCATGGAAATAATTGAGAAAATTATATTAGAACAAATTAAAATTAAAATTAAGCCAAAATAAAAAAGATGTTTAAAAATTAAATGGAAAAAACTAAAATATTTTTTTCTTTATAAAAGAATAAAATCTTAAAATTAAATTAGGAAAAAAAAACTATTGTTCAAAAACGAAGAGAATAGTATTTCAAAATTATTTGAAAACAAACCCTTAAAATTAAAAAAATGCATTTGAAATAAGACAAAATAATAAATAAGATCTAAATAAAAAAATAAGATCTAGAAAATTAAGTTAATAAAAGAAAAAACGATAAATAAAATATTTTAAAATAAACAACATGTTTCTAAAAGTTAAATGAAATTAAAAAAAATATATATTTTTCTTTTACAAACAATAAAACCAAAAAATTAAAAAACTAAGTTTTGAAAAATTAAATGAATTTATGAAAATATTTTTAATTAAACATAGAAAAAATAAACGAAAGTTATTAAAATTTGAATGATATTTATACCTTTCTTTTTTAAACAATAAAATCTATATAAGATAATTAAATTATAAAAAAATTTTATTTAAAAAAAAAAAAAAAGGCTAGATAAAACAGGTTTCTAAAAATTAAAGGAAATTAAAATATATATATTTTTTTTTAATACTATTTTAAAATTAAAAGAAAATTGTATTATTAGAAAAAAGTTGTAACAAAAACTTAAACCTATCTGCGGTTTCTAATTAAAAAAAAAATAAAAATTATTTATTATGCTGGTAGTTTTTTTCTTTATTACGTACTACTCCCATATTAAACAGTATACCCTGTTGACTAAGTTAATTACACATGTATGTGTGTATGATAAGATGCACAATCCAAGGGGCCGCCGCTTAATTTGCGTTAAACATACACACATATATTAGTACATATTTTTGTAATTCTGATGAGGGTGCAATGCTAACACCGAAAGCTCGGAGATATCGCCTTTGGTTTCATCTTTGCATTGGAAAACCGAACGTTAAACGATTCGTTTACACTAATATTTGGTTTGATTTTCTCGATATTACAAAAAAAGATATGTTTACTAAGTTCAAAAACATGTTTCGATTTTTTTGTTTGATTTAAGAAAAAAATTCTCTCCGAGTAAGAAATGAAATTTTATATGCTACGTTGACACGTAGACAGAGTATTCGCTCAGAAAGCCTGGCATCCCTGGTGCAAATCTTAGCTGGCGCAAATTTTTATTTTCCCTTTTCATACGCAGTCGTGTACAAAGTGGTAATATTAATCTCTGCGAAGAGCATGCTCGAATAAAACGAAATATTTCATATAAAAAATTAAGTGTTATTAGCAATAAAGTTACCTATTTAGTGTTGGTACTTACGCAGGTATTTATCCAGCCTTATCTGTCCCTTATATAAGCAGGGCGCACGTCCCGACTTTTTTTTTGAGAATCAGGCGACAACTACCCAGCGTAATAACTTTCTGATAGACTTTTTTATTGCACCAAGTTAAATAGAAGGTATGTAGTTACATTAAGACACGAATGAAGTTGTACGGCACTAAAACATTGCATTACAAAATAGAAGATTGTACTTACATATCTTTAATAATGATTTTCTTTTTATTTCAGGTAAGTGAAGCACTTAACTTTAATAATATAAAGTGGTCTAGAGTCTAGGTAAGCAATCAAAGACTATTTTTTTCCCTTGTATTATATGTCTTAGACAGACTTAAGAATTTGTTTAGGATGAACGAAGTGTTATGCTTCACTTCAGTGTTGGACCTTTTGCCACTTCCTGCTGAACGCTAGTGAAACCACCTACTACGTGGTTACGAAAAAAAACGCACATCTGTACGTACTCTTGGGGTTAAAAGGGAGCGCGGTATCCATTGCCACAAGAGTCGTCATAGGTCTTTGTCTAAATTGCGTGCATGCCGACTACTGTCGCAGCCAGTGATAGAACGATACGAGTACCGTGTACAGAATATCGATACTTTTCATGAGTACTGAGTAGTATCGGAAACTCGATACTTTTTGACAAGTACTGAGTAAGTATCGCGAATACCAAAAAATATCGAAGTTATAAGAACTTTTTTTAAGTAAAAAATATATTTTAAAATTCTAATAAAAAATTTCGTTCTTTCAATTACAAAGCGTTTAAAAACTATCCAATAAACATTGCGACAAACGTTCGCAAATTATCTTCGATATCCAATATGAATGTCGTGCAAAAGGAATATAACGCTCATTTACTTCAACACTGTCATAGAAAAAAAAAACAAAAAACCTAGAAAAACGGCATTAAAGTTTAGAATTTACATATACTCCCATAGTAAAAATTAATATATATTTTCTTCTGAGCTACTGGTAATCGGTACAGCTATGAAACTTTTACATACCATTGGAGAACGAATGTCTTCCTTCACTTTCTATAATGAATGGGTAAGAGGATGGTATTCTGCCCTCGTTGTGAATTCGGACTCCAGCCCATTCTCAAAGGAAGTTTTTATGGAACAGAGCTCTATTTCCTTTAGAGAATGGACTTCACCACATTTGTTTCTCATTTTCTGCATTTGCATTGCATTTTAAAATTAAATTGGTTTATAAATATACGCGTCAAACATTACATTTGTAAAAGTAAACTTTCTGCAAGTTTATTTCAAAACTCCTTTTGAAGTGCTTGCTAGATCATATTTCAGCTATTTAAAGCAGTTAGGGGATTCCCTTAATCTCGTAAAGCCTTAAACTGTGTAAAACTCGTAAGTTTACGTGGCTATTTCGGGAACGTTCCCTTTTGCAAATGTGTAAATAGGTGCGTCAAGTGAATGTTTGACAGGCTGAAAAGGGTTTTGTGAATAAATTTTTATTTCGTAGTATTTTTCATAACAGCCTATCAGCTCGAATTAAAGCAAAAATATAACTGAAAACGCTAGAATTAGCAGAAAAGCCATGTTTATACAGTTAGTGGATGACATTTATTAATTTTATTCCCCTATTATTTTTTACATTCGTTTTCAATATTTTATCATACATTTTGGTATAAAATAATTTTTCATGACTTTATTCGTTAATTCAAATAATTTTTAAAAATCGATTTATAACACACTGGGCAACGATTTATGTACTTCTATTTCTATTGGCAAGGATTGTCAGTTAGTTGAACTTTGTTTACTGTTTTATCAATAAGATGTCATAGGTTTTACCTATGTTTTTATTTCAACCTGTGTGATATCTTCTAGACGTGCGTAATCTTCTTCTGTGATCCCTCAACTACAATATTAGCCGATGCGTTAACCTCTAGTCTTATGTCATGTAAGCCAACAAAAGTCCTTATAAGGAAACTGAAGAGCACAAATGTGCGTTTTCTGTTATAGCGGGCCAAAAATCCTCGCTATTTCACAGGACGAAAAGTTTTCCTCTACGTCGGCTAAATGCGTCTCTAAAAATCTCTCAAATTTAGCCATTGATATACCTACTGTGTTTTTTCTTGGAAGGATGTGATCGAATCTTTTCTTGGTAATTCGCCACTTTAACAATTGGTTTTATATCCAAGAAATTGGTTTCTTTGAGCATTATTGCTGCAGCAACGACCACCCCCAGCAATTTCACCAAGCGAAGGTAGATGCAAGATCGAATTAGGGGTGTAACACGTCAACCCCATACTTCATTTAGTCATCGTAAAATCATATAACATAAACATAGGGTCAAAGCAATCTAGACATAAGAGGTTTCTAAATAACTCCACAGCAGCGCCACCTAGCGGGTCCCTTTTTCACAAACACGGTACAGCCACCGAAAATTTTACTGAAATCTATCCAGAGGTTTGCGTTAAGTCCAAACAACGAAAAACTTATCATTTTATACGTATACATATTTATATAGATTACTTGTTTTTTGTTCATGAATTATTCGAATAACGAATAAAATAATTTATACGTCATTCGAATAATTTTTCTTTGAATAAACCAAATTATTTACTATTTACGAACAACGAGAAATAAAATATTCATTTGTTATTCGTCATTCGAATAAATTTTGCCCAACTCTCTTTTTTCTTTCTTGGTTTCTATAATTATACATAAATTTTCACAAAATTGAAACCTTTGCACAATTAATTTGCCACCAGAGTTGCTTCGTTTCCTTCAAATAGGGGCCTGCGTTCCCTTTTATGAATTTTAATCAATTTTTTTGTTAGTTTTACTCTATAAAATTTTATTACTCACAGGTATTTATGTAACATTGTAAGTCTTCTTTGGTGTCACAAGTTTACACACCCCATATTGATTGATTGTAATTTTACTTTTTTATTTTTTCTTGAACTTTTTGCGCGCATACTATAAATTTTCAGTTGCATAATATTACATAAATTCCTCGCGGTAGCGCACACAATTGCACATTCCATAGCTTATCCAAAAGCGCCTGTAATTAAATTTTTTTCAAGAAACTTAAGTATATAATTATCTGCTTGCACAATTCAATTAAAACTAATTTACGACACGACATTCAGCGGTGACTTCCAATTTGCCAACACCCTGCCACTGCACGCGAGAAGATGAACACCTTTACCTACGTAATTCATAAATATGTGTGGTGTATGTATGTGTGTGCAGTATTTTTTAATTGGCGTGCGGTAAGCCTGCTTCCATACGTACATACATACATACATGCATACATACATAGACACACACAATCACACATATAACAGTTTAACAAAGATGTCTCCTAAATTCGTAAAGGCTTATGTGGTAATCATCCACACTTTCGTATGCGGTACACACACACACCCAGCGTGGTGCTGAAGTAGCTGAAGCGCTTATTCAATACGGATTTTCCAGGGCCGTTTCCGCTTGGCTTTGACGTTTCTTGCTTGCTGCCTACCAGCTGATTTTTCTTTTCTACACCTCCACCACCCGCAAAATTTTCGTCAACATGTTCTTATTCAATTAAGTTTTCAAGCACGATGCCGCAATGAGTTTTCACTCGCACACACACACACACACACTTTACCGCATATTCAAGTGCTCATAAATATCCGTTTCGTACGCATTCAGTCGTCTTGGCTTAGAGTTAGGCATAGCTGTTGGTATTTGCAGTAATAATTTTTTAACACCCCCACCTCCCCGCTTTTGTGTGCTTACACCAACGTGCAAGTTGACAGCTTAGCTTTGAGCGCATGGCGCTGCAAAGGCCTACATAACTTGTAAGTTCTGAAATTTATTAGTTTGCGGTTCGGTTCAAACATTTGTCTGCAGTATTGCACCAACTCGACAAACCGCAGCATTCTAAAGTTGGATTTTGGGATGGTGGGAAGAGAGGAGAATGACTTCATTGTCTTTGATGTGTAAATTTTCGGCTTATTTATGGCTTCATCTCATCCACGACGCTACTTTAATGCATTAAAGCTGTAATTTTTAAATGGCTAAAATTACTTTGTGATTTCGGCTTTACTGGCGGCAACCTGGAATACCCTGTGTACCTAATCTAAAGACAAATATTCCGTTTCAAGCACTTATGCATTATTGGGAAGGCCCTCTCCGCGCCGTTTGAAATCAAACGAGTTTTTAGAAAAGGCGATTCGTTCTTGTAGGAATTTTCCATTGTGATGCTGGAAAACGTAATAGGAGCTGCAAATCTGAATCACAGCAGCGCCAGTAAAAGCATTACGCGTCCTCCGATCAGCTAGAATTTTTTTAATTCGGAGCATAACAATTTTGAGGCAGTGAAGGACTCTGTGTACCTAGGATCCAGCATAAACACCACCAACAATATCAGCTTGGAAATCAAGTGAAGTGCTACTCGGTAGGCAATTAAGCAGCAGCGCCCTTTCTCGATGAAAAGACCACTGCATAAATCTCTCACCATGCCAGTCTTTGAATATGGCGGTGAGACACGGACTATGTCGAAAAAGATGAAATGACGAGCTGGACATATTTAAGCGCATATAAATACTATTTCGTTGTTCACGGTTGCCTGGTTATCAGTTTATCTGGTTAAAAATAATTTTTCTGTAGTGTATTTTATTATTATACAGTAACAAAATACACAACAATTTTTTTTTTACCAGATAATCTAATAACCAGGCAAGCGTGAACAATCACAACGATGCCGCTGGCTTTGGTATGTTGTTATACGAGTGTCACTACAGGATTCGTAATGATGGTTTACTTGTCTAGCTTCACTTTTTATTATTATGTCTGACAGTAACATGGTTAGAGGTGCATGGTTAGAGGTTG
The DNA here is from genome assembly GCF_013731165.1 of Rhagoletis pomonella. Lineage (NCBI taxonomy): Eukaryota > Metazoa > Arthropoda > Insecta > Diptera > Tephritidae > Rhagoletis > Rhagoletis pomonella. Next base: position 12,729,767 of record NW_023458564.1, on the reverse strand, counting down.
CATGGTTAGAGGTGCGTACTACCACTCTGTAGGACATGGGTTTGATTCCTGGTCCGACCAGCATCTTAATATGAAAATGTTTTTTTTTCCCCCCAAAGCGCACAGCGGGCTGAAATCCAAATCTAGGTGGACAAAATTATTTGCTCAAAGACGCTTTGATACAAATTGACACCATTTTGCTCCTATACTATATATTTTTGAGATCGCTAAGTACGAATCTGAAGTTAGATTTCCAAAATTCAAAACGGCGGCTCCAATATGGCGAATATAAAAATTAAGAATTTTGGTATTTTTGGGATCGTTGATTAGGCATGGAAAGCTTAAGACTCACTAAATATTCTAACATAAATAATTTTTTTTTAACCAATTCGCTCGATTTAAGTTTTGTCGTTTTGAATTTTGTAATATAAAAATTTGCAAACACAAACTTTTGTTGGCGATTTTTAAATATAAGAATTGTAAATAGAATAAATCGTTTACATTATCTGATGAGGTGTAAATCAGGTCAGCTAACTGGTATCAGAATGTTCAAAAAGTTACAATTTTATAGGACTCTAGCGTCGTTCAAGTAAAGCCATAATTTGCCGGGCAACATCAACTATGCGTGAATGTGTGTCGCTTAAAGCACTCATACAGCCATATTAAACTATCTTAGTGGTTAAATCTTAGAAAACCAGATGCACGAGATATTAGCAAACATAAGAATACAAAAAAATAAAATAAAATAAATAAAAAATTTGAGTTGTATTTTCTGACTTTTGTCCACCTAGATTTGGGATTCAGACCACTGTGACACGCATATAATAGATTTGAATTGCTAAAACCGATCAACAAAAAAATGTTTTTTCTTTGGGTTTCTGTTCTCATGCTTAGTTTCTCATTCCAAACATTAAAAAACACTTGAATTTTCATTTTTAGTTTTTAAAGTTTGCTTTTGTCTGATTTACGTCGATAAGTATAAAAAATACGCAAAATATTCACTTTTAGACATTAATTTCTTATTATTTTACATTTATATGTTATTGTTTATCACAAATCTTAAATAAAAAAAAGACTCTGATATCCAGCAAAAACTTTTCTAATCGTAACTTAAAGTAAAATTATAAAAAAAAAATATATAAAAATCAGTGATTTTTCCGGAAAAATTGAAAAATCGCTCTAGTTTTTACAAAAGCAAACTTTGATCAAAAAATAATTTTTTCCCTTATTTTTAGCGTAAGAGAAACTAAAACTTAACATGTACAAGTCAGACCCAAAAATCGCGGACAGAGTCCGGTAGATTAATAAACAAAATAAAATTACCGAAGTAGCTGTTAGACTTAGCAAGTGCAAGTCCTTTTAAAAAGTCTGTCAAGCACTAGAAGCACTTTCAACAATGTTACCAGTTATGTTTATGCTTATAACAAAATTTCTGACCAGAAAAATTAGTTAAAAATTCTAAACTGAGCCACGAAATGTTGAATGCTTTAATATTTAAATACTTTTAATCAGGAGGACAAATGTTTTACAATTATTATTTTTTTTATATGTGTTGCAATATTTTTTTATAATTTTACACAAATTGGTAAAAAATCGCGTCGCATGGCAACACTCGATTGGTTTGACAGCACTTAAATAAAAATAAAAACGAAAGTTTCTAGTGCAGCACGAGCAAGTTGAAATTATTTCTCGAAAGTGATTAGCGTTATTTCATTGAAATTTATACATTTCAATTTTTATTTCCGAAAGTGATTTCAGCAAATCTGCAAAAAGGATTTTCCGGCTGTTTACACTTTTTTTTTTTACACTTTCGAGTTCGCATTTTGACAGAAAAATTGCAACATTTGATCGCACTTTAAGGAAAGAATTTGAATAGAGTCATTTAAAACATTAAAGTTCCATTTGTATTTTTAATAAAAATATCCTTAAATTTCGATTAAGTCGCATGCTGGATTTTAATCATCAGACTCCCAGTCAAATTCTCCACTTTGAATTTTCGTAGATGATTTTATAGGACTTTTATAAATTAGGCAGTTAAAATTAAATGTTCAACGAAAAAATATCTATCGAAATTTTACCCTAGGCTTCTGAGTGCCAGAATTATGTTTGAGGTCAGCGTATAAATGCGATTGCATCAAACATGATTAATTTTTAAAAATAGGAACATCGAATCCCTCTAAAAAAGCTGATGATGAGGTAAGCCAAACCCAATTTTGATTTGCACTACCCCGCATGAGTACTAACTTTTGACCATTATTTGGTTGGGGTCATAAGAAAAACACAAGGCAATCTTATATTGCGCTTCATGTGGTTCGTTCATTGCAGTTTTAAAAGGAGTAAATTATTTCTTCTAAGTGCTGCGTAGTCGAAAAAGTATTTCTTAAGATATAAATTTCCTTTTGTGCTTAATTTTTCAAAGACGTTATAATACTTTTCAAAAATCAAGAAATTTCTCCTAATTTGCAGACGAAGGAGTAGGAGATCATCTTTAGCAAGTTTTTTTCGCTATCTGTTTTAGGTACTTGATAATTGTGGTTGAATTATTTACCATTCTAAAAACTTAACTACCCCGACTTAAGCTCCATTTTCTGCCCCTAAATTTTTTGTTTGTCTATAGCTATTATTCACACAAGTGTTTATTTGCAGATGTCTTCCCAAACGGGCCTACTTAAACTTTTTGCCTTCTGGGTTTCATTAATTCAAATGAAAATCTTATTTGAAAACTCATTATGCACAAATATAAATCTCGTTCACCGCAGCCGTGTAACGCAATAATGCTATTCTTAGCGCACTCAAAAGAATAAGCTGTCATCTATCAACCGAGTGTGTCGTAGGCGTATACGTAACGTACTACCTACGTATGTACATACAAGCGGCGCCAACAGGAAACTGGCCATTCAATTTTATAGCCAACGCAGCTGGTTGACTGCCTGCCTTCTTTACGGTCGGCTTTGTGATACGTCTTTTGAATGCTACAGACTTAACCGAATGACTTATCTTAGCTGAGTCCGGGTGTCATCACGGCAAGCCGCAAAAAAGGACAAATTCCTGCGACAACTAAACGAAGGGACAAAAATTTAATTATCGCACATACCAGTGTCGATTGTCGCTTTCAAAAAAAAAAAAAAAAAGAAGGCAGCTTCAACAGCAAGAAATAAGGACATCAATTGGTTGGGCAAAATATTCTTTATCGCTTATGCACAAGCTGCCGCTCATCCACTTGTCGGCCTTACTTAAAACACATTCTTCTTACCCCCCTCAAATGATTGCGCTAATGTGTGTGCGTGGTTGTGTTAGTGCTTGGGGATTCTTCTTTTGCGATTTTCCTCAAGATTCTTGGCCGCATTCCTTAGCTTTAAGCTGATGCGCATGGCTGCGGTAGATGCAGCTGTAATGAGATATCCAAACATTGAGGTTAGGAAATACTATATGTATGTATGTATGTATGTATGTACATTAGGGTGCATCACCAAAAATGGAGGGAAATCATAAAATTTATTATATTTTAAGACTGCAGCAAATATATTTAGAAAAAAATTTAAGATTTATGTAAACTGTACCCATTTGAAAATTCCGTTTCTAAATTTAACAAGTAAGAAAGTCTAAGTTCGGGCGGAGCCGAACATTAAATACCCGGCGCAAGTATTAAATATATGTTTTTTCACCCTTCCGAAACCTTCCGCTAGATGGTAAGCCGAGGTGTATCAATTTTGAGCAAATTAGCGTCCTTCAATTTCGAAATATTGGAGTTTCAAGCATTTCTTAAATTTACCGTTATATGAGTATCGGCCGTTATTTTAGTCCGATTTCAATAATTTTCAACGTTTTGCTTACACGTGGCAAGTACAATAACCATACCGAGTTTGGTACAAATTGGTAGAACGGTTACCGATATACTTATATGTGATCATAAGTGGGCGGTGCCACGCCCATTTTCCAAAATTTTACCATAAACGTATTTCTTGGTAAAGAATTGTTGCAAGCATCAATTTTGAATAAATTAGCTTCAATATTTAATGATTTATAGAAGATTTTGTATTTCTCTAAATTACCGTTATATGGGATGTGGGCGTGGTTATTGTCCGATTTTTTAAATTTTCGGCCGTTTAGTATGATGTATCAAGGCCAACAACCCTACAAGAATTGTGTGATGGAAACTAACACATTCTCATTTATCTTACTAACACATTTGCAAATTTTGCGTTGGTTAAAAAGAGACCAATATATAAGGCCATAAGTTGGAGGAAGACGGAAGATCATATGTACACAAATGTTTACATCAGATTTTTCACACTGCCCTTTAGAATGTGATAGAAACTTGTAGGTAGCCAGTGACAGAAATCTCTATCAGCCTTGCCAGTCAAATGATTTGTCAAATGATGGTCACTGTTCTTGCAGGGAACTGTGCCAAGTTTGGAAGAAATTGGTGCAGCGGTTACCAAGATATACACATGTAACCATAAGTGGGCGTGGCTACGCCCATTTTCCAAAAATTTATAATATTCTTATTTTTCGTCTAAAAATTATTGTAAATATCAATTTTGAGTGAATTATCTTCAGTAGTTACTAAAATATCGCAGTTTTCGTATTTCTGGAAATTACCGTTATATGGGAAGTGGGCGTGGTTAAAGTCCGATTTCGCCCATTTTCAATACCAACCTACCTTGGATTAAGGGAAACCTACATACCAAATTTCGTTGAGATATCTCAATTTTTGCTCGAGTTATCGTGTACACGGACAGACGGACAGACGGACAGACGGACGGACAGACAGACATGGCTTAATCGATTTCTTTTTTCATCCTGATCATTTATGTATACATTTGTCTATATCTATCTCGATTCGTTTTGGCTGTTACAAACAACCGTTATGTGAACAAAATTAATATACCCTTGTGCACAAGTGCGCTCGGGTATAAAAATAATGGTATGCGGATTTTCTAAGCTTCAGCTCTTCTATGATCTGAGGTAATTTTTTAGAAACATTATTTTTTTTAAAACAAAATTTATTTATAAGAAACTCGATTTTTTTAAGTGCATATTTTAAAATGAGTGCAGCACACGTAAATCTTAAAATTTGTTTAAAAATATTATAATAAATTATTGAATTCCGATGAAAAACGGTACCATTTAATTTATCTTTTTTTTATGGACGGCGATGCTCCCTAATGTACATATGCTTGTGGTCTAAGTTACTTTTGTCTCAGGCATACATAATTGTTGTTGGACTTTCACAGCAGTAAGTCTTGATTATTGCCAAACTTTAGAGTGAAAAGTTTTCCAAGCACCGGCTGTACTTCATTTCCACTTTAGAATTTTGCACATTTTGAGCAGTTCAGCCGATTGTATCTGATGTATGCATAATTGCGATGACTTTTTCTCAATTGCTAGTAGATTGTCGGAGACTTTATGAAAGCAATTTTAGTCACGTAATATTGTGGGTTCCTCACTCGTTAAGGCAATTCGGTTTGGAAAATTTCCATTCGAATAATATGCAGCTGCCAATGGTCATTATAGTTTTGGAAAAGTCCGTAGAAATTTAGATGAACCCAGAATACTCTCGGACCCTCTATACCTGATGTTGCCCAATTCAAAGATATTTCTGGATCATCTATTTTCCATTAAATATTTACTTTGCCTATATGTATAGTAAATGTTATTCCTTCGGATATTAGTGTAAGTTTTCGATTCAACAAAATATAACTAAACCGGAATATCGATATCAAATAAAAGGTATTTTTGGTAACTTTAGCCCGAAAATATTTTCATTTCTATTTGCGACTCAATAAAATTTTACTACGACAACACAATGTGGATATAAAATTAAAGGCATCTTCGAGAGCTTTTTTTTAAGCACTTTGAAAATGCAAATTATGAGGGAATGAAAAAAGTGCGGTACTTGCACTTCAAACAAAGATGTCCGCAGAATTAGCAACATGATCGTTGCCAAACTTCCAGGAGAGTACAAAATATACCACAGACATCACTCGGTGAAAAACCCTAGCTCAGAGTGTAGTCCAATTCACAACAGATTTTCTGAATTCGGACAATATTTTGGGCTCATTACTACACGAAGTTAAATTGAAAACATGCGTTAATAATGCAAAATCTGGTATAAAAAACTATATGCTGTTTTTTTATGGTAAGGTTCAAATATCTCAAGAACCTGGGGTAATGGAGCCAATCTGATGCTGAATTTAAATTCAGGGCATCAAAAAAAAAGCATAGCATGGCATTTAAGCTCCGCTGTTTCTTATGCCGATCTTTTCCAGAGTAAAGTATGACACTTAGAATGCGAGTCATCTTAGGCTGCCAAGTTTGATTTCCGTTTGAGTGGCATTATGAAGGTGTTTGTTAAATTTGCATTCAGCCCCACCTTGGCACACCATCTTTCGTATATGAATATTAAGACCTAACTAGATTTCATCGCACGGAGAGCTTTTTCCTGCTTTCATGCTGTTACCATGTGATAAGCGTACCACTGAGAAGTGAAGCCAATATTCGTCCTATTTTCCCCAGTAGTGAAGATAGTCTTGCTACAATATTTCTATCCTTGATATAGGTTTTGAATAATCTATATAGCCATGTCATTTGGTAACTATTTACTTTTCTGCTAATCAGCGCACTGTTTATTGCAGTATGTGAGGTATTACCTGCCACGTTCAAAAGAGCTCGGATGCATGTCTCTTTTTTTTCAAGATCAGATTGTAGTGACCGGCTTCACTAGAAATATATGGATGGGGAGTAGTGCTGTAGAACCGTAGTCCCTACATTGTTGTTTACAAGCTTCTATAAAGCCTACGTATCTATACGCGAAATCGCGACTATCAAAGTATAAACCTGTACAATATTGTTTCCCTTCGAATAAATTTTCAACAATTCCCGATATACATACATATAACTCAAAACATGAAATTTTGAGTTGTGTTGTTATTGCAGAAAATCGTCGATATGCATGTAAAATATTTGCGTGCAAGGCCCTCTGTGCGGAATCTCTGGAATCTCTTTTCGGTGTGCCCTTTATATTACGATAAAAAAAAGATTCACCCGAAATAAATTTTTACTGTCCAATAAAATTAAACTCTTCCCACATAACTTTTCGTAGTGTTAATTTTTTTTAAAAAAGCCTGACCAATTTCGAGCTTAAGTATGCACATATGTTTACATTGGTGACCGTTGCGGTTCGTTGTCACTTCGGCTGACATGTTGCAGCTTTGAAAGTGACATTTATGTAATTATATTAGGTAAACCATCAGAGCCAACTTGCATGTAAATATGTATGCAGGTTGATAGCACTCACAAATGTAAACATTTTTGTTGCGCACGAATGCTTGTACGATTGTATATTTAGGTAGTTTTGTTTAATAATATAGCATTTGTACATTAGGGTGGTATAAAAGAAGTAAAGTCGGAATTTTAATGCTCTCCACCACCTGGCATTGCTCTAAGCTGGAAAAACATACCCTTTTTTCATTTTGTATGTATGTATGTATATGGAAAACTTTGAGCGCTATGACCGACCTCTAATTTTTTTTTGACGTAGAATACGTCTTACCTTAAGGTATGGGGGCTATGTTCAAATGTTGTAGTTGTAATTTTTAGAGCTTCACAAAAACGCTTATTGCACGAGAACTAATAAAGCGATTTCAAAGAAAAGTGTGGCGTTTCAAAGATAAAATTCCAAACCTGTCGACAGATTCATTTTTGTAAATAACCAATTCGGTTTCTGTCGTAAAAACAACGGTAAACATTGCCTTATTTTGGGGTCAATTTTGAGCCTTTAAAGTGCTCTAGCAACTTATTGTTGGCATATATAACTTTCATTTTCGGGATATAGGTTCTTTGGAGCAGTAGAAATATTATCGGGTACAACTTTTATATAAATTTTACAAATATTGAGCATTTTAAGGCAAAAAATTGTTGAAAAAATTTGCAAATTTTTTTCATTACCAAAATGCTCGAAAACCGCTCGAATGATTTTGTTTTTGTTTTCTTTAATCAAAAATTCAAGAGTTTTCCTTTCGTTTGGTATATGGGAAGTATTGTTTGATATCTTCTATATATGTTTATTTTATTCAAATATATGGGCATAAATGATTTTCCATACAAAATCACCTCGTCATCATTTTGCAAACACGTGCATATGTTGGAAGTGTGGGAAGGAGACAAAAAGTATGTATGCGTATGTAATGCGGCTTTTGATCGCAGCGTATGTACATATGTAAATGCATATATACGTACATATGAAAGTTTCAGTTAATGTGGATCTGTTTGGTTTTGTTATCGATATTTTTATCGATTTTGTTATCGATTTTGCTATCGATTTTGTTATCGATATTTTTATAGATTTTGTTGCCGATATTTTAATCGATTTTGCCATCGATATTTTTATCGGTTTTGTTACCGATATTTTCACCGATTTTGTTATCGAAATTTGTATCGATGTTGTTATTGATTTTGCTATCGATATTTTCGGAACTTATCGATATAATGATCGATATTTTTATCGATTTTGTTATCGATTTTGTAATCGATTCTGTTATTGATTTTATTATTGATTATTTATCGGTTTTGTTATCGATATTTTTCTTGATTGTTTTAACAATTTTGCTATCGATATTGTTATCGCTTTTGTTATCGATATTTTTGTCGCTTTTGTCATCAATATTTTTATCGATTTTTCTATAGAATTGTTATCGCTTTTGTTGTCGGTATTTTTATCGTTTTTTTACCGATTTTGCTATCGATATTGCCATCGCTTTTGTTATCGATAGTTTTATCGATTTTTTATCGAATTTATTACCGATTTTGTAATGGATTTTTTGATAGATTTTGTTATCAATTTTGTTATTGACTTTGGAATCGATTTTGTTATCGATTTTGTAACCGATTTTTCGATAGATTTTGTAATCGATTTTTTATCGATTTTGTAATCGATTTAGTTAACGATTTTGTTATCGATATTTTTATCGATTTTGTTATCGATTTTATTATCGCTTTTGTTATCGATATTTTTTTCTTAGTTTGTGCTTTCGTTTTTGACTTGGATATGCTCTTAACCATACCACGTATTCTACGTTTAAATTTAGCGGGTGTATCTCCGATACAGCCTGCAGACCAAGACGAAGGCGCTGGACTGTTCCTTTTTTTTAATTCCAAGTGAAAAAACTGAAGTATACTTTTTTCCAACATAGAACAATCCTAGGGGGTTCGAGCATTAAAATTCCGACTTTACTTTCTTTGCATGCACTTTTGGACCACCTTGATGTACATATATACATATGTACTAATTTATATGTATGTATGCAAGTAAAAAATGTTTGCGTGTAACTATGCATAATTTTGCAAGTGAGCGACAGGTTTTTTTTTTTTTTGTAATGAAACCATAGTTGGTATGTTGCATGCAACCATTTTAAATAGTTTGGTTAACACCAATCAAAATGCTGGTCCTGACAAAGAACAACAACAGCGTAGAGCAATGAAAACGGTGACGGAAATGGCCACATTAAACCTCAGCACTTTTAATTGTGAATATGTAATGGAATGTCGTTTTTAATTCTAGTAATTTCGAACTGAAAATTAAGTGCCTTTTGCCAGGTGTGATTAACACTTTGTTATATTTCTGAAATTCGTCGACGTATTCCACATAGAATATTGGGTCATTAGATTATTCGTGTACAGCTCTTCCAAGTGCATAAACACCTCTCTTACAGATTTCAGATGTGGAGTTACCTGCATATGTCTAGTACACCGTCGGCTTGTTCATGCTGTAGTTAAAGTTAAATTTATTTTGATGTTGTGTGGTAGGCAGCATTACGGGTATTTTAACGGCGATATTTCCCGTATTCTTCAAAGGTCTCTTAAACAAACAATTCTCTGTAGCTGGTAATGATGTCGCTCGCGGTTCCAGTTCCTAAATAAGTCATGCAAATTAATAATTTTAATTGACAATAAAATTAATTTTACCGGAAAACAAAGCGTGAGGTGCTTTTTTCCGGTAAAATTAATTTTATTGTCAATTACTTTAACCCTATTTTAGGTTGGTTTTAAAAGTATAATTAAATCAAGCAAGGGAACTTTCTATACCTCTTAAAAGAAATCTGTATTTCTATAAATTATTTTTTACTTTGTAGTTGAAAATTGTAATAAAAGCGAGTTTTAAGTTTTTTAAACTATAATTTTATTTAGTTCTAGTGAAACAAGATCAAGTTTTAAGCGGCTAAGAAATCGCGTAGATTTTTAATGATTTTTTAATTGCTCACGGCTTTTTGAAACTTTTACCATGTAAAAGGGAATTTCTGGTAGAATCGAATGCGTATGACCGTTTGTAAACAAAATTAAAAAAAATTAATGCCATATTCTAAAAATTGCACTTTTCATAAAAACCGCAGAATCCGTCGAAAAAAATCATTAAAACTCAACGCGATTTTTTAGCCGCCTAAAGCTTGCACTTGTTTTACTAGAATTAAAAACCTGATATATCTGCGTACTCAAAGTTTGTTTCTGAAAATTCAGATAAAATGGTCAAAATTTAGACGAAATCCGTAGAGTTTTTCTAAGTTCTGTATAAAGTCTGAAAGTTTGACTTATGTGGTTTTATTTAAAGTATGAACCATATTTTTATAAAAAAATAACAAAAAAAATTAACTTGAAAAGCATTTTAAATTATAAACAAAAAACACCATGCACTCATTTTTGATTGCCATGTGTATGTAGTTAAAAAATAAAGCCTTTTCAAACCCATTTCTCTTGATACCCGATATTTTAAGAATTCGTGGATTCTTTAAAAAAAATTTAATTTGTAAACAGGTGGCAACCCTCTTAAAACGCATCAAGAATATTTCTACGGTTGAAACTAAAGATTTCTACACACTCTTTCATTTGACACCGATGTTTTAATAGTTAATAAACTTGTTTATAAGTTAAGCAAATTCGACATTTCGAACAGGTGGCAACGCTTTTCAAAATATTTTCAAACTAAACCGTGCTTTAATCTCTTTCGTCTGACACCCAAATTGTGTTACATATAACAATTAACTAATTGCCCTATGTTAAGTTGAGTTGGATTTTTTAAACAGGTGGCAACCCTCTTAAATATATTAAAGAAATAAATACTTTTGAAACCCGTATCCATTTAATAATTCATTTAACTTGATAAATATTTTTTTAAAGTCATTTTATAAACATTCTAAATGTTCTAAATAAATTTTTCCTAACAATCTCTCGCTTGACACTCGTAAAATTGCATATAAGTTAATTAAATTCGAATTTTTCAAAAGAAGTTTCGTCAAACACTGTGATACATATTTCCATTAGCAGATGAATTAAGTTAAATTTGAATTTTCAATATCTGGCAACACCCTAAATATAGTTCAGAAGTAAACCCTTATCAAACCCATTTCAATATTCTAAATATTAGTTCGCTTGACTTATTATATAATTTTAATTTAAACCTCTAAACGGGTGACAACCCTCTTTAAACACCTCAAAAATATGTTTAGTGTTCAAACTAAAGATTTCTTAACATTGGCATTGATTATTGAATAATTTCCATCATATTTTTATCCATTTAAAATATTGTTTATACATATAGTATCTACTGTTTATCAAGCGCAGCCAACTAAACTTCAATTTATTTGAAGAAACCAAGTTAATTTGTTTAGTATTATCTAGCCGACCTTTTACATTTTTCATTACTCATTCCACAAAAAGTATGTCCAGCCACCAGCAGTGCCATACACAACGAAGCACTTTACTTACTTTATAGCCGCTTTCTTCATTATTTACAGCTTTTTCAATTTATATCCTCTTCTGAAGGAATACATTTTCCACTTACAGCCAGCGAATGATTGCGTTGGCCCGCAGTACATATGTATGTATGTACATAGCAGCGCCTGCCAGTGGTAGTGATTATGTTTGGTGTGTTCCGAGTGAAGTGTCATTGTTGACGAACAACACTTGTACGTTTTCACTTAAAAGTGCGTCTCTTTTTTTGTTTGTCGCATCAACATTCCGTTTCCGCCACTATCTGCTCGGCACTTGTGTGCTTGTAGATATGTATGGATAGCCAACAACGTGCTGACTGACCATCACCACCACGTCCATATCCGCTGCGTAGCTACTACATACAAACACATAGCCATAAGATGCGACAACCACGCAATAAACAAACAAACAAATGGCTAGGGATGTCAGTGGAAAAAATACATCGATGTTTTTCTTTGATTCGATGCATCGAAATGTACAGCGATATTTTTCATGGGACTTGCATAGGATTTTCAGTTAATGTTTCACAATAAAATATATTATTAGGAAAATTATACAAAATTTGAAATAAATTACTGCAACTGCAGCAACATTTAAAATGTTTGGCCAAAGTCACTACTCTTTTTTGTACAATTTAAAAACTGGAATGACGTTTCAATGTACTAGAGATGTCAGTTTTCAAAAAACATCGATGCATCGATACATCGAGTGGAAAATTTTCGATGCATCGAAGCAAACCATCGTTATTTTCGATGCATCGAAGTGTTTCCGACATCCCTAATAATTGCAGAAAAATTGCTGATGGCCATTCGAAAGCTACACAAGGAAAAGGGCGATAGAGGGAGAGAGAGAGAGAGAGAGAGAACGCGCTAGCAATCTTTTCTAGCGAGCGAAAATTCTTGAGTGCATTGCTGTGCTGCTGCAGTTATGTATGCATGAAGACATAGAACGTAACAACAATATGGGCGTAAACAGAAACGACTTAATTTCCTGCTATTCCCAGCACGTCCACCAGCATTACAATAAGAAACCCATGAATCCAGAAATGCTCCTCAGCATACTTGCACTCCACTCTTGCTGATGATGTTGATTTGGAATGTCCAAGCGCCAGCTTGCTTTCGTCAGTTCCACCTCCACTTCTCTTGCCATTGTGGTAGCTGATGGACACAATTCACTGAAAAAATAAATATGCTTCCTCGCTTTGTTCAGCTGTACGTTTCCTTGCATAAGTGTAAGGATTTCGTACTTTTTCGTATTTATTTCTGTTTTTGTTTAATTTTTCCCCCTTTTCTGTTTTTTTTTTTATCTTTCGTTAGTAAACTTTAAAACGCAATTCAGCATGTCAAATAACTTTTTTTGCTGATACGCTTCCGTTATTCTACAAGTGGTTGTCAACCGGCAGCTGAAAAGAGTTTGCTTCATGGCCACATTCAATTTTCTTTAATTAAGTGAGACTGCCTGCAGTCAAGTTGTGTGTGTGTGTGTGTGTGTGTGGTTGTTGAATGTGTTAGTGGATATATTAAATAATGGTATTGAAAGCGGTACATCACGTGCCTGAAATTTTTCTACTAATTCTAAACCAATTTAAGACATTTGTAGATCGTGGGCATTAGGCTGGTTGTAAGAAAAAAAATTATATATACATATGTATTCATAATGGACTAGCAAATACCCCACGAGCTTCACTGCGCCTTAAAAGTTTTTTTTTTGTGTTTTTGATACCCATATTGTAATATTTCATTTTTTTCATAAATTTTATTAAACACACTTTTTCAAACAGGTGGCAACCCTCCTCCAAAATATTTTCGGCAGTACACTTTCCTAAACTTCTTCAGTTTGATACCCATATTGCAATATTCATTATATTTTAACAATTAAATTGAATTAAAACTCTCAAACAGGTGGCAACCTCCCAACAAAATATTTTTCGCTGTAAATCTTCTTAAACTTCTTTCTTTTAATGGCCATATTGGAATTGTTAATTTACCTCATCAATTTACTCAAAGTGCAATTTTGAAACAGGCGGCAACCCTATATTTTTTTCTTTCTATATTTTAAGTTAGACATCTAGCAATGTACTGGTGAAAACTGCATTCAATTCCATGCATTCGTTTTCGAGTCATGCGCATACAAACATACAGACAGACAAAAAATCTAAAAATTGTTGATTCGGCTTCTGTTGCTCCATATTAATTTTTCTTTCATATCTGTTATGTACAGACATCGGCCTGTTAAAATTTTAAGTATTATATGTTTAGATAGCTATATAAGAGATTGTCCTTTTAAGTAAATTGCAATGAATAAGCCTACCAACCAAAAAAGCACACAGCACAAGAAAGATAAAGAAACAAGAATGAACAGTGTCCTTGACAACACGTTTCCAGAACAAAAAAGTACACGAAACAGCAATGCAAGTGTTCCCAGAACAAGAGCTATAACACCTATTCAAGAGCAGGCAAAACCAGGTTCCTACCTACGAAGGTGCTGTTACAAAACGAGACTACCTCGTCTGTGGTATGGAACATCGTGGGGAACGACCTACTTAGCGATAAGACCTTCAGTGCATGCTCCCCTATGATCCAAGCGATGGAGTCGAGGACCTTTGGAACCTAAATTACGACGGAATCTTAGAAATAGACATGCCACACGATACTCATCATACACATCCCTGTTGAAGTCGAAATGAAAGTCTGTGACACGGTAAATCTCTCAAAGAAATCTGTGAAGCACCTAGGACTAATATTGGACCCCACGCTGACACAAACACACCATGCGGCAGGGAGGACCAAACTAGAGCAAGAGAAAACTCATAGTGGATACAACCACGACAATCCTTCTCTATGGCGAAATCTGAGCAGACGCACTAGCACCAGAAAAAAGGAGGATAATAAAGCTGCCCTTATAGTGGCATAAGCTTACCGTACCGTATCTGACGCAGTGATTGTAGTGATAAGCGGAATCCTACCCATAGATCTATCGGCTAAAAAACACAAAATTATGTGTAGATTAAAACAAGCCAATACCTCGTTGACGATTGAGCAATAAATAATTCCAGGATGGAAAAGATAGAAAATTCGGCTATGTACATTAGCACATAACCCAACTACTATCCGGCCACGTATGTATACTTCCTGAAATATCTCCACCAGCTGGGTAGGGATGGCAGAGAGCCCGAGCTGCTTGTATGATGCCGAATTAAACGGCGCGGAACACACCTTCTTCAAATGCCGAAGATGGCAAAGAGCAAGGGATGCGCTTAAGCGATGAAAAGGGAAAAATCACGGCAGAGAATATAGTCAACAAGATCACGAGCTGCGAAGAAAAATGGAATGATATCGCAACGTACATAGAGAATATTTTAAGAGCCAAAAAACGAGAGTTGGACACGCATAGTGAGCTACAAGTGGTGTTCCTAGACGCAGGACAGTAGAAGAGTCTGAAAAGGCCTATGGGCAACGAAGAGTTCAGAGAGAGGGGGTTTTTAATGGCCACACCACATATGTACGTAACTGCGACGACTGTTATAGATGAGAAGGGATTTTTCGCCCATCTCTCCCGCTAAAAATAAAATATAAAAAAATAAAAATATGGGTATGAATCGAAATGGTTTAAAAAAAACTTTATTTTTTAACTAGGTGTATAAAGATCACCACACAAAATTAACTCCATAATGAATTTAAGAAGGTTGTAGTTTGAAAATAATGTGAAGCGGGCGCAAGTTAAGTACAGTCAGTCAATAATGTTGAGGTACAGCGAATTTTTTACAATCCGGGCAACTATTTTTTAAATATTTTGTTTTTCGCTAATTTTTTTATAAAACTACGGTTCATTCTACAACAAAAACCCAAAAAATCAGGGCTCCAAAGCTTGTTCAAAATTAAAGAAAGTTCTGCAAAATTTCATTCAAATATTGCACTTTTTATTTAGGCTCTCGAGAAAAAAGTTCAGTATGCAGTTTTTTAGCCCATTAAATTTTGGTATAATAAAGTTTAAAAAAATGATCGTACATTATTTTATACGGAGAAAATGAGCGACACCTTTAACAAAAAAAAAAAATGCTAAAAATCAATGTTAAGTCCTATCTACCTCAAACTTGCACTTTGTTATACTAAAATTAAATGGGCTAGAAAACTGCGTACTCATCTTTTTTCTAAGGAGTGTAAATAAAAAGTGCAATATTTGGATGAAAATTTGCATAATCTTCCTTAACTTTGCGTAAGGTTTGGAACTCTGATTTTCAGGATTTTTGTTGTGAGGTTAACCATATTTTAATAAAAATTAGCAAAAAAAAAATGTTTAAAACTCGTTGCCCGTATTGTAAAGAAATCGCTGTACCTAAACTTTATTGACTGACTGTATATGAAATAGTTACTAAAAATGGGTGTATAGCGAAGCATTTAGAAAACTTCTGAGGTGTTTTAAGAGGGTTGTGAGCTATTTAAACATTAAATTCAAATCAAATTATTGAATACTTTAAAAAGGTTTTATTATTAAACTATGTAGATGTAGGAGTACCACCTGTTTGAAAAATCAATTTTGTTTGCGGCTAACATGTTCAACTCTAAACTAAATTTTATTTCATATTTTCCAGCTCATAATATAGAATTTGCACTTATTTTATTTTAACTCAACGCGCATGCCATAAACATAAATTGGAACGAAACTTTTGGCGCTCCAACTTAATAGTTTTTTTTTGCATAGCTTTGCATGGAAAGAATTTAACATAGAAATGCTGTCTGTAACACAAAAGCGTGTGTGAGTGTATATACACACATAAAATATGTTGTATGTATGTACATACATATTTTAATGGCAGTGCAAAATTCAAAGCAAATTTTATGCGCTGAATTAAATTTTGCATTATCCTTGCATTAAAATGCATTTCATAATTTTACTTTTCATTTTTTTTTTGTGCCCACAATAAAATAATGGCGAACCGACTGGCAACGACTGCTAATGGCTATATGCTGACTTTTTTGTTCCTGGACTCCAGTGCTTCCAGCGGCGGGTATTTCATAAATGTATGCATCTTTTGTTTTCCATAGTTTTCTGCACTTCGTACCTCGCGCTGCACGCTCCCGATGCCTTGGCTTTTCTTTTACTTTCCACTTTTCTTATTGTATTTGCCTAACGCTTCAACACTGGGGACAAAATTTGCCGAACAAAAGTATACTCGTAAGTATAACCGGAAACTTTTCCACCACTGCACAAAACAATGCAATAAATTTTGCCTATAAATAAAAAATAAAATAACGGCAAACCACGTGAAATATAATTGAAAAATAAAGCAACTCGTACTAGAGCGGAGGAAGTACATAATAGATCTGGATATGCATATATATGTACATACATAGATACATATTCATACATGGATTTGGATTCCAAATTTTAGAACGAAAAGTAAGGTCGGTGGGCAAAATGCAAAAACTGTTTTTTTATTGCTAGTTGTTTGTACATAGTATATTTTTATTCAACATTCGCCCAGTACGCGAACCGCGTTGGTGTTTTTGAATTTCTGCTGGTTATTGAATAGATTTTTGAGCCTGTGGGTGTTTTGAGTAGATGAGCGTTCATAGAATTGTTTGGAAATTCATTATATTTGTTCTAGCGGGCCAAAAGAGGGAGAAGCACATGAACTCGCATTCGCCCACAGACTTTGGTTTTTCGTAATTTCTCTAATATTTATGTATGCTTTGGTAGAATATGCAAAGGGAACTATTTTTGAATAAATTAACTGGTAGCCAAGAATAGTTCCATATACATACATATTTACTGCGTTTTTCTATGGAGACAAAGCATCGAAAACCGTCAAAGCAGGAATT
>NW_023458564.1:12694458-12702200 GCF_013731165.1 Rhagoletis pomonella | reverse complement strand
TAAATAGTACTTGGGTATTTAGCAGCTCCTAAATACCTAAGTAAATATTACTTGAGTATTTAGCAGCTCCTAAATACCTAAGTAAATAGTACTTGGGTATTTAGCAGCTCCTAAATACCTAAGTAAATAGTACTTGGGTATTTAGTCATCTCAAAATACTAAGTATTTGTGTATTTAGTACCCAAAGTGGTACTTTAAGTACAAAAGTATTTAGGTATGCCCATCACTGATATATATACACACATTTACTCACACATACATTGTTGAATATTTAATGCACAAGGATGTTTTTCTCTTTCGCAAAAGTCGGTCCTATCATAACTACGTAAAATGTGGATATCTTTAAAACAGGAGCAGCTAGGATTTCAATTCAAAGGGATTCTTAACCTAAAAATATCAACAAATACAACCCTGCTTTCAGATTTTGTCGACATTTTTATGCAACCTATCTTTGCTTCCTGCCCACCGTGAACTATTTCATAGCTCAAAGAAGTACAGAAACTGACAACCAAAAATAGTATGAAAGTAATGAGAAAATGGTAAAAGCAGAATATGCAAAACCGATAACAGTTTAACAATTCAACAAATAAATTTTATTAATCAAAAATCTATATTATTCTTTTATTATTCGGAGACAAATCATATATCAAATTAAAGTGTTCGAAGTGTTTGCACGAACATTGATGATTTAAAAATCATTAGAACACTTTTGAAATATTTGCATGGAAAATTTTTTTAAATTTTACATTGAACAAAGCATTGCTAAGTTCATAATTGGCACCAACTGCTGCAGAGCGCTCTGAATATGGAGTGAAAAGGGACTCAGCTAGTCTGTTAATTGAAAAAGAAATTTTCAATCATGAAGAAACTGATGGTCGCTTCCGAATATTCCAGAAAAGGGACAACGCATAAAAAATTTATTTTATTCTAACTTTAGAACTTTTCAGATGTATTTAATAGAAAATATGCTGGTTCTGGCAAAGAATTCCATAGAGCGGGCGCAAAGTGGTCCCAACCTAAAAGGAACATATTTTAAACAAGTTAAAAAATATTTTTTGATTTACTTCAGGACTTTTTCGTTTTTATATGTTTTTTGCTGAATAATATGTAAATCATTTTTTTCGTGTTAATAAGGAAATGATTAATATGTTGCCCGTGTAAGAAATTGTTTACTGTAGCATCGATACTGTCGCTTCTGAATATCCACAGGAGCAAATTAGATTCGCCACAGAATTTTTAAACTCTCTAACACCTTTTCATTTTTCTTGATTGAATTGCCATTTGTAATGAAATTTGTCAGCTAGAGAAGTGAAGTGATTGAAAGTCATATTTTATGTGTACCTTTTTTAACTGAGGTGACTAATCTTTTGAAATTTCTCGAAACAGTTTAAGAAATTTCAACTTAAAGGGTAGTACATACCAAGGCATATCATACAGCTATTAGAGTAAAAATAACGTTCATGTGTAAAAACGGTTGTGATTTTAAGTAAAAATTAAAAATTAAATCTGGAAAAAAAATTGGTGCGACTTTTTTTCTTAGTAAATCTTGTTTTCTGCTCGAAGCATTGATCCATCACATGCAAGACCCAGTAATCAGCGTTTGTACTACGGAGTTAGGTGGAAGTTCGAAACGTTGCTTTTCAATCGCTTGCTTTATATGGGAAAAGGTTTCACGCTCATAAAGACTTACAATTTATATTTTTTGTGAAAAAAAATTAAAAGTTTTTGACATTTTAGAGACCGAATAATTTGAAAAAAAAAATGAAAAATCAAATCAAATCAGCTGTTCTACTGATACTACCTGTTCAATATGCCGTGGGTATTACAAAACATTGCTAAGAAGTACATTTGACTGTACTTCGAACTACGAAGTACAACGGTTCAAATAGGACTAATATACTTCCGAAAGAGGTACGGTTGGACACATTAGGTATACGAGCACGGGTTGATATTTCTACTTTTTAGTATATCTTCTTTAGGATTTTATTTGAATAAAATAATATAAGTAATAAATAAGTTTTTCACCATTTTCGACCAAAAACACGTTTCACTCGTAACACTCGTGAGATTTGCTTATATAAGATAATTAATCGCAACATGAACTATTTATTCACAGGAATGAAACGATACGAGTAAATGCAAGTACATATTCGAAACTTTTGGTTCGATACCAAGTAATTTTGATATCGATACTTTTTAACAAAGTATTGAGTAGGTATCGAAAAAAATACTCCTATTAAAAAGCGATATTAAGGAAAATTTCGCTTCGGAATTTTTTCCTCCACTGATATTGCCAATTGCGAAAAAAATAACTGAAGCTGATTCAGTTTGATTTGCTAATTGGGAAAACCTAAAGCAAAAATGTGTTTAAATCCCCAAAACCAACGGTTTGGCAGTTTTTGAGAAAAATCGTAGGCTCAAACTTAATATATAAGATATTATCAGAAACAAAAGCCCAAAGTGTAGGCAAAATCGATATAGCAAGCTAACTCATACCCTTCATAAATTAGGTTATCCTTAAGGGCGGGATTCACAGTGCTTAGTTAAACGATTGTTAACTTAACCACCAACAAGAGTTTAACTTTGAATTTATATTCAGAGTCACATAGTTAACTATGAAAATTCATATCGCCTGAAAATATACGAATTCTGAATATCAATACTTTTCTATTCAAATTTGAAATTCGTGAATTTTGCTCTAACTGTAAAATATTTCGGACAAATGTAGCAGACGCTCTGTGTAAGATTAATACAAGCTTTATTTCGATTCGTTACACCGCCACTACAATTTTCCAAAGACCTGCCAAAAACGCTGGCCGCCTCTGAACGGCAAATGAACTTTATGAGAAGCTCTTTCTTGGCATAAATGCACTCGCAGGTTTGCCATAGCCTGCCTGTTAAAAAAAAAAAAAAACTCTTTCTAGCTTAGATGTTGGTTGGACCAGGGATCGAACCCCGGTTCTACGTAGTGTTGTATGCAATGGCCGTATATGTATGTACTTACATATATGTCTGTGGATTTTTGACAAAACAACTTCTGTGCCTTCTGTAGGTTGGATTTTAGAGTAATACACTCGTATAAGAAGATTTTATTAAACATTTTTGCACTTTTATTTAGCTCTCCTTAAACTATGCCTATTAATTATTAAGAATAAAAATATCGTATGAGAACTTAATGAATTTCGGCTTTGAAGAGAAAATGACCTCAATCGAGAGAAGTTGTTTTGACAAATGTCCACAGGTGTGTACAATGTGTAAGATGATAGCGGTTTTGTTTTTTATAACTTGGCTCAAAAACTACTTAGCGGATTTCAATCAAATTTTCTTAGGCTACCAAATAACTCGCTATATGGCGCTGGGTTCTAGATATTTAGGTCCAATCAGGTTCACATTCATAATATATATTACCTGCATGATAAAAGATAATTTTCCAAAAAAATTTGCCGATAGATTTATTATACGCCAGCACAGAGGCGTGTAAAGTAGCTTTACCCTCATAACCAATGGGAACAAGTTCTGCTAAATATTTTGCAAAATTACCGATTAAAATGTTCACCCGGTAACCGCAAATGTTTGTACAGTTCTGCTGCTGCTGTTGCTGTAAAGACTTCGTCTTGGAGTATACTAAATAATGTGGCCAAAAACATAGTTTCTATGACAGCTCAAGTTCCCGCTTCGAACTTAATATTTTACATTATATTTAAGAGCTCTCACTTATTTTAGAATTAACAAGAAATTCAGAGGAGGCTTTGGCTCTAAATAACCATTTATTTCTTGACGATTTTTGGTCCTCGATTGAAATTAGAAAAAAAGAGTATTGGAGTCAGAACTGGCTTCCAAATAAATACTTGTACAAATGTACATTGCTGTGGCCAGAAGCTGCGCTGTGTTAGTTGTTCTGTCGTTTTTAATCGTAGTGCCAAAGGCATGTACATATGTATATCAGTTTTTTTTTAGATTTCCGTACTCTGTACCTGCATTACTCGGTCTTTTTCTCTTTTCATGGGGTCTACTCTCTATTGCGATTCGAAACTCAATGCGATTCGAGAGGCGACATGGATTAATTCAATTTCATGAAACCAACTATTCGAAAATTGCAATCCAGAGTAGACCCCGAGCCATTCTTATCAATTAATCCGTAAAATTAAGCTCGTAAATTTGGCAAATATTCCGCTTACGTTATTATTAAAATTTTTGTTTTAACTATTTATGCATTTCGGTCATAACGAAACTTAAGTGGATTCTCAATAATTATCATAGCAATTTTGCAATAAAATAAATTACTTACAAAATTTATGCATTCATTTTAACTTTCGCCTGGTCAGTATTTTAAAATTTTGTATATTCTTATTCCTTTTGCCATTCCCAGAAGTGGTGCAATTTATCGTTATCGCTTAAAATGCTGACCTCTTCGCGGTTTCCATATTGTTCTGTACATATTTTACGTCACAACTCTTGAGCATTTTTGTGTGCGCCATTTTTTCGCATTCACCACAACTCCCCTTGAGAGACCATTTGCCTGCCACATGATTGCCATTTGTGTGATTTTTTCTCTTTCGAGTGGCATATCATGAAACCATCCGTTTGTTGCTGTTCATATTTTTTTTTTGTTTTTTTGAGTTTTTTTCATTTCGCTTTTTAACAAATTGTTGTGTTATTGTTTGTTGGCACTGTGCCATGCACCAACTGTAGTTTTGCATAAATAACGGTTACGAAAGGAAACAAACAAATAAGGCAAACCGAAAAATTATGAGTGGAAACGCATGAATAGTCAGCCACAATCAGCGGCTGTGGCGAAAGCCGGTCAACGGAATGAGTGTGCCGAAGTAATGCCAGAAAAAGGTTAACACTTTCATTTCAGTTATTTTCGTATGCTGTTGGAAAATTCCGAGACCACAAATACGAGTATAACTATACTGGAAAAATATGAATTTTATTTAATCCCCTACCTGATCCAAAATGTTTAAAAATTGAAGCTGGAGAAGCTCGTTAGGTCGGTCTACCACAACTATCGAAAAAGAGGTTCATTTTCACGCTGCTTTATCCACCACTGATTTAACTTATATATACATATGCTGCCTCGCTTGCATGGCACCAGGGTTGGAAATAAAACTAAATTTTTTCAAAAAGACAAAAACATCGGGTTTTATTCAAAAAAGAAAAAAAAGTGTTTTAAACAAATTTTTCGTAAATGTTTTAATTTACGTGTTTTCAACATATTTAAGCATTGTTTAAACACTTAGTAATTCAATACATTCGAAATTAAGGGTGGGTAGATATCGAATCCGTCGAAAAAATAATAAAATATCTATTTGAAATAAATCAAAATGTTAATTGTTAATGTTATTGAGATTGTTCTAGTACTCAAAGTACCATAGCGAAATATACCATACTCATTCATTTTCTATGATTTCGTTTTGTTATTATGGGATTTTTGTAGTTTGGGAAATCTTCGAGTTTAGTTGCACTGTCAGTGTCTACAATTTAACTCAAATGTATTCAGCCTTACTATGAGTTTCATTTTCTCCGAACCGGTTCACTTTCGTGCCCGTGTATTCACTACGGGCCACAATGGCCGAAATTGGATTTTTTTTTTGTATGCATTCAAGATTTTTATAGCACTGTATTCTTGATATCAGTTATTTTTATAGAAGTGCATACATATGCCAGTTAAGGAAATTCCCAAAACCCTGTACTTTCAGTGCGCTTTCAAAGTCATGTGTATGTCATGTAGCGGTTATATTGTCAGAATTGGTGCGAAAATATAGGTCCATTTTGATGAGCTCGTGAATGCTTGCGTTAATATAAATAAACTAAATTAGATATGGAAAATATGTAATAAGGTGTATTTAATATGCATATCGTGTGGGTGTTTGTTTGTTGTTATTTTATGTGTTTGTGATGCGTATTTAAAGAAAAATACTAAGCATACATAATTCTTAATAATTTGATTTGTTATTACAACAGTTTTTGCACATATTTGCTAATTTTTCCAAAATTTACCGTTCGTTGGTTCACAGAGAATGAGGTGTCAAATGAAGATGCTTGGCCTCTAAATGTCCAATAATGTATTATTTTTTTAGTATGGCTGCCACCATTTTAAAATCTATAATATCTGCGCAGTTAGTTGGACTAAAAATGAGGTACAAAGTGAAAGAATACGGTTCCTGGATGTGCAATAAGCTATTATTTTTTTAGCGGAGTTGCCACCTTTTTAAAAATTACTACACTACCTTACATATACATATGCATTTTTTGTTAATGAAATCAGGTTTGCACAGTTCATTAAATATAAAAAAAATGGGGTAGGTGTAAAAGCAAAAAAGCTTGGCCTATAGATGTGCAATACATTTTTATTTTTTCGTAAGCTTGTCACCTGTTTGAAAAATCGAAACGAGAGAGTGCTAAGAAATGTTAAGGTTGAATATTTAAGCTATTTTTGAGGTGTTTGAAGGAGGTTGGCATTAAATAAGTGAAAATAATTATAAAACGATGGGTATCAATCGAAATGCGTTTGAAAGTCTCTATTCATAACTATATTTAGTAGGGTTGCCACATGTTTAAAAAAGCTTATTCAACTCGAATTGTGGCGCTTAGGTAATTGAAATATGTATCACAATATGGGTGCCAGACTAAAGGAGTTTAAGCAAAGTTCAAAAAAGTTTTGAAAAAGGTTATCGTTCAAAAGGAACGTTATATATGGGGAGAAGGGAAGGCAAGGTTTACTGGTTATCTGATCGGCCTAAAAGTTTTACCATAACTTGCTAATAGCATGAAGAACATATGTGCCGGGTATGAAAATGATAACATCCTTATTAGAATGTATGCCAAAAAAAATTAAATTTCGGCAAGGGTGCGGGCAGTTGAGTAACTTCGGACGATAAGGCGCATTATGTTGAAAAGTACAAATAATTAATTAATTATATGATTGATGCTTTTTATATATATTTCAAACGAGTTTAAAACAAAATGTTTGAAATATAGGTGGTTTTTTCCATTGTTTTAAACAAGGTTCTAAATATATGTTTTAAAAATTACCAACCCTGCATGGCACCCACCTTAAGCAGGCTGTTTGACCTTCAGTGCCTACAGTCTCTCAGGCCTGTCACCAATTCCGTCGTGACCACGAATCTTTCCCGCAGATTCGAAATTCGTGAGAATGGTATCACTGATTTCGAGTTATTTTATTTCGATATTTTTATTTTGATTTAGAATTATTAAACCGAAACATAAGAACAAACAAACACCAAAGACAACACTAAATATGAATGCGTCGGAATTGCTGATGGCATCTCTCCCGAATTCGTGAAGGACTCACTCGGAATCTGTGATAGGCCTGACTATTTTCGTGTTAGTCACGCACGTTCTGCAATTCACTTCCGAGTAAATTTTAACCAAAGTCACTTTGAATTCAAATTGAATGGGATTGAAAGCAGGGACCGTAACGGTTATAACTTTTAACTATAAAAATCACTTTTTCATCTTATTAACTGAGTTTTATTTTTGGCTTGAAAAATAATGGTTATCTTGTGCTCAGAAAATAAAACTTAATTCTTGCGTATGCGTATGCACATGCGTGAATAGACAGGGGCAATGATAAAGGTGAAGAACGGGACAAAATTAAAGAAAAAAGGCAAGGATAAAGATAATGATGAAGATCAAGACAAAGATGAAGATCAAGACAAAGATGAAGATGATGAAGATGAAGATGAAGATGAAGATGAAGATGAAGATGAAGATGA
>NW_023458564.1:12685925-12694448 GCF_013731165.1 Rhagoletis pomonella | reverse complement strand
GAAGATGAAGATGAAGATGAAGATGAAGATGAAGATGAAGATGAAGACGAAGATGAAGGTGAAGATGAAGATGAAGATGAAGATGAAGATGAAGATGAAAGAAGAAAGTGATAAGGATAAATGATGAGATACAACTCAAGAATGTGCGACGTTATGTTACGGTGTGTTCTGCTACATATGTTATGCTATTTAATCTTATGTTATGGTATGTTATGTTATGTCATAGCATAGCTATGAAATATTATGTTATGCTACGTACCAAGTTAAACTGTCCTCCGCTTAACCCATTCCAACTAATGTTATTTCACCTCAACTCAACCGCTGGGCGAACACTAGTTAACTTAAATCTTCAGAAATAAATCGACAAAAAATTAAGCGTTTAGGTAGTGCGAGGTCGATTTCGTTTTTTCTTAGCCACTGATAAAAGCTTGTCTTAAACAGTTTAGGGGTATTCTCTGTGTCTTGCAAAGCCCTTGTACGGTGCACGGATTGCACGGTTTGCAAAGCTGGCCCATACGAAAACCGGGTTTTATCGTGCAATCCGTACAATCTATACACCGCGCAAGGGATTTGCATTTGTTATAATTTACTCTTTTCCACTTCCAATGTAAACTTTGGGGTAGTATGCTCATAATTCCGAGTGATTGGGAATTTAATGTGTTTGTGCGCGTATGTTTATGTGTAAATAAACATATATTTGACTAGTTTATATGTATAGAAATGATTACACGTATATGGGCACCTTTATAGCTTACTAAAATATGCACACCATGGCATCAAACAAACCTACATATGTAGGTACGTACATATTTATATAATAACAAAGTACATACATAATATATTCACTGAAAAAATATGGCAGCTCGCGTAGGAAGCTTTTACAGCAAGCTCGGATGGATGCCTGCATAGACAGGATTACTCAATAATTTATTGCATTTTTAAGCAACGTCAATTAATCACACCTACCTGAAAATTTAGTAGATATGTATATACATATGTATGTGTGTGTACGCTCACAAGCAACACTGACGAGTGAGGTTACGTTGTGAACCGTGATTGCTGCTGTCGGAAAATGCTATAAAACGATAAACTGCTAGTCAACCAGCGGAAGCAAGGTATGACGATTTTAAATTAGGATGGTCCAAAAAGCTCTCACAAATTTCCCCAAATACTTGATATGGCAAAAAAAAGAACCTTTCGTAGAAGTAGCAAAGAATTTTGGAAAATTAATCTTTTTCGAGTCTGTTTCTCTTCGGAATCGTTCATTTTACCATATCTAATACTACGGGTTTTTATGGCTCCCTCATTGCATTTTTGGTAGACCTATAAAAAGTAGCTAATATTAAAAAATGGTTAAATACACAAATGGGTATTTTCGTTGGAAGTCTCCTGAAGAGAAACTGAGTTTTCCCATCAAAAAATATTGGTTCTCAAGAATTCTATAAAGTCCATGGGCGACCTTGAAATATTTTTTGATTTTAAAATAAAAAAAAACGGGGGGGATATATGTTCGATTATAGTTGGTACAATCCAAAGAAGTGAGAGCATTAAAATTCCGACTTTTTTTTACCACCCTAATATATATACACAGTAGACGGCGGTGATAGAAGTGGTGCCTGCGTTCACAGGAATTTTTATTTTGCAACTCCCTATCCCCTGTAATATGTACATGTATATGTACTACATACATATTTGTATGCGAGGAAATTTGCATTTTGTTCAAAGTGTGAATTAATTTATTATTAAAAAGTCTAAAGTGATATAAACATGATGACAGTTAACAAAATCAGTTAAAGGCCACGAGACGGTGGCAAATCAGAAAAGTATTGGGTGTTCGGTTATTACATATACATATGTATGTATTTGTATGTGCAGGAGTACACTTTGAGAGGGTCGTTTCCAATTAAATGAAAATTAAAAGTCGCAATTTTTTCTTAACTGGTGTGTGCATGTGTTTACATACACGCACGAATGCAAACCGTTGCTGTTAGGTGCCACCTCATTTCAAGTAGGCTACCATCAGCTGCAGCTGCAGACGACACACGGTTGTCGACTGGCGACTGGCAGTAGACGACAGACGATGGTCGACACTCGACGGTCGTCTCTTAATGAGCATTGTTCATTAACTGACTGGCTGCTTGACTGACTGGCTGTTTGGCGTCAGTGCACTTGCTCGAGTTACTATTTATGCCACCTTGTCACACTGTTGACGCGCGCGCACGCCATAACTGTGACACCTTCTTACTTACTTACTAATCATTACGTTGCACCTACACATGCTCATCAGTTCCATTCAGTGTTGCCGTTTTAGCCCAATTGGATCAAAATTGGTAGTTTCATTTATTAAAATAAAGCTTTAGTAGGTTTGTTAGGATTCGAGGGGTTTTGTTAGGCAAATCACATAATTTATTCATTTTATAAAACTTCAAGTACCTAAAGTGTTGCGCCTACTTACATATGTTACAATATTTCATCACAATCACATTTTGGTAGGCTGAGAGCTATTTTGTATCAATTGTGGTGGGAAAAAAATTTTTGAATGGCAACACTGGCTCCATTTAACACTTAGTAGCAGAGTCATTAGTATTCAAACATTTAGCCCACTTTCTACACGTCTCCAAGTTGCTTAGTCGTCAATGCGACGCTATTGGAT
Organism: Rhagoletis pomonella; assembly: GCF_013731165.1. Taxonomy (NCBI): domain Eukaryota; kingdom Metazoa; phylum Arthropoda; class Insecta; order Diptera; family Tephritidae; genus Rhagoletis; species Rhagoletis pomonella. The sequence goes on along the minus strand of NW_023458564.1, from coordinate 12,691,795 downwards.
GAGCCTACATAAATACATGCCTACATATATACCTTAGTACAAACATACATACGCTTACAAAGGTGTTCCGCAAGACGTTGTGCCTAATGAGCCTAATGATGTTGCAACACGCCAAAGACGTTGCACCGCCGAGCCGGTCGTCGCTTGCATGCGACACTTTCAAAAGAGTCGCTCTAAATGTGCGAATGACAGCCTGCAGAGAATTTTTTTGAATCCGACAGACAGTCTCTTAGCCTGATTAAATCAACACATATGTATTTAAAAATATATGTTTGTATGTACACCTTTCATAGTTAAGTTGTAATCGTCTTAACAAGTCAAGCAAAGTCAACGACTTTGGGATTTTCACACTTTAATTCCCGATGATGTTTTTGCACGTTTTTCTTTTTTTTTGTCAAAACAAACACAAACAAACGCGTGCAGACTAGCAAGATCCCTGGGCTTGAGGGCAAGATAAATTTTGTCTACCTCCAGGCCCTCCAAGCATCGCAGTCATCGTCGAGCAATATATTTACCTGGTTTCTAACCGTGGAAACTCCACCTTATTTATTTAGTCTTTCAAAATAGTTACTATAGAAAAAGCGGGTGGCCCAACGCCCAAGCCGATTGGCATCTAAACCAAATTATTCCAAATATATATCTTCTTACCCTGTCAGCGCGTCATCTTCAGGTTCACGCTACGCGATCAGGTGAAACGCGAGCTACATGTGAGAGACTAATACCGGAATTTAGGCAGGAAATCGGGGCGTATTTTGCTTAACGGTTCCTCTCTAATAGTGATTTAGTTTCTTCTAGAAAATGTTGCCCTTTCATGGTGCAAAATATGTTTGATGTTACACTCAACCCTCTAAAATGGCATGTTTTTGCCTCGTTGTCCTTTTCTAGCTTACGCCTTTCGTAATATTGACCTATAAAGCAACCATCTGATATTCAAGGCAACCTTCTCTCCCGATAAAGCTTCAAAGAGTAGAGAATGTGTCTTTTTTGCCTTATAAGAGTGTGACATTTTCAGATACAAACAAACAACCATTTGCCTTTATTGTAAATACTTTTTTTCGTATATATTGGTCGGAGAGCCTCTTAGAAGGCTGAAAAGTAAACTATTATCATCAGCATACAGAGTGTACAACAAAATATTATATTTCCTTCTCTAAAGGGCGTTTCACATGATGTTTTGGCGATGTTTGGGACAAATAAAGTAAAAAGCCCTACCCTGGTTAAGGAGCTGACGGGAAAATATAGCTCGAGCACAGACAGTTTACGGATAGTATCGGGTATGAGACCTGCTGTATCTAGTACTTTCGGTAAAAATCATGTTAGACAGACTACAAAGAGGTATGTACGCGTATAGGCGTTACGGTGCCATGAGTAAAACATTAGCAGTGGCTCTCAACGCCCTCTTGGGTTTGCCAACTTTAGATTTAGCGGTCCAAAAGAAGGCAATGAAGACGATAGTGTGACTGCGGTCACGCATAATTATTTAGAAGGTTATCATAACAATAATCTCTTGTTTTTAGCCGAAGCTACAAACTGTTAGCGGGATTTTTCTTAAGTAGGCCATTAGCTTTCCTACAACAGTAGAAAGAGGAAATCTAGATACTCAATTGGGAAGCTCAATAAAAGCGTTCTATACTGTCGGATCTAAGATGACAAATGGAACTGTAGGTGGCGGGTAACTTCAAACGATGATGTTTGCAATAGCTGCTCATAGTAGCTGGTTTAGAGATATTGGGAATGAACATGGTATATTCTCTTTTTTCCCGATTCAGACTCAAAAAGGGGTCTGGAAAGTTTCCCTAAAGTTTTTAACTCTTATCTACAAGTACGACGTTTGCCAACAAGTGCCTTAGAGCATTAGAGACAAAATTCTTTATTGAAAATTCCGCAGACGATGAGCTGAATGAGTTTTTAACGACCTAGTTATATGACACCGTATTAAAATGTGTTAAATTTTTAGTGCGTCGTACAACTGCACACAAACGAATGATGCTGAAACATGTATTGTGTACCATCAGCTAAGAGTTTCCGTCACTGTACTGAACTAAGTAATCTTCAGCAACCCACTAGAGACATTTGACGAAAGAGTGTCTTAAATATGTACGTTCGTACTTCTAACAAACATAAAAATGCTGTATACATATGTGCATATGTGCTATAAATGTATATGCCCTGAGTGCCTCCATTTTTCATAAAGTATTTACCAGTACAGATATTTTAAACACTTTACCGCGATGATAAATTACTAAATGAGACATTTTTGCTCGTAATACCTTCACGCCTTTAACAAGCTCGTGCACGATATAGTTATTTGGCGCATATGTATGTAATACAGCTACATGCGTATTCCTATACGTAACTGTGTGGATATCTTTAAATAGTGTACGAGTACCAAAACTTTCATAAAAAGCAAAAACAAAACAAAAATATTTTGGTGCCAACTACCATCACTAGACAGCCAAACAACTGGCAACAAGTGTGAACACTGCACCGAGATTTCATCCACCCAAAACCAACAGCAGTTAACCCACCACTCACCAGTATATGTACATCCATTAACGCTCTGGGGAACGATTGAGGAAATTTTGGTTTCCAAAAAAAATTATGATAATAAATTATGTTTTTGTGACAGGTTAAGGTAAAAGATAAGCCACAACTCGTGGCAACACCATCGTTCTTTCCTCTCATCTCATGCTTCCCCCCCCCATTCCATCAACACTTAATGGTTACGTATGTCATTAATGTTAGGATACGCCCCCGCTACAGATTGCTGGAGCGAAACGCTCGCTGCTGTTTCTCACTTTTTTAAATTTAATATTTATAGGCTGTTCGCGCTAAAGTTTTGAAAGCTTGTCAAAGGAAGGATGTGCGCGCGTTTTTGAAAAGTTTACGAAGCTTCCTTTCAAATTTGCGAAATTGATAAAATTCCTGTTGATACGACACCAGTATGCAGAGTGAATATGAATTTGCAATGATCTCATCATTAATTTATTAAGCGTTGGCAGGCTAAAGTTCGGATAGGTAAATGTGAGTGTAATTCTTAATTAGTAGGGTATGTCTCATCTCTAAATACTAAATACAGATATCTATGTGTTGTATGAACAAGCCAATTACAGACGTTCTTTGCGGCGACTGGCGGGAATGCTGTTGGGTATGACATACACACTTTGGGAAGAATATAGAAGTAAGTATAATCGCTGTACTGTACAGTGGGCCGCAAGACTGAAAAAGTGACCAGAAACTGTTTTTATTTAAAACTTTAAAATAATAAACTAATTTTATCTAGATACTATGAAGTGTGCAAAAACAAAATATTTGACATTTGAAATATTTTGTTATATTCATAAAAAATGTATAATCCATAAAGTCTGAATTACTCAAATTATGAGAAAAGTTTATCAATTTATTTATAAATTCTAAAATTAGCGATTTATGTTGTTTAAATGATCATTGAGTCATAGAAAAAGTACTGTACCATAATATGTTGGCAATTATTTTTTGTTTTAAAACACGTTTGAATCGGTGGATATTTAACGCTTTTTGTAAAATTTTCAAGAAAAGGCATGTGCGTTCATAAACATTTACAATAGACGGCATATGAGTAAAGGGAGGTCTTGTCATATTTCATACAAATAAATAGGATTGATTTACAACCATTTAAACTTAGTGCAACATTTGTTGAGAAAAAAAAAGAAATTAATAAAGCAATTGCAATCGCTAGACTGCCTAGAGCTTGAAAATTAAGATATTAAATAGTTTTGTCTTGTCTAATCTAATTGCCAATGACTAAAATTGCACTGGAATGAATGAAAGCTTATTTTGTTTTTTTTAACTTGTTGAGTTTTTTCTTTCGTTAATTAAATTACTTAAAAAGTATACATATATACTATATAAGTTGCCTTTGCCTTTTTTAGTAAAATTAAACTCTACAAATTTTAATTAACCAATAATAAAATAAAAAATGCGAAATTAAATAAAACAAACGAAAATAAAATAAAGTAAAATTGATATTATTAATCAATAAAAATAAATTTTTTTGGCAATCGCTCCAACCGAGCATCGCACCTGGGTCCTGCAGGCTTGTAGTACACAGGCCTCACCACTCGACTACCGCGGATGAAGTAGTTGGCTTCTTTGTTTGCGAATTTGTTTGCTCAGAGAGCGTAGTACACAACGAAAATTCAAAACTAGCATTCCTATCTGAATTAGTATGGTGACTGCATTGCCGATGAAAATGTATATGTCCATGCTAGTTTTGCCCTTTCTCTGTATTCTACGCTCTCTGAGTTTCGGTCAGTATTGTCATCGAATATTCCCTTGATCCAAATTAAGTTTGTGAATTAACTCTAGGAATTAATCCAGATCAACTGCAGCTAATTCCCGAGATAATTCCGAATTAACGAGTTGATCCGGATCAATGCTGCCGTCTCTTTATGCTTTAAGTTTACAATGGAAATAATTTTAAGTTGTTGAGTGTTTTCTGTTAAATTACAAAGAAAAATAACATTAGGAATAGAAGGTAAAAATAAAAAAAATAAAAATTAATAAACTGATGGTTTAGCGACCTTTCTACTTATAATTTAAATTAAAAATTAATAAATAAATAAAGAAGTGGGGTGTTTTATTCCTGTAACCGCCTCGTGATAGGCCCTGGATATTGCAAATGTGGGGATTAGCAGGCTAGTAACAGGTTAAATTTTGAAAGAATTTTTAAAATCTTTTTATCAATTGTTATCAAATTAAATTAATTTTTTAAAACACTTTGACATAAAGTCACCACTTAAAATAATGAAAATGATAGCCTTAGTTGAAAGATAGGCAACCCTACTTAAAGACATGTTAGTGTTAAAACTTGTTCAAACACCGTCCGTTTGATAATATGGGTATCAAATAAGCATACGTTTTTGTAGTAAACGTAATTGTAACTTTTTAAAAAGGTGGCAAAATATATATTTTTTTCAATCCCTTCAAACGGTCTTTATTTTACTATAGAAATTGAATTATGCGGTGGTTTGAATAATTATAAATTTTCATATATCTGGCAGCCCTGCTTTTAATTTTTTTTTCAAAATTTTTCTACAGAGAATACCAAGTATGGGAGAATATAGAACAAATCCGTTGAATTTTCAATACGTGTAAAGCTTTTAAAACTCCAAATAATCTGAAATACGTGTCTTCTCGGATTTTTTATAATTTTTAGACACCTGGTACTTTTCAATACACCACGGATTTTTATACGCTGAATAATAAACTATACCACAAAAATATTTCTTTCTAATTTTTTTACGTTTAAATAGTCAAGCAACAATATTGGCCACTTTTTCAGTCTTCTGGCCCACTGTGTACTGTTGCAGTTGGAACAAAACAAAATTTCTACCAATTTTGCTGTTAGTTTAGATGGGATTTTGATCACTGTGTGGCTCTTTGGTATCCACAATGCTTCTAAGTCAACTAAATCTCGGTTGTTCGTTCTCTTTATTTCGTACTGTTCACATTCCAATGCGGTACCTAACTTCAACCCTTGTCATATATTCCCGTGCTTTTGTTGGGCTGCTTCGCTTATGATCTGATCTTTTGGCTGTCTCGTTATGTACCTTTCCTCTGCCGTTACTGGCACTTCCTATACCTCCCGATAACGCTTGGCGACTAACACGATTCGTCCGACGACGATGAGTTTTTCAGACTTGGGTATTTTTGGCCCTAACGCATGGTTGGTCGTTGCGGAAGGTCCCAGAGCTGTGTCTACTCGGTGGTCTTTTTATACCCGAGCGCACTTGTGCACAAGGGTATTATAACTTTGTTCACATAACGGTTGTTTGTAACAGGCAAAACGAATCGAGATAGATATAGACAAATGTATACATAAATGATCA
>NW_023458564.1:12638094-12685915 GCF_013731165.1 Rhagoletis pomonella | reverse complement strand
GTCCGTCCGTCCGTCCGTCCGTCCGTCCGTCTGTGCACACGATAACTCGAGTAAAAATTGAGATATCTTAACGAAACTTCGTACATGCACTTCTATTGGGCGTGGGACGGATGGTATTGAAAACGGGCGAAATCGGACAAAAACCACGCCTACCTCCCATATAACGGTAATTTTAAGAAGTACGAAAACTGCGATATTTTAGTAACTACTGAAGATAATTCACTCAAAACTGACATTTAGAATAACTTTTAGACGAGGAATAAGAATATTAAAAAGTTTTGAAAAATGGGCGTAGCCACGCCCACTTATAGTTACATGTGTATATTTTGGAAACTGCTGCACCAATTTCTTCCAAACTTGGCACAGTTGTTGACCTTGGTACAGCATACCAAATGGTCGAAAATTTTTAAAATCGGACAATAACCACGCCCACATCCCATATAACGGTAATTTCGAGAAATACGAAATCCTCGATAAATCAGTAAATATTAAAGCTAATTTATTCAAAATTGACGGTTGCAACAATTCTTTATCAGGAAATACGCTTATGATACAATTTTGGAAAATGGGCGTGGCACCGCCCAATTATGATCACATTTATGTATATCGGTAACAGTTCTAGCAATTTGTACCAAACTCGGTATGATTATTGTGCTTGCCACATAAAAGCAAACCGTTGAAAATTATTGAAATCGGAATAAAATTACGGCCGCTTTTCATATAACGGTAAATTTCAGAAATGCTTGAAATTTCAATATTTCGAAATTTAAGGATGCTAGTTTACTTAATATTTATACACCCGCTTATCATGTAGCGGTAGCTTTCGGAAAGGTGGAAAACATATATTTAATACTTGCGCCGGGTATTTAATGTTCGGCTCCGCCCGAACTTAGACTTTCTTACTTGTTTTGCCATAAGATAGGGCAGTATGCCGTTGCTGTTGTTTAGTGTTAGGTGGTTACTTCTGACGTACTCTTTTGAGAAGCGCTATTTGTTACATTAGGCCTGGGAAGAGATCCATTGTAATATCGTAAAATTAAGTTGCCTTGCAGGTCTACTGGTGTCCGAAGCTCTCCGTTATCGACTGGGATTTATGAAAGGGAAAGTAATATGAGTGAAGAAAAATGATGAAGAATTGCGAACTTCAATATGTACTTGTAGATATTTTTTTTTTTTTCATTTGCCAGACGCTGCATACTTGTACACTTTCATTCACATTTCTGTCCACCAAAAATAGTCAACTACCAAGCAGGCCCAGGAGCCCAAGAAAATTGGGAAGAATAAAACATTTTGAGGAGCAAAAAAACAAAATGAAGTGAAATTCCAATTTTCAACTCAACACTTTTTATTTCACTCTGTTGAAATGCTTTTGGGTGCCATTAACTTTGATAAATAATTAACAAATCCGTTGCCAAAGCTTTGCGGTAAAATCCGATACACACAGCTGATTGTACCACATACATATGTATGTATGTACGCATGTATTTATGTCTTGGCAGCTGTTGTCGAAACCACGCGACACCGCGAAATGGAATTCGGCCAAAAATTTATGCCAACAAAACTTGTAAGGACACACGATAGCAAGCAGCAAGCAACATCATCCAAGAGGTAGCACACATATAAGCCCTTGTTTCCAACTAAATTAATGTTAACCTTAAGCTCAAATGCACCACCACATGTGTATGTGTTAGTACCCTGTGGGGAAAATCTCTAATTCTGAACTGGGGCGCTTCTAGTACATTTAGACCCAGTACTGGTTCGCGATAAATCTCTTTTGCATGCAAGCAACTGGCGAATTTAACATGGCGATGTCCTAGGAAGTGTCAATTGCCCCCCGCTGCACCCCTTTTTCGATAGTTCCGAACTAGTCCTAAATTCTATAGTTCCGAACCAGTTCTAAAATCGACGGACGAAACAAAAAAGTATCATGATTTTTCAATCTTTTCGGTTCTTCCGTGTGCGATTTTACATTATTTTCATTGAAACGTATTTTCAATTTGAAATTAAATTTGTTTGAATGATTGTAAGAAATGTACGTTTACATACCTTGCTGTAGCTGACTGGTTATTGGTTAGATTCCAGACGGCCCCAAGATGTTAATATGTTAACACAAAGCATTGTTTTGTATTACCAAACTATGAAATAGCATCTGCGAAGCACAGAATAGAAGCGTATTTGAACGAAAAAGCCGCCGAACACATATCTATGTAAAGTAAACAAGCCCACCGCTGCATCCCTTATTCAATAGTTCCGAAATAGTTCTAAATTCGACAAATAGGATCTAGTTCGTTCTGCATCCCTTTTTCTATAGTTCCGAACCAATTCTAAATTCGTCACTTTAGATATAGATTTGTAGTGAAAAAAACTGAAAAAATTAGTTTCTTAAAAGTACCACTTTACCCTTTTGGCGATAAAGACCTAGTACGGAACTAGAAATTTGATTCACTAGTCCGCGGTTTCCCTGCAGGGTATGTACACACTCACCTACCCGCTGTGAGATATGTATAAGTTGACGCGCTCTGCAAGATTTCGGGATCACATTGCGTTAAGAAATATTTTGATTGCAAGTTAGCGATCAGATTCTTAAGTACAAACAATAAGACGACGACGACCACAATGACAAGGCAGGGACACAAGAAGCCATGCTGTCTGGGAGTCCTTCTAGCAACGAAAAGTCGTAAGCCAACAGCAAGCGACTGCCTTAGCTGAAGCAGCAACAGCAAATTACCCAAAAGTTTTCGATTTTAACTGCAATGCTGAATTAATGTTGGTTATTTGGCCGGTTGGCTGTTTGGCTGTACGGCCGGTGGCACCCTACCACCACCATGCATCGCGTATTTTGAACTCGGAACCCCCTGCCTACGGCAGCCAAGCACTGAGAGCGAACAGTTCTCCTCTATTTCCTTTATTGTTACGACTGGCAAACTTGTATGTGGCATATAAAATGGCCACCAGCAAAGCCATCCGCTTGCTGATGTTTAGCTAGTGAAAAGCACAAAAACAAAAAATATAGATATGTATATACATACATAGACTGGACCGACTAACGACAACAACCAACAAAAATACAACAAAAGCAAAAAACAAAAACAATAACAACGGCAAGTGTAATCAGTGTCAGTGGCTGCCTACTTCAAATATCGAACAGCATTTGGGCGGCTGTTGGCTGTAACAAATAGTCAACAACGAGCAGCAACAGCAACAGCAACAGGAACAACAGCAAACAAAATAACCATGCATGTTAAAAGTTTGGCAAAACAAGTAACAAATAAAATAACAAGTTTCTATGCAGTTGCAACTGCAGTTGTTTATTTGTTTGCTAGCCCTTTAGTGGCATTCCCTGGAAAATTGGCAGTAACATTTGAAAACTGCGCCCACAGCTCTGCTGCTCGAAGCTTGTCTACCAGCTAAAATTAACAACCTATAACTTGAAATTGAAACTTTTAGCTGCCATCAGTGCTGTTGCAGATTTATGAGTGCACACTGGCATAATGTATATACATACATACACACATACATATGTATGTATGTGCAATACAATTCAAAGTTACTAGATCATTTGGCTCGGTTGGCAGTTACTTTGAACTTTCAGCTATCTTGGGCCTTGCCTTGTCCGCAAATAGCAGTTAACTACTATTGCGAGGTAGTACATATAAATATGTACTAGATTGCCCTCACCCGCTTCGCTGTGTGTATGAGATTTTTACTTGCTACATTGAGTAAAATTTATTTCAAGGAAACTCAATTCAAAAACAGTAGGTTAAAAAATTGTTTAACCATCTTCAAAATATTTTCAAACTAAAGCTTTCTTAAACTTCTCACTTGTCATACTTTTTCAATTAATTTATCCCCTGAACTCAATTTGAGATTTTAGATAGATGAAAACCACTTACATGTAGTTTTGAAATGAAGCCCTTTCAAAACCATTTTGACTGATACTCATATTGATATAAATCATTTAGATTATTGAATAGTTTGAATTCAACCTTTTAAATAGTTGGCAACCTTTTAAAACCCCTTTCGTCTGACACTCATATTCAAAACCATATCGTTCATACCAATCTATACTAATATATATTTTTAAAGCGTTTTTTTTTTTGAGTTCGCAAAGCTCGAGAACGTCCGAACCGATTTTTTTTTTTTTTTTGAAATTTCGAGCGCCTACTTCAGATGTCCCAAGGATTATTATAGGCTAAAGAAATGTTTGGCATATAAAGGGGGCGTGGCACCTCCCATACAAACCGAATCTTTCATACCGAATATCTCTGGAAATGTTCATGGTAGAGTACTGGAACTTCGTGTGGAGATATATGAAATTAATCTTATACTTATGGAGAAAAATCGGCTATTTAAAAAAGAGGGCGTGGCGCCGTACAAACGTGTATATAATTCATCTATAGGTATGTTTGTGAGTGAAATCCTCCTAAATGTTCAAGTTCACCCGCCAATACGAATAATCGGCAAGTTAGAAGAGGTGCCGTGAATGTCCGATTAAATCGGCTTGTTACACCATTGACTGTATCGAACTCTTGTGTGCTACGATTGGCCCAATGGATGTGTTTTTTGCCAGTATTATTATACGTTAAAGCTTCATTCGTAGACAGCAGCGTTGAGTTCTGCAGGGGTAAATGTCAAATCATCACCGATAAATCAACCGTCAGATCCCAAGCGCGCCTTTTATTGCAATAAGATCAAGTAAAAAAATAAGTTTTTACTTAAACTGCTTTCGTGAAACTTACTTTTGAGGTATTTCTGAAATAAGTCTGTGTACATATGTATATTGGATTTCTGTAGAACAATTATATGAATCCATTTTGTAATTGCCACCAACTATACTCTAAAGTTTTTGGGACAGATTCACTATAGAATCGGATCACTGTTGCCGCCAGGGAGTGAAGAGGAAATGTTCTTCAAATTTATTTCGTTGTGAGATTAACTGTTCTATGAAATGCTGCACAATTAGAGAATTTCAAGAACTTCTTCACGGCTATAAGGCTTCCGTTAGGTTATTTAAGGCGGCAAACGACCACTAAACCATAATCTTAGCCGGTGAGCGTGCCAATGGAAATCGTAAACGCGAATTGTTGGCGAAAATGTTGGGCCAAAAGTTCCAATAAAAAAATTATAATTTTTAATAATAATAATAATAATAATTATACTTTAATAATATTAATAAAAATAATAATAATTACTAAAAAAATTTTTTAAATCGGACAATAACCACGCCCACATCCCATATAACGGTAATTTAGAGAAATACGAAATCTTCGATAAATCAGTAAATACCGAAGCTAATTTATTCAAAATTGATGTTTGCAATGATTTTTTAGCACAAGATACATTCATGATAAAATTTTGGAGAATGGGCGTGGCACCGCCGACCACTTATGATCACATATACATATGTATCTCGGTAACCGTTCGACCAATATGTACCAAACTCGGTTTGATTATTGTGCTTGCCACATAAAAGCAAAACTTTGAAATTTATTGAAATCAGACCAAAATTACGGCCGCTTTTCATATAACGGTAAATTTCAGTTAAGCTTGAAACTTCGATATTTCGAAATTTAAGAACGCTAATTTACACAAAATTTATACTAACCACAATCCCTTGAAAAGAAATAGCATTATTATGGAATTTTGGAAAATGGGTTTGAAATAGGGATGCACCCCAGCTTACCATGTAGCGGTAGTTTTCGGAAAGGTGAATAAAAAACTATATTTGCTACTTGCGCCGTTTATACTAACGTTTAAACATACCTGCGCTGGAGAAAAGTTGACTAGTCACAGCCTTAAGGTATTAAAAAAAAGATATTACCACTATGGCTCTATTATGGTTATTATTATTACGGGTCAAATACTCCGCGACCTCTCCATGATCTATTGTGCATGGATCCCCGACTTCTATAGGGGAAGGTTTTTTAATTAAGCCTAGCACTTCCACGGCCTTTTTATTCAAAATTTCAAACTGATTGGGTGTAGCTACTAATGTGTAATTTTACTAATGGGATAGCAAAGAAAGCAGTGGTAGTACTCCTGGATCGTTTCGAGGTCATCTCTGCCTTACGGGGCAATTCTGGCTAGGATATTCAAATTTCCTTCATAAGGCAAATGAAAGACAGATGGCAAGATAGCTCGAAAGACTTTTGTTGTTCTAGCAAAAATGTCTTAGAAAAGGAGCTCTCTCATTCACCACTCGTGTTAAAAAGCTGAAAGAAGGATGAAAGCATGCCGTTCAAAACATCCTTGTTCGAGTCATGGTCAGCGGATTTTATTTTTCTGGTTTTTAATTAAATTTCATTTCTTTTTTAATTAATTTAGAAGAAAGACATTTTATTTTAGTTATTTTTTTCCTTTATTTCCATTTTTTTATTTAAATTTCTTTTATTTATTACTTTTGATTTTTTAAACAGAAAAATATGCATATATTTAATGAAGGATAGATAAATCCTTTGGCTTTTCTCAGCTATGGACATTCTATTCTGTGACTGTTGAATATTTTGTCTATCCAATTATTAATGATCCCATTTATGTGTTCTTTGGTGAGCTAACAAAAGGGTTTTTGGCTATGAAATACTGCGGTATCTCTTTGTTTCGCTTTTTGTTTCTTTACTATTCGACATAAAGCAGATATATTTCAGGAATCTGCCTCTTCTGAGGCATTCTATTGCGTGAATCTTCGCTTCAAGGATGGTGGAGTAGCTACCCATTGGTATCGATTTTTTGAAGGTCGGCCCAAGTATGCCAGCTTGAGTTTTTACGTTTTCCACTTTAGATACATCTTTGCACCATACCATCCCATTAGGTTTAGCATATGGTTTCCCAGCATTCCAGAGAGCTCGATATGCAATGAGCACCTAAAATTTTCTAGAGATTTCTAGTTCATTTGATATTCTTCCTTCACCCGGTAAGGACTTTTGGGTCTTAGTACCTATTAAAACGCAGGCGAAAACTTAATGAAATTCTGCTCGTTTAACAAAATTAAGTTTTGTTTAAAAAAATGTGTCTTGGCATTCCCAATATCACGGCAATAAATATGAATTCCACTTACGTTTGCCCGATGCTCACTGGGTTAATCGAAATGAAAATGTGTGGGTGCACGCACACGTGTATGCAGCTTGCCCTTTGGCAACAAATGCAATTCTACCTTCGGGTGGCGGATGTGTGTGTGTGTGTGCGTTGGTTTGCAAAGAACTGACAGGAGGGTTGGGGGCGTCGTAAAATATATCGAGCGGATGTAGTGGCAGTACACAATAGTTAAGATATTGCATTACACCGAAGCTATGCGAGTGTATATATATATATGTATATAGCAGCAATTCGGTTTGAACTTGATAGCTCGAAATTGGCCAGTTTAGTTACAAAAGTTGCACATTTTGTGCTGAAACCGGAAATTAGTATTACACAAACAAATGTGCATACTTATTGTTGTACATATTTAGTATATACATACATACATACATACATACGTATATACAAATGAGCGCCAGCATGCAATACTTATCTTCAAATCCTGTTAAATATGTTTACATGCAATGCACATACACACGCATACACATACACCCGCATAGTGAGCCGATATAAACCAGATGCTAACGGTATTTTTCTCTGCAGCATCCGTTATTGTATGGAGTGTGTCGTCTGTGTTATCTATCTATGTATCTAGTATTAGTTTCAATTCCTCTGCACTTGGATTTCCACTTGTGTTTGGGTGTGTATGCACATACATATACATATACATATACCTACATCAACACGAATGAATGTATTTTTGGGCATGTGGCTTGTGACACTTTGCGGCTGGTTGTCGGTAAGGTCAACACTAAATGGGCGTTTTTAGCAACGGCAACAGCATTTCAAGCCTATATTTAGGCGTTTGAAAATTATGTTGATTAAAAGCATTTCCAGAATCATTGAAATTTATGCGCGTCTGTATGGCTTCGTATACATGCAGACTACGAAATTAGGTGTAGGGCCCCTGCAGGAAATGTATCTAAGTATAAGTTAACTTGAAGTTGGTTAGGAAGGAACTAAAAGGTTACTATTATCTGTATATTTTCTTTGAGAAGCTATAACTATATTTCTATGGCGATATGCGCGAATTAACCAAGGGTGGTTACCTCTGCTTTAGATGTCAACTAACTACTTTTAAGCACAAAATATCAACAAGAAAAACCATCACCCTAATTCATAAAAAATGAAGACCACTTTAACTGGTTTATAAATAAAAAATTTGTATGAAGATGTAACTTTATAGCCTTATTTAAATCTATTTCATTTTTTATGAATTAAAGCCATACATTTTGTTCCATATTTTTACTTCTTTATTAATTTTCTTTATTTAGTATTACCTATTTGTTTACATATTCTGCTATAGGTGGTCACGCATTCAAATTCCGCCACACAAAACTGCAAAATTTTTTCATTTTATTAGTGCTGAATTCGAAAAAGTATTTGTGAAGTGCAGAAAAAAACTCTGAATTTAAAGCTAACGGGTGATTTTTTTGAGGTTAGGATTTTCATGCATTAGTATTTGACAGATCACGTGGGATTTCAGACATGGTGTCAAAGAGAAAGATGCTCAGTATGCTTTGACATTTCATCATGAATAGACTTACTAACGAGCAACGCTTGCAAATCATTGAATTTTATTACCAAAATCAGTGTTCGGTTCGAAATGTGTTTCGCGCGTCCGATTTATGGTCTACATAATCGACCAAGTGAGCAAACAATTAATGCGATTGTGACCAAGTTTCGCACTCAGTTTACTTTATTGGACATTAAACCAACCACACGAATGCGTACAGTGCGTACAGAAGAGAATATTGCGTCTGTTTCTGAGAAATGTCCGTGAAATGTCGATTCGTCGCCGTTCGCAGCAATTGGGTTTGCGAAACACATTTCGAACCGAACACTGATTTTGGTAATAAAATTCAATGATTTGCAAGCGTTGCTCGTTAGTAAGTCTATTCATGATGAAATGTCAAAGCATACTGAGCATCTTTCTCTTTGACACCATGTCTGAAATCCCACGTGATCTGTCAAATACTAATGCATGAAAATCCTAACCTCAAAAAAATCACCCTTTAGTTTTAAGTTAGCTTTTTTTACTTGTACTTAACATGTTATATATTTTATAGATATCCCGCGAAAATGCTTACTAAAAGCCTTCTATTTTTTATCAATTGATAATTTTTTTCTGCAGGGTCTGCATATATATGTATGGATGTGTGCAAGCGTAAGTGTATGCGTATTACCAATTTGGCCACCGCTCACGTATGCCCCCATTTCGCCAACGTCAACTGTTCGACGCGATTACTTTCCGAGCTATGCTGCAATCGACATAGAAAATAAGGTCGCCGGAATGCTAACCCGCGTGCCGATAGCTGGCACAAGGACAACATAAAAATGGAATGGTTAGCGAAAAAGCATATGTATAGTCAGTAAAAATGTTATAATGAAAACGCAGCACATGCAATTCACATAAATTTTGCAACGCCAAAAGCGCTTCACAGTAAATGAGTTTGAAAATTTTCAATTAACTTTTTGTTTTTCGCATTTTTCGTATCCATTTTATTTTCTATTAAAATCGTAAAACGTCAAAATTTGTTGATATGCATACGTAGATACATATGTGTGTGTGTATATACGCTAAACAGAAATTCATTAGACCGTCATTAATATCGTTTAGAGAATTTATATTAACCCAAGGGGGTATTCAATCGCCATGAGTGTGGTATTTGTATAGAAAAAAGTTTATTTCTTTTATATCGGAAAATTCAGAGTTGTTTCTTCTGCTATTCGTAGGACATCTGTAGTTTAGGTTTAACATGGGATGCGTTAGGTTCCAGGTTAAATGCAGTCCGAGCCCCACGAAGCTCAAAAGCTTAACGGATTAATTCAGACTTGGGCGACCTACTAAACCTACCAGAATACACAACTTAACCCCGCAACTAGTCAGATTTGCTTTTCCGCCATCATCAACCTCCAACACTGCCTCCCTAACCGGAGAATAGCTTCACCATGTTGCCACTATTAGCCTACATTCATTCTGCTCGTCTCGCTAATCTCCCAGGTTTTACTAGCCTTACTCGGGAGTAAACTGCAGCCCGGGGCTGAAGGCATGCAGTATTATTCCTTTTCCGGTTTTCTACCCCCGATCGAGTTGCTTTGCGAGCCACATTCTTCCTTGCAAATCTCACCAGCTGTACGATCTTACATGTGCATTTGGCCGGTCTTTTGGCCTTGTTCGTCTCACCGGCTGTGCTTATCTAGTCAACGAACACACTCCAGGGGCATCTGTTCGACGCGGTGCCAAGTTTTAAGTCTCTGGTAAGACTTCGAAAGCCGTAGACATTTCTACCAGTTGAGCCTCCACCGACTCGGGACTGGTAGCCTTTGACTGGGGTAGACGGGGTCGTCAAGCCCGTACCCTGGAAACACCCACGCCCCCTGTCTCCCCTCCTGTTTTCTCAAACCGGGTTTGGACCATCTAAGGCACAGTTACCCGTAGGACAAAAAAAACCCTGCTCAGATATATTTTACGGAAAGTCTATGAACTTACTTAACATTTTTGTCTAAATTAATAATAACAATTGTACGCCGACTCCGAACTACGATTGCTTTTTCGTAAGAGTATGTTTTTCATGCCGAATACACTCCGAGGTTTTTCATGTCGATGGACGACTGCTGATGGGAAAAATTTTCTTTTAATGTTAGTCGTTATTGCATGGCTGTGACTGGCAAGAGCTTGTCATGGCGGTATCAGTAAAACCCCTTTTCAGGAAATACTTGCCAGCGACATGATTGGCTAACTACTCCAGCTATGTATGATTTTTTAGGATAGAGTCAGTCCAGGCACTGCTAAAAAGTATCACAGTTAAGGAAACCTACCCAACACCAAAAGCGATTATCTCAAGAGGAGCTATTATTATGTAGCCAGTGCAGCTCTAAGCAGATTCAGGTCAACCTATCCTGTGCCCGTGAAGATTACCCTTTTAAAGCTGTCGCATGACAGATACTGTCTTGGTGCTGTCAACGCAAGCGTACTAGAGAAAATTATCTAGCACCTGAACTGGTTACCCAAGTCAAGATACTGCGTGATAGTGCCAGTACCGGCAGAATAGATTATAGATTTATAAAAGGTATTTCCATGACAGAAACTGGTTTCGCTCTGACAAGAAAATCTCAGTTACGGTAATCTAGCCAGTTTCTAGACGGAATCAGCGCTTTGTCTAGAGAGCTTCTGGCCGAGTATATATGCATGCATATTAGGTATGTATATCAGCTTCGTTACTCAAAGGCTATTTATTTTAATAAATTCGATCTTCTTGGTTGAAAATTTTGAGGTAATTGTTAGTACGGACTCATCGAATGCCAAAAGCAGTATCCCACCTATTGCTAAGCAACCCACTGTTATCAAGGATGTCTCTAGCGTCTACATTTTGAGCTGACAACGCGACATCTTTTACTACATTGTTTAGCCCAGAAAGAGTCATTGTGCCATAGGAAATTGCAAAAAGTTTTAGTAAACCTGAATTCCAAAGATTTAAATGTTCAACTGGTTTTTTTATTAAGCAATGTTTTTTTGAGTTTTTTAACTCGGTTTGTTTGTTTGGAGGTATGAAAAAAAAGTAAAGCCTAAAGGTTTTTTTATTGTAAGGCTGCACTGTTAGAGAAAAATTAAAGATGTCACGGCCTGGAGACGATAAAACGCTTCAAAATTTTTTAATTGAGCACTAATGATAGAAACTAGTGAACCCGCACGGCGTTAAAATGCCCAAGATAGAATTTAAAAAACCTACAAACAATTCCAAATATTAGTAAGGTATAAGCGATTCTAGTGTCATATTTATTCTAAATCCGTGTAGCCGTTTCGCATAGTAGGTTTTTAATGTTATCAAATTTTAAACTTGTACAATGTTTAATTTATTTGGAAGTGACTTGCAAAACCTACCTTAAAGCCTTTTTAAGCCATTATCGACTGATATCCATCCTTTAAAAATTCAATTAACTTAAAATTCAATGAACAACAATTAAGTAATTTGCATACAACTTATAGAATACGTGGAAACCCTCCTAAATATATTTTAGAAATATAGCCTTTTCAACCCCATTACGATTGACACCCATATTTTAATAATTTGTTTGACTTTCTAAATATTTGGAGTATTTGAACAGGTGGCAACCTTCAAAAAATATTTCTAGTGTTCAAACTAAAGTTGTCTTAACAAATTTTAAATCACATATTTGAATTAGGTAATTGCCCTAATTTAAGTGAGTTTGATTTTTTAAACAGGTGGCAACTCTCCTACATATATTTCAGAAATAAAGCCTTTTCAAAATCATTTCGATGACATCCATCTTTTAATAATTCGTCCAACTTCTTAAATAAATTGAATGTCACTTTATAATCAGGTGGCAACGTTCTTCAAACATTCTAAATGTTCAAACTCAAGTTTTTCTAACACCCTTTCGCTTCATATTTCAACTAACTTGCTTAAAAGTTAATTAATCTGACTTTTTAAATAGGTGGCACCCCTCTTCAAAAGTAGTTTCGCGCTAAGATATTCTTAAATATTTTTCCTCTAACATTGCGACACGTATTTTAATTAACTGATGAATTAGTTGAATTTTATTTTTTAAACATGTGGCTACCCCGCTAAATACCTCAAAAGTATTATTAATGTTTAAACTAAAGACTTCTTAACACTCTTTCTTTTGATATCCAAATTTTGACATTTCATATATCTTTTGGATACGTTAACAAAATTCGACATTTCAAGCAGGTGGCAACTCACTTCAAAAAATTTAATTTGACACTCTACTTTTGGAAATCGAGCGAACGGTGCTGATCTTTTATCCTGAACAAAAAATCCCCTCGCGTATTTTATATATACATATGACATAGGGCTATATAGGGAAAATATAAACTAGAAATGAAATTTTAAAATCGCTAAAGTAGTAACTAAAGATCTGATTAGGGCACCTTAACGTAACTTAGAGGCTATCACTTAAAAATTGTCTTAAATTAATATTGCTTACATTTGAATGGGCGAAACTTAACGTAACTAAATGCCACGTCGAAATCTGTTTCATTTTGATTTTCTATGTTCTAAGTTACGTTAAGTTAAGTTAAGTTGCCATAATCGGACCTTACGAAATATGAAGTTTTGTACTTTTTTGTCACGGGTTGGACATGACGAGTCGTAGTTATTTTACCCCGTAATATAATTGAAATGCTTAATTTAGTTCAATACAATGTGGGTGCTCTGTGGCGAAAGAGGATCGAGACATTAGTTCACCACTTGCAAAAAAATAATAATAATAATCATTTTGTAAATGGAACACAAAAGTGAACTTATTCAATACCCCCAGGTGTAAGTAGATACGTTTGCGCTTGCTTACCTAAGCGTAGTATGGTGGTGAGTCAATTGAAGAGCAAAAGCAAAGTACACGTCAAGTTCAAAAACTTTCTGAATTAATTCACTTTTAGCTTAATTATTGGTAGCTTCAACGAGACGGCTATCATTGTGAAGGCCAATGCAACTGATGTCATTTGGAAGTGATTTGCAACGGAATAATCAACCTACGTCACTGCAATTCGTTCACTCCTTGAAAACGAAATATGTTATCAAAAACTAAATTATTATATTAAAAAGCATAACCGAATGTACAATAAGGTGGTCCAAAAAAAGGCTAACGTCGGAATTTGAATACTCTCAGCCACTGGGATTAATCTTTACCGAAAAAAAAAATATAGCACCGTTTTTTTATTTTGAAATCAAAAAAATATTTAGAGGTCACGGAAAGCGCTCAAAGTTTTCCATGTATTATACATGAAAAAAGGGAAATTTTTCATAGAAATGTTATAGAATTTCTGAGAATTGCAATGGTATCAGAGTCTTAGTGGTTTGTCAAAAAAGCTACCGCGTGGCTGTACAAAATCGAATGAATCTCTTTATTTTCTAAGATGGCGCTCCACTTGTACAAAACGGTTATTGACATAATGAGTAATAATAAAACTAGTATACAAACAAACGAGTAATGAGTCTTAAGGTCTAGTTACAGTTTCATCTTAACAACTAACTCTTAAGGTCTAGGTACAGTGTGTAAGTATAAGCACATGCCTACTCTACTACTGTTTCCTACAGAATCTATATGTTTCGCCCGGAAAATTCTCTTTCTCTGCAAGAGACTTTCAATAATAAAAACAAAAATTTTGGGACCAAAAATTTCTTATTGGTCCCCCGAAAATCCCAAAAATGCAATGGGGGGACCCAAAAAAAAATTTTTGGTATTTAAAAATAGTATAATAAACAAATGAGTATTATTATTGCAAAACTGCTGAAGAGAAATACATAGATTAACCCGATAGAAAATTAATGACTTTCAAGAAATCTATACCTTCATATATATCTATCTGCATACATATATATCAAATAAAAAATGTAAATTCTACAATGGAGCCCCGTCCACATGAGTTAAAAATACACCCGCCACCATTCCGTGAGTTCCCAGCCTTGCACGAGGGCACCCATCCTGGTTGGGATCTTATTTAGAGTCGGTGCCTGGCCATCCGCTTACAATAGGCATGAGTCCTACGCAAAACCACAAATAGGCACAACCACGGATATATGGATTGGTTACCGCATCTCTGCCGTGGGCTGTCCATGTTGGCCAGGAAGAGTCCGCTTTTTGGGTATTCGTACGAAAACGCACGTATGTATGTATACATATGTGTATTTTAAAAAGGCAAGAGCAGCATATTTACGCCAAAAGTTATAAAGCATGTCTTCAGTAGACTTAAGATCTTCAGGCCTTTTAATATGATAGCGTTCTAGCTGAAACTTCTGGAGCGATTGGGTGATTTTCCCTTACGGCCTTGACCACGATGAGATTCTGCGCCCTCGACGTGTTAAGATACCAACACCAGAATTCTTTCTGCTTCAACTTATTCGTCGTATTAGTATCGATAAACAAAGTCTGAGATACTCTATATAAAATTTATTTTTTTTTTTAATTTGCTTAATTTAGAAATCTACTATTCTTGCCATATAAATAATCTTTCAAATCTAACACATTCATATTTAAACTATTTTTGCCATCGCTTTTTTACATTAAAAAAAAAACTTACTTATTCCCCAATTTTTGTTTTCTCTAATTACAGGGAAGTTCTTCCACAGTACCACCACCGCGTACCGCCTTTCCTGGTGCCCCACCACCAACTTCTGCGGTCGCTTTAAAGGGGGCCCCCAGGCCAGCTATGACTAGTCCAGCAGCAGCAGGCGGCTTAGCAGGTGCTCCGTATCGCGGTGCCAGTTGGACTCCACAAGGTTACGCTCCAGCTGCTGCTGCAGCGGCTGCTGCTGTCGCCCAACAAGCCTACAGATATACAGCTCCATTGCCGCAACCGGCATACGCAGCCTATACACCACATACAGCTACAACACCAGCAACAACTACGGTGAGTTACAAATTTAAATTTACTAACTACAAAATTAAAAGATACAAAAAATATCAACTCAAATAAGACCAAATTAGTTTTCGATTATTGTAAGCTTGTATGTCAACGTTGTGAAGGAATCGAGACATTTGTAATGTTTCTAAGCCTAGATATAATGTTGCGCAACATTAACCCTGTATAAACGTAAAACTTAAATATTGTAAATGCGCTTTTAATTAAACTTATACTTTCAGAGCTTTTAGAGCTTACATAACCATTTGCTTTTGTATGCACTTATATTGCATAACTTACTTACGTTGCCACTGCGCGTGGTCCCTACAAAGCTACGTTCGTAAATATTAAAAATCACTTCAGTGAAAAAAGCCATGTGCTACCAAGCCAACAAATAAAAAAAAAAATTGTGAGCAAATTTCAGTTCAGCTGAAGTTATGGCATCGTGGCAAGCTGGCGTCGACCAAAACAAGCCATTGCTGGTTGTACAATATATTAAAAAAGTTTGCGCAACACCCACGCACGCACGCACGTAAATATAAATGACGCAGCGAAGCAATTTCTCAATCTCACCAACAGCGGCATCGTAATCATAGCAGCGTTTAAAGAAAAAGTTGTAATATATATTTTTTTAATCAACAATACCTAATGGTATGAGGCCATCTTTCGAATCGAAGAGTAATATGTTCGTGCTTATGTTTTAAGCATAAAAAATGTTGTTAAACATGAAGATGTGTATGGAGTATCAATTAGATTTTAGTACAGTTTTTTTTGGCCGCAGTTGCGCCCAAAGCCTGAAGCTCGGTGTGACGTTATGATTTCGAGTGCAACATAAAAGATAGTGCATAATTTATATCACGGAAAAAAAAATTTGTTTTAGTTATTATTATAATTAAAAAAAAAGTAGCTTATTATCTCGGAGTTCCAGAACATGGTCAATATGCTGGGTTTCAACTAATTTGGATATTTCGATAATAAAAAAAATATCTTTAAAATCTATAGTTTTTAATTTTTGACGTAGAATACGTCTTACCTTAAGGTATGGGGGTTATGTTCAAATGTTGTAGTTGTAATTTTTAGAGCTTCACAAAAACGCTTATTGCACGAGAACTAATAAAGCGATTTCAAAGAAAAGCATGGCGTTTCAAAGATAAAATTCCAAACCTGTCAACAGATTCATTTTTGTAAATAACCAATTCGGTTTCTGTCGTAAAAACAACGGTAAACATTGCCTTATTTTGGGGTCAATTTTGAGCCTTTAAAGTGCTCTAGCAACTTATTGTTGGCATATATAACTTTCATTTTCGGGATATAGGTTCTTTGGAGCAGGAGAAGTATTATCGGGTACAAATTTTATATAAATTTAACAAATATTGAGCATTTTAAGGCAAAAAATTGTTGAAAAAATTTGCAAATTTTTTTCATTACCAAAATGCTCGAAAACCGCTCGAATGATTTTGTTTTTGTTTTCTTTAATCAAAAATTCAAGAGTTTTCCTTTCGTTTGGTGTATGGGAAGTATTGGTTGATATCTTCTATATATGTTTATTTTATTCAAATATATGGGCATAAATGATTTTCCATACAAAATCACCTCGTCATCATTTTGCAAACACGTGCATATGTTGGAAGTGTGGGAAGGAGACAAAAAGTATGTATGCGTATGTAATGCGGCTTTTGATAAACAGAGACGCGCTATTTATAACCTAATCACAGCGTGTGTACATATGTAAATACATACATACGTACATATGTTGATTGCAGTTAATGTGGATCTGTTTCTATTTTTAGTAATCTGCATATGTATGTCTATACATACATATGTACATACATATTATATATGTACATACATATATGAACACATGTATGCATAATACGCGAAGACTTTTCGAAGTGAAACAACATTTAGAAAAAGTCCTATCCAAGAATAAAAGTAAAGGTGAGGACGTACATAGATAAAGAAAAGGATAAAGGCCAAGGTAAAAATAAACACAAAAACAAAGTTGAGTAAAGATAGAGGCAAACATGAAGACCAAGGTAAATTTAAACACTTTACTTATATGTATAAGTGCAAAGGTGAAGGGGAATATGTATATGAAGAATATGATAAACATAAAAATAAAAACAAAGACAAATATAAAGAAAAAGATGCGGATGAGGATACCGATAAAAGTATAGATGAAGATAGAGGAAGAAAGATTAAAATAAAGGTAGTTGTAGAGAAAAGGATATAGATAAAGGCACAGAGACTCAATCTCGGAACTATTTCGGGATTTTAGAGATTTTGGGTAATCTCGAGACTTATCGATACTTTGTCGGTTTTGTTATCGATATTTTGATTGATTTTTTTATCGAAACCTTTTCTGATTTTGTTATCGATATTTTTGTAGATTTTGTTGTCGATATTTTAATCGAATCTGGCATCGATATTTTTATAGATCTTTTTATTGATTTTGTTAACGATTTTGCTATCGATATTATCGCTTTCGTGATCGATATTTTTATCGTTTTTATTATCGATATTGTTACTGATTTTGCTATCGACATTTTCAGAACTCATCGATATAATGATCGATATTGTTATCGATATTTTTTATCGGTTTTGTTACCGATTATTTTGTCGAGTTTGCTATCGATTTTTCATCGTTTTTTTTATCGATTTTGTTATCGACTTATAATCGGTTTTGTTATCGATTTTGTTATCGATTTTGTAATCGATTCTTTGATAGATTTTGTAATCGATTTAGTTATCGATTTTGCTGTCGATATTATTATCGATATTTTTATAGATGTTTCTATCGATTTTGCTATCGATATTTTTTTTCTTATAGTGTGCTTTCGTTTTTGACTTGGATATGCTCTTAACCATAGCACGTATTCTACGTTTAAATTTATCGGCTGTATCTCCGATACAGCCTGCAGACCAAGACGTAGGCGCTGGACTGTTCCTTTTTTTATAGGCGAAAATTGTTTTCAAAATTTATAAAGCTTTCAGCCGCCCTCTTCAAAACATATACGAATTAAACCTCTTGCCAACGTGTTTTGTTTGATATCCATATTCAATAAATTTAGTAAGACTTTTCAAAAGGTCGCACGTCTTTTAAAAATATGTTCAATATATATAATTCTTAAACACCTTTTAAAATAATTTGTTGAAAACTGTACCTGACTTTTAAGTCATATTTTTAAAATAAAGCTTTCTTGAACTAATTAGTTAATTTATTGGCAACATTGAATTTAAATTTTTAAATAGGTGGCAATTTTTTTTAAATATCTTTTCTTAAGAAAGCCTTTTATAAATCTGGTTAGTTTGGCATCAATAATGTGAATTTTTTTTTTAACTTATAATTTAAAATCTTCTTCTTATTTGGCGCTGTAACCGCCTAAGCTATTTTGGCCGAGTCCAAAACAGCACGCCAGTCATTTCTCTTCTGTGCTAACTGACGCCAATTGAAAATGCCAAGTGAAGCCAAGTCCTTCTGCACCTGGTCTTTCCAACGCAGAGGAAGCCTTCCTCTTCCTCTGTTCCCAGCATCGCGGCCCGCGTTGAATATTTTCAGAGCAGGAGCGTTTCTGTCCATCCGAACGACATGGCCAAGCCAGCGGAGCCGCTGAATTTTAATTCGCTGCACTATGTCTATATCGTTGTAAAGCTCATACAGCTCATCGTTAAATCGTCTGCGATATTCGCCATCACCAACGCGTAAAGGTCCGTAAATCTTTCGCAGAATCTTTCTCTCGAAAACTCCAAGAGCCGCCTCATCAGATGTCCATGCTTCCGCGCCATACACCAGCACAGGCATGATGAGTGACTTATAGAGTGTGATCTTTGTACGACGAGAGAGGACTTTACTTCTCAATTGCCTACTCAGCCCAAAGTAGCACTTGTTGGCAAGAGTGATTCTCCGTTGGATTTCAAGGCTGACATTATTATTGGTGTTAATGCTGGTTCCCAAATAAACGAAGTCGTCTACTTTTTCAAACTTGTAACTGTCAACGGTGACGTGGGTGCCAAGACGCGTATGCTCTGACTGTTTGTGACATTATGATTTCGAGTGCAACATAAAAGATAATGCATAATTTATATCACGGAAAAAAAATTTGTTTTAGTTATTATTATAATTAAAAAAAAAGTAGCTTATTATCTCGGAGTTCCAGAACATGGTCAATATGCTGGGTTTCAACTAATTTGCATATTTCAATAATAAAATAAATATCTTTAAAATCTATAAAGTTTTTAATTTTTTTTTATAGGCGAAAATTGTTTTCAAAATTTATAAAGCTTTCATAAACATCTTGCGTTCGTCTTCCATGTTATAATTATTAATTAAATTGAATTCAAAGTTTAAACAGGTGACTGCCCTCTTTAAAATATTAACGAAATCAACCTCTTTCCAAACTGTTTTGTTTGATATCCATATTCAATAAATTTAGTAAGACAGATATGTTCAATATAAAGAATTCTTAAACACCTTTTAAAACAATTTTATGAAGACTTTTGAAAAAACAGTATCTGACCTTTAAATCATATTTTTAAAATAAAGCTTTCTTGCACTAATTAGTTAAATTATTAGAAACATTGAATTTAAACTTTTAAATAGGTGGCAATTTTTCCTTAAAATCTTTTCTTAAAAAAGCTTTTATAAATCTGGTTCGTTTGGCATCATTATTGTGATTTTTTTTTTAAATTATAATTTAAAATAGGTTTTTCTTTTTAGACATGTGGCAGCCCTCTTTAAAAGTTTGCTATATGAATTCACTTACACACTTGTCAAACAAAATGATTTAAAATCCCTGAACTAGTGGCAATGCTCGTGAAAAAATATTTTCGATATAGAAAAGCTTTCTTAAAACCTCTACCGTTTCACCCATAACAGAATAATTTATTTAACTTGTTAACTTTTTTAACAGGTGACAACCCTCTACAAAAATACTTTACAAATATAGCTTATATTGTTAACTGAATTGATTTTAAAATAAATAAATAGGCGGCAGCTCCATTTAAAATTATTAATGAAATAAAGCTTTTTGAAACCTAACCTGTTTAATACCCAGATTAAACTGATTCTTTTAACTTGCTATTTAAATCGATTTCGACATTTTAAACAGGTGGCAGCCCTCTAAAAGAATAAGTTTGAAGTAAGTCGTTTTTGCACCCATTTCGTTAAATAACCACATTTTTGCCATATTTTTTCAGTTTATTTGATTTAAAGTATTTCAATAGGTGGCAACCTCCTAAAAACTATTTTTGGGAAAGTTTTGAAACCCCTTTCGTTTGACATACATGTTGTTGTAATATTGTATTTCACTTATTAATAAATTGATTTTAACTAGTGAAAAAGGTGGCAGCCCTTATTTCCAATATTTATGTGTTAATCCAGGCTAAACCTAAATATCAAAAGACCCCAACGATCCCAAATCTTTTTGGTTACTTACCGACATGCCACAGCGTATGAGTGGCAACAATGTCGAGTATCAATATCATCATTTCGGGCTAAGCTTACCAACTTTTAAAACGCCAGAAGGAGTAAAAATAATGGATTTTAAGAAGGACTTTGTAAGAAGACGCCTTTGCTTCAGAAGAACACCATATTCGTTTGGCGAAAAGGCCTTTTATGTATTTTATAAAATTCATTTAATTAAAAAAATCAAAGGAAGCCAATATATGGATGTGGCAAAAAACATTTAAATTAAGTAAAAACAAACGTATTCGGGAACGCTTTCTGGTAAATTCTTGCAACTTCTTGCGAGTTAGGCAACGCAATTTACTTTTGTAATTTTTAAAGAAAACATACATTTTTCATAACGTTTTCAATATACAAATTTATTCAAATGCTTGTCAAGGAGCTAACAATTCGTAAATACTTTGAAAAAAAAAAAAACCAAATGGAAAAAATTTATGCCAATGTATGTAATGATAATAAAGTTTCTTTTTCACTTCCGTACAGAATTTGAAAAAAAATTACATTTGCAATCCGGAGCTGCGATAAGTCCTTCATACGGTTCGCAAAGTTGCCATTTCACCAAAAATGCCCCTTTACGATGTTTCATGAATCGCACTAACGGCGATTTTTATGAACGTAATGCCCAACATTGTCATTAAAATATATGTCATTTAATGCTTAGTGGAAATTTTTCATTAACCCTATTTAATTAAATTTTTAAATTTTTCTTATTTTTACTTCGAAATTAACTGCTTACATACTAAATTTTTTTCTAAAAGCAGTACTGAAGGAGTGCAAAATTTTTATTAAGTTTGGAATTCCGATTTTTGGAGTTTTCATTGTAGTATTTGCCATAATTTTATATAGAGTTATTTCCAAGAGACTTCCTTGAGAAACCCTTTAGTCGAACGAGAAAGAGAGGCAGGTCATCCTTGGACTTTGCTTTCTCAAGTTAGAAAGGTGGGAGGTGTCAAGCCCCATTATTTTTTGTACCAGCCTACATTACAAATTTATTTAAAATTTTATAGATTTTCTGAGGAAAACCGTAGATCAGTATGCATTAATTGAGGAAAAATCGAATGTCGATTCTCGAATATTTTGAATCGATTCTCGGATCGAATCGGAACAAAAAAGTCGACAAAAAATCGAATCGGAAAGGCTCGATTAGTCGATCTTCGATTTAAGAACGGCATCTCTACTTTGAATGTATATACGAAAAAATTTATTAGTGCATTTTAGCTGTGTTGAAAGTTTGTGCCTTTAGTTCGTGTCATAATTTGTCACTTGTGTAAACAGCATTTAATGCACCACGATTGTAAACTGTTTACGTTTTTTTTTTGCACCAACTAAGCTAGCCCGTTTTTAAAGTAGCTGTCAAATTATGCGATAGCCGCACGGAATAGTGTGGTAAACTTTTTTCAATTATATTAATCTTTTCACGGTATGTAAATTTCTGAGTCCACTCTTTATCCCATCCACCTAAAATCGCAATATTCGTATGCAGAATGAAAACAGCAAATTCCCAAATAAAGTACCGTAAATATTTTAATCGAATTAGAGGCAGAAAATCTTAAAACAACTTGTGGTGCTCTACTAAATTAGTTGTTAATACGTTATAAAGAAAACAAATTTGAAGAGCCTTCTCACTAATTGTAAATGTGTTTGTTAATAATCTAACCGCACTTTAAACTCACATCGGTCGCACTTGAAATTAGGCCGGCTTTAACGGTAATTATGCACCTGCTCCCAATCGGTCAATTGCCTGCCATGAATACAAGTGCTTTGTTATTTGTATACATTTACTTATACATAAGTAAAATTACTTACAAATTTGTTTGGCTAAAAGCCTATATATGTATATATATACTTAGAATACATATACGCACTCAAGAATACCACGAAAAGTTAAATCAACAAACTGTACGCATAACTACAACAAATGAATACAAATTAGGAATAATTAATCTTGAGCTCACAGTGAATGTTAAGTAAGAAAAGCGCAAAAAGAGGGTGGTTAAGTGATGAAGTTAATTCCTGTTAAAAGCACCAGCCACCCACATTAGATATTCTTAACCTCAAAAAAATAATGGTAAAAAAATTACCACCGGTCGGAAAGCAGCAGGCTGCTCTATGCCACTTAAGTGTCCATTTTTATTGCCACCCTCATTTCTATATGGTAGCGTAGTATGTGTGGTTGATTGTGTGAAATTGAAGCTAATAAGCAGCGAGTGGAAATAGAAGTCGTCATTGCTCGATGTGAAGCATTAAAGAATCGGCGGCAGCGAAATGAATGAATAAATTTATTATTGTAGTTATGGAATTCTTATACCATTTCTACGAAAAGTTGTTTTTTTTTCATACAAAAATACATGGAAGACTTTGAGCGACCTCTAAATATTTTTTGATTTCAAAATAAAAAAATAGGGTTGTACTTTTTTTCGATATAGAAAAATCCTAGGGGGTGAGAGCATTAGAATTCCAACATAACTGTTTTTGGACCACCGTAATATACACAGTCGGCCTATGATTTTAGGTATATGTAATACTACCAACTTAATAACAAAGTTATTATAACGAAAAGTAAAAAAAGAACTACTTTTAACATTCGAAAAAATATAAGTATGTACATTAGGCTGCATCACCAAAAAAGTTGCGGGATCACAAAATTTATTGCATTTAAAATTGGGTTATTCAAAAATAAATATTGAAAATTTCCAACGATATTCAAGGATAAATCTTTAAAAGGATATTTTCAATACTTATTCATCCTGGTGCACCCGAAAATTAAATTATATTTTATTCTACATCTTTTGAATATTTTTTTTATCCAATCATATTCTAGAAATTTCAAAGTCCTTTAAAAAAATCCTGACGTCAGAGAGAAAAACTAAAAACGCAGTTTTTCTATATTTGGCCCCCAGTTTTTTGAATATATTGATTTTTCCGTGTGTAAAATTGACTTTGTCGTACGGCGATATCATTGGAAAACCATTTTCTCACCCTTTTTGTTTCCTAGCAAATAAACCCATTCAAAGTATGAAGGAAAAAGGTAAGATGAACGAGCATCATTCCAAATTTAATTTAGATGTGTTGATGTTTGCAAAAAAATTGGGACGTGAATGGTACCCCACTTATATAAACGGGTAAAGTGTTGGCTGAGTTATACAAGTTTTTCTTTAAAAAAATATCTTTGAAATAAGTTCAAAAACAACATCAAAAGTTTGATTATCATGATTCTATTATATTTTAAAACTTGCGCCAAAATATTTTCAAAAAATATTTAGATTACGATATTAAGATTTACGATTTCGAGTTTCTTGTGAATAAAGATAGTTTTTTTTAAGTGGTTTTTGAAAAAAAAACCACCTCACATGAGCAAACAACTTAAGCTTAAAAAATTATCATAAAGACATTTAAAAAATTTTTCTACGTAGAAACTATCTTTATTCACAAAAAACTCGATTTTTGGAGGCATTTGGAAATCGTAAATCTTAATATCGTAATCTTAATATTTTTCGAAAACATTTTGGCGCAAGTTTTAAAATATAATAGATTTCATGACTTCAATGGAAAAACATTACCGATCCTTTTTTGTATGGGAAGTGATGCAGTCTAATGTACATTAATTAGAGTCGTCCTTAAAATATGAACATCTAAATATTGTATAGGGCACCAGTTTATTTGGTCTGCGTACTGAATAAAGACATCCACGAATATCTAAAAACATTAAACAAATTTTTGGAGCGCTACCACGTTGATTTTTTTCGCGAAAATTCGACAAAAGTTTGAGCTGAAATCTAATACAATATTCACATAAATTTATAACACAAAGTCAAAATTGTTTCGATTTTTTGCGATTTCAAAAGAAAAATTGTAGCGACCTCTAAATTTTGTTTAAAAATCTTGAAGTTTTCTAGAATAAATTTTTTTTTGTACATAGAATAAAATAAATGGGTGCCCCATGAATTTGACTTTTTTAAGACCACCCTAAAGTTCATGTTTATTTACCGAAAAGCTTTGATTTCACAATGATGCAACATTTCGATAAGTGGCTATTGCTCGACAATGCATACAATTTCTTAAAAAGGCAACTGCCCTAAACGATTCAACTCTACTGCTAGGTCATCGGCTCGAAAGCTTGTTGGGTATGTACATATGTAGGCATACGAGCGAGTGTATAGAATCAAGGGAAATATATAATAAGCATAATAGCAAATTCGCTACAAAAGCTATTGATAGCATGGAAATATAATTTTGGCCGGCAGCCGGCATTCAGTCAGCCTGATATTAAGCGCAGATACGTAAATAACTCATAAAATACAAAGAAATACATATATTAACTAAAGACCAACACACACATACGCATCCATATTTGATAAAGCGGGAATAACTTATATAAGAAATTTGCTAGTCGAATAGCTTCAAGTGTAAGCCGAGACTACACAAGTGAGCATATTCATATATGTAAATGTATTTATTGTACATATTTTACTACTATAAGAGCATTATTATCAGCGTTACCACACCTCTTTCACCAATTTGGGGATGTCCATATTCATTGCCTTGTCGACTGCCGCCGTCACTGCTGCTATTGTCGGATAGCAATTTTTTAACTTTCCACAGCTTAAGTTTGGTAATAAGTTATTTAAGATATGTGCGCTTGGTTGGGCACCAAGTGTTCCGCAATGGCAAAAGTAAATTAGCAAATAAATAACTGGGACGTAGGAAAACACAAAAGCACACCAGTAACCTTCAGTGTACCTACATTTTCTTGCTTATTTAAATTAAAGCTTTAGTAAGCTAAATAGATAACAAATTAACATACTTGCCTACATTCCGGCCAGCTGGTACGAAAAGCTTTAAGTACGTATTTTAGACTTTAAGGGCTGTTTTCTCAAGTAGGTTTTCAAATTTATCAGCCCTTTAAATATACATTTTGTTCTGAAAAAATGTGTACGGAGAGCAGAAAAATTTTCTAAATGTATTCATTCCTCCCCGCTCTGAAACTCCAAATTACTAATGAACATTCTATGTACGGTCTTACTAGTCTCTTAACTGAGCTGACTACATACATACGACGCACCGTGTTCTATTTTGGAAAAAAGGACGATAATCAAATATCACGAAATAAATATAACGGTATTTTAAAGCTTTGGAGATGGAGAATTTAGGAAAAATAATCTCGTTGGCCTTTAAAATGACCTTGAATGATGTAAGCAATGACCTTTTTCAAAGTTTCCTACAGATACTTTGGCTATTCTTGCGTCGGGGAATCCATTTTCATGGGCTGCGAAGTTGCGTCAAAGGTCCCCCCCCCCGAGTGCTTATGCGCTTCGTCCTTCCACTACATTCGTATTCACTAGACCGTACCTCCTTTCAGGAAAAAAAATTCGCCGTACACCCCTCAGTCTAAAAGATTTTTGCAATGCACTTTGAAAAAAATAAATAAATTTCTTGCCGAACCTAGCTGTCGCCGTTTTACATTTTTCGTCATTTCTTCGGCATTTAGAGTCGTATCTTAAAGTACAATATGTTGTAGATTTTTTTTTGTCTCGAGGAGTCAATTTTTGGTTCCAGACTTAATTACCCTCAAGTATCCCATTTTAATACTTAACTATTAAAAAGATCTCAGTTCCTACCACTCTAACGTACGACCCTAATACCAGTAAATTAAAGCTTGCCAAAAATTATTAAACTTTTGCTATGGAAGTATTGCGACTCGAAGGCAATTTGAATTTTTTTTATCCGAACAGTGGGGTCGCCTTTTGTCAAATCGAAGAATAATAGCTCAGTAAATAGTTTAGTTTAGAAAAAGGGTTCTTTAGAGAATCAAGAAATTTCTAAATACATTAGAATAAATTATTATAAAATATGTTGATAATTTTAAACACATTCATTTAATTTTTTTTTTTAATTCTTTAAAACTTCGTCAACTGAAAAATGTATATCTTTGTGAGTATTCATAGATGCTAGACCGTTGAGCCTTTCTTGACCTGTTCTATTTCCCAAGTAGGTTTTGATCCTTAGCAAATCAAGCATGAAAAACTTCGTTCAAGGCAAAATTTGGAAATATGTAAATTTAAAAAATTTTGAATTCAGTAAATCTAATAAATTTAATAAATAAGTTACATTAAAAATTAGGTGGTAACCCTACTAAGAAACACGCCAAGATGGAGAGTACATATTTTTAGTGCATATTTGCATATACATATATATAGCTTTATGTACATACATATGCTCCATGAAATTATTAAGCTAAAAGTTTGCATTACAAAAGAATACTTCTGGACTAAAATTCTAAAAAATTATTTTAATTTGATGTCCATATTGAATTGTTTTTGCTAAATTTTGTAAAATCGAAAATAATTGACAAACTTGCACTAATATCCTAAGGGCTAACACTTACTATATAGTCAAATATTTGTTAAGAAGCTCTTTCTTAGTAAACCGAAATGGTAATACTGTATCTTTATTTTCTAAACAAAACATTTAATAAATATACGATTGAAAATAGGTGGCAACTTATTCAAAAATATTTCTGAATTGGTGTTTTTTTTTAATAATTTCCATTTGATACCAATTTTGAAATATGTTATTTTATTTGTGACGAATTGAAAATAGGTGGCAACCCAATACGAATATTTGCGGAGATAACACAAATTGCCCTAAAATGCTAAACATCATCTGAATACAAAATTTTATCAAAATCGCTGGAGCCATTTCCGAGAAACTTAGATATATATATATACATTAGGGTGGTCCTTAAAAAATCAAATGAACTATTTTTTCAGTCTCACCCCTTTAATCAGTAACACCACTGTCATAGATATCACATATAAATTTTGGTACCGATTGGAGACGGTTAAGGCGTGTCGCACACTGAACTTTGCACCCTGTGCGACGCGTCTTAACCGTCTCCAATCGGGGCCAAAATTTCTATGTGATTTCTTCGTCTATAAATAACAGCATCGACTTAGGCTTAGGAAATCTTATGTAAAAACTTGCTCCCTACATTGAAGAGCCCCCCTAATATGCATACTCTTTTATTGTAATAAGAATAAAAATAAGAATATTTCCCCTGCACGCTCACATTTCTATTTACATACATTTGTGTATTTCCAGCAAATATTTTCGTTTGCTCACACCTACTACGTACATATGTATATATGTATATGTACTTGCACACAGATTACGCCAATGCCTATTTTCTTTGCTTCATTTTTTATGCATTTTTATTTATGTTTGCGTATTAAAGCAATTTTTTTCAACACTCCCCCGAAAAACTAGCATTTGCTTGGAATTGTGCATGATTGCCTTCCCCGCGACGACCAAATGTACATAAGTACATATCCATGTGCATGAGCATGCTTATACATGCTTACACATAATTTTGTATGTATTTAACTTAAGGCATCGACAAATTTATTTAAGGAAAGCGGCTTCACGTGAGGCAAGCAAACACAATTTTCTCAAACACAATCTCTCTCCTTTGCTCCACTTCAGTAGATATCTTAACAAAGCATTCGTAACTGTCATGAAAATAAAATTTATCCCAGTAAAATATATGAGCCCTTAAGTATCTCAGAATGTCAGGTGCAAATTTTGACAGTTTGTTATCGATCGTCGAACATTCACCGATTTGTTGGTATTTCAATACGAGGTCGTGTGTGCCTCTTAGATATTTGTTGTAGTATTTATGATATCTATGTATCCATGTGTGTATGTATTTGACTGTGTGAATAATTTTATGAATGTACATTAGGGCGTGCCGTTTTGATTTCTAAGAGGCCGAAAGGCAAAAACCATTTAAAGTCAAGGAGCTGAAGCTGATATCTCATCGTCACCACACGCATCTGGTGCTTGAGCTGATTCCAATCGAACGGTGACCAGTTAAGACTTACCGATATCGAGCACTGATGCACTCTTTCGAGCTTTAAAAATGTCTCCGATCTTCTTGTGGACAGCATACGTTTAGCCGGCTAGATGTGCATCTTTCCACCAGCATACTAAGTGTGGCCAATAGAGTCGTATCAGGTAATCGGCACTGCAGTCGGAAGAAAGATGAGGTAGAGAGGGATGTCAGGTACTGCCCAACAATTCTACTAACATTGCATCTAATTTTGACCCAATAATAATAGTGAATAAATTCACTGGGCCCTGATTTCAAAGATTGTTCAGGATTGACGAACACAAAGTTTTTCAAATTTCAGGGTGCCAGTAGTCTAACACGGATGTATCCAAGCTGGCCAAGTGTTGGCTACGGAACTTTCTATAAGGAATTAGAACTAGAATTATTCGTGCTAATTCCGGACTACTGCAGCGTTTTACATACTACTTCGCACTACTTGTTCACTTCTTCCTCTTCCTCGTCAAAATTATTCTTTAAACTCTCATTGTCATAATATTGTGACGTCACACCCAGTTGCTCTCAGCTCGATTGGCGCAATCCTGTAAACTCTTCCTTGTGATGGAAGTTCATTACGGCGAATACCCAAGCTACTCTGAAAAAGTGGTACTTTAATTCTCTCATTCTGCATATACTTATATACATTTTGTTTGACTAACGAAACACAGCACACCCTAATAATCGCACGTTGACATTCGGAATGACACTCACACTCCTTACCCGCCCATAACAGTGCCATTTGATTGTAATGTAGCGAATGCTTAAGATTTTCGTATCAAACAGCAGTAGATAGATATTTTAAATTGTTCCCTTGGGAATGTCTATGTGACTTCAGGATATTTAGACAGGAATGAAAAGGTAGCAAATAACAGACAGACAAAAATATAGAACAAAAAATTTACGTACGTATATAAACGAAAACAAATTTTAAGTACACAACTTTAATCGCAAGAGGAAATGATTGAAAAAATTAGAATAGGTGGTTGTCTATATAGCTACATATATGTATTTAAAACTATGTAAAAACAAGACTGGTTTTGTGCCATACATAATCCTTTGCGTAGACTTATAGCAGACATTGTTTAAGATGCTAACACCTTTATCGAATCTTGCATTATTTTCCACTTTTTCGAACTATGCAACACCCAGTCGGATTCTTGATATATACACTTTTTCGCCTCCAAAGACTTTTATAGTTCAAGATCGCCCCATGGTATTTCGTCTTATCTACGAGTATCAGCAGGTTGTCATATATTTTCGGATGATTCTATGCATTTCTTTGTGAAAACTATCACGTCCAGATACGTATTTTATCTGCTATACAATTGCATCCCAATGTTAAAACCGTTCTTCCACTATGCGAAACGTGAGCCACCCTCGCAACCCTCGCAGCAGATGAATACAAAATTCATCTGGTTTATTTTCGTCATTTTTTATTCGTCTCTTATAGGCTCGAATAATTGAGCAACAAGGTAACCAACATAAGTGAATGTATTGAGGTAAGGATCCTGTTGGACGCAGCATCTCTTTCAGATATGTCTGCACCTGCATAAAAGTCATCCGGATGTCTTTCGAAAGCAAAATCTTCAGCCATCTCGTCGTCGTATAAATCATGTAATTGACTGTTGTCATTCTGTATTGGATTGATATTAGTTTGCGTTAGATTTATTTGAAGTTCAGTTGTGATGCCTGTTGCTCCAATAATCAAATATTTTTCCGTCGTTGCGGCATCATCGTCTGCCTTGACTACGATGCATACCATTAGCGTCACGAAAAGGACGAAGTAAATTAGCTTCATTTCTTTAATGAATGTGTTATTGTTATTTATTTTTTTCGAAAATAAAAACACATTTTTTGTTCCTTTCTTTGGCAACTACTTGTGATTTAATTTGTTTTTGTGAAAATTATTTGATTGGGCAGGACATTGAACAACTGAAATTAGTTTTCATTATTGAGAGAAAGGAAATGAAAAAATGCCTCTTTTTTAACCAGCCGGAGGCCAAATTTTTTGCATGTACATACATATTCATATATGTATGTATTTATAATTTCAATTGCATTCCATCAAATTTAACAGTTTACAGTCTTTCATAATAAAAAATAAATATTTAATGACAAAGTCGGTATATTATGCGAACGAGCTACAGCTTCTAATAATTTGGACACAGAAAATTTGGTATATTTCGTTGCATTAATTTTGATTAGTTATATGGGCAAATCTAAGAAACAGGTAACCTTGGTGTTCTTTAGCTTTATTTTCACTGTTGGAAACTATATCCAGCTGGTTGCTTTTGGATATAATTCATTGACATACACTTGAAGCCTCAAAAAAAATTTGGATCAATTTTCTGCATAACTTTTGAATTATTGGTGTTTAAATTTAAAAAAGTAATGAAAACAAGTGAATTTTTTATGTAATTTTTAAGAGGTGAAAAATTAATTATGCCATAACTTTTGAAGCACACCATATACTGATTTGAAATTGTATGTGCAATTAGTACTTATGTCTACACTTCAAATGTAGTAGGTACGAAAAGTGTGCATTAAAAAATAACGAAATGGCAAGTAACTCAAAGTCTGTAATTACACATTTCACAAATTTCAAACTTTTCGGTTTATCGCGTATAGTTTTTGAAGCATTTAAGTTTAAGAACTTTTTAAGTATTATTGTATACTACAAACAATTACGAATAATTTGAAACCTTAGCAAGAGCTGTGCTTTCAGAATAAACCAACTTTTAAAGATAAAATATTCTGCGATCTTGAGCGTAATTTTTATTCCAAAAACACTTTAATTAAAGGCACATTTGGAAAATACGTCGAAACGATCTAAATCTTTCTATAACTGATAGTCCTTATAAAATTACATACACCTGTAAAATGCTTCAAAAAATGTGTCTCTAGAAGTGTGTAAAAACCCTGATTTATTACTTTTAATGATGCTCCTTCTTTTAGTCAGAATATTTCGAGAGTGGTATCAAAGCAACTTTTTTTCGACAAATGTTCTGATAGTTGCTCTTACTTAATTGGAGCCTTCTAAATTCAATGGCGTCCTAAGTTTTACCCTATTGCCTCCACTTTTCGAGATGGCGGTACTTGAAACTTTGCTTAAATTTTAACTATTTTATAAAAAAAAGTACCTGGGTTTTGAAGATATTTTACTAAAATTTTGCACATAACCGTTTTTTAATATTACCTTAACTATTCCATAAAATCATCGAAATCGGTCGACTAAAACATATAGCTCCCATACAACTGATTGATCTGAGACGTTGTTTTGCGTTATAACTCCTTCAATTGAACAGGTTAAAATTTAGTATAGGTTCAATTTAACATATAGCACGCATACAATTTATTATTCAGATATGAAGTTAGAGTTATTGCGCAAAAACACATATCTGAGTAATCAGTTGTATTGGAGCTATATGTTAATGTTAACCTATTTCGATAATTTTAAGGAATAATTAAGGTAATATTAAAAAACTGTTATGTGCAAAACTTTAGTAAAATAACTTCAAAATTGAGGGAGTTATTTATAAAATAGTTAAAATTTAATCAAATTTTCAAGTACCGTTATCTCGAAAACCGGAGCCAATCTGGTAAAACAGGGTGTTTAAGCGACTTATGCATTTCCCGCATAAACAAAGAACAGCGAACACACACCCGCACTTGTATATTGCACTCCCGCCCAAAATCAAGTGCAGCGAATAAACAACGCACTTGTTCTTAAAAATAATTCGTTCGTTCTTCATTGGGTATGCATTTCTTAATGCACTTCTCAACTGCCGCAGAACAAACCCTACTAAAGTAGTTAATTGCTGGCACTCCAAATCATGCTCAACAATCCCGCTTGATGCATCACCACTCCTCCGGAGTGGTTTCAAACAGCAAAAGCCAAAGCGCTACAAGCTATAGGGGCTCTGAATGACTTTTAGCATACAGAGGTTGTACAAGAGTTACCATTGGCTATTAACCTGTACAATCAAAAGAATAAAATGAAGTAGTGTAACAAAAGATTTTTTAGCAAGAAAATTTTGTCAAAACTGCTCTAAAATGAATATAATAAAATAAGTTAAGGTCACGTTAAAGTTATTAAAAGCCATTTAGTGAAAGGAGTTATTTAAACTCTAATGAAAATTACTAACAATTTGTACTAATTTACTTCGTTTTTAAAAAAGCTTGTCGCGCAAATAGCAAACCGGCATTTAAATATCTGCATACATACGTATACATACATACCTAACCAATAAGGGTGGGTAACTCTGTAAATTTTGGTGTGCTGACTCAGTAACTCCAACTCACTTTAATGAGTCAGCACAGTGAGCTGGCACAAGTGTGCTATCGCACAATTGGTATGTACATCGAAATTATTGATGATGTTAGTAATCGAAATCGATTTAGAAAAGGTTATCCTTAGCTTCTGTTCGTAGATGGCCGGCAAAATTTTAGAAAGCTGATTTCAACTGGTGAGTTCATTTGCAAAATAATTCCCTACTTAGTTTTGCTTGAGAGTTGTCACATAAGAATCTGTTAAATGGGCTATGCATGTAAGCGGTTACCCAACGCATAGCACTTCACTTGTAGAATTTGTTTGGTTTTGATTTTTACATAAAAATGGTATAGCAGTGCATGTATGCATAACTGGGCTATTCGCCTTGCTTCTTTTTAAATTTAGTAGTCGTATATTCAATTGATGGTTAGTCTAGTGATGCCATCTATTATGGTACTTTTTGGAAGATCGTATTGTATGAATATGTGAGCTCATCAATTGAGTTACCACATCGACACAGTTCTAAACAATGCAAGCCGCACCGAGCTATGCAGTGTCAGCACATCAACTGAGTTACCATATCGGCTCTTTAGCATACTGAGCTATACATTGTCAGCACATAAACTGAGTTACTGAGTTACAAATTTTTTCAGAGGTGAGTCTGAGCGTGCGGCACAGTTCTAAGAGTCAGCACAGTAACTCAGCACAGTGCTGAGTTACCCACTACTACTAACCAATTATGCATGTACGCTGAATTCGCCAAAGCGTAATTTGCCAAAGAACGTAAAGCCACTATAAAATTGTTAAAGCTGCCGGCGCGCCGCGGCGGTATTCCTAGTTTAAATATGAACCTCGTTGTAGGCATCATCTCAAGGAGATACAATTAAAAGACTCCAGATGTCGCCCAGCCAGAAGAAGTTAAATACTGCTCCTAAATATATGCCATGCTACAGCGGAAATGGACGACACGCCATTTCTTTAAATAAAATTAACTGCTGCTATATGTACATATGTATGTTTATACAAAACGTAAGCAAACAACATTTTGCTTGCCAAGTCTTCCGTTCTCTTTCATTGCAAGTTGAATTATTTTAATATCTATTGCATATATATTATATATTTTTTTTCTTTTTTCTATCTAGATCCCTACCTCTGCCTCTGTTCGTTGTAATTACATTTATCTTCATTTTTATCTTTATCCCCTATTGATAACAAAATCGATAGTAACATCCAATAAAATATTGATAACAAAATCATTGAAAAATTCGAAAAAATAACGATAGCAAAATCGATAATAATATTGGTATCGAGAAAAATATCCATAACAAAATCGATAAATATCGATTACTAAATCGATAAATATCGGTAACAAAATCGATATACATAGATAATAAAATCGATAAATATTGATGACAAATCGATGAAAATATCGATAACAAAATCGATAAAAATATCGCTAACGAAATAGTTAAAAATATCGCTTACAAAATCGATAACAAAACGATAAAAATATCGATGACAAAACAGATAAAAATATCGATAACAAAATAGATAAAAATATCGCCTATTATATCGATAAATTCCAAAAACTTCTATAGCAAATTTGATAACAATATCGATAAAATATTCGATAAAAAAATCGATAAAAATATCGATAACAAAACCGATAAAAATATCGATTATTTTATCGATAATTCCCGAGAATCTTGAAAATCTCAAAATAGTTTCCAGATTTAGTCTGCGTCCCTCTCTATAACCTTTCCTCTTTAATTACCTTTATTTTAATTTTTCTTCCCCTACCTTGATCTTTACTTTTATCGGTATCCTCATCCTCCTCTTTGTCTTCACTTTTGTGTTTATCATTTTCTTCATTAGGCTGAAAGCCGTTTAGTTGCTAGTGCCTTAGTGTTTTAAGTTTATTTCATAATTTACTTATTAAATAAACTATAATTAATAATAATAATCATTTTCTTCATCTACATATTCCCTTTCACTTTTGCCCTTATACAAGTAAGTAAAGTGTTTACATTTACCTTTGCCTCCAGTGCCGGTTTGTCTGGTTCATTGAAAAAATAATTACCCAGAAATTTTTAGGTGCTTTCTTATGGCTTATACCTCTTTCTCGTCTCTATAACTTCAAATAACTATGTTATGTGTGACTCCGAACCAAATTGTCTTGTAGCCGTAAAAAGCTTTATTTTCCGAGCAATGGCCACAACGTTCATAATATATTGCATGTTTTCAGTTAAGTTTACCTCCTAATAGTGGCTACCTTGTACTTTCGCTCTCCGTTGAGAGCAGAAGCCTCTTCGTTGCTTGAAGAGATGGCAAATGCCTGGTATTTTAACTATTTATGCGGGAAACTTCGAAGTTATGGCTAAAGTTCCCGCTTTTTGTGATGGTAAGGTCTTTCTGTTTATTATAAACATTTATAAATTTCTTGGATATTTGCCAATTTAAAAAATCGTAAAACTGATAGTAGTACATTTATTGAATATTTTAGTAATCACAGCTAGAAAAGAGTCGCAATTGGAAACATGGGCAAACAGTACCGAAATGCCAACTCGGAAGAAAATTGGGGAAAAAAAGCAAAACGAAAAAAAAGAATACAAATCCCACTGCCGTTTGACTGAGTACAAAAACTTTTGCATTCGTTCAACTGAGGCGTTTACTTAACCAACGCACATGTTTTCACATGATCCATACCAATTTCCAACTATTCTGTATATAAGTGCCAAAAGTGCACAGCAGCGTTACCAAGGCCACTACATCCGGAGGCCCGATGAAAAGTGGGCGTAATAGTCCATTAAGTGTGGGTTGGTAATATATGTATATACATATGTATGTAGGTTTGTACACGTGTACGCAGCCAATGGAGTGTGGGTGTTGACGGCATGCAGATTCTTGCACCTGCGTACAGCTATACATAAGCACATACATATGTATATGTTGAGTACAATTTTTATTCAACGGTTGTGTATTAAGTTTTGAGTGAAAAAAAAACAGAAAAAAGTTAAACATTTCCAAAAACAAATTTTTGTTTCGTGTTAAGCGGCGTAATATCTTGAAGTCCTAAAACTTTTAAACTTAAAATAACTTGTCACTAGCTTTAAGCTGCTAAAAAATTCCAATACTAATACGCAAAAACCAGTTTAATCGTTATTTTACATTACAAAATTTTAACGCTTAACACGCCTTGCTTTTACGAAAAGATACTTTTTTTTGCTATACGAAACTTTGAGCAGTTTTGACTTTTTTCTTTTGGTTGTTTAATGTTTATTAAGTTTTTATACAGCGAAAGATATTTTGCATCAAAAATTAGCATTCTGGACAAACAGCTGCTGAGTTTTAATGCGTTTTACGTGACATAATCCTCGTGTTGTCTTGCCTTTTTCGACTATTTATCAATATTATTACAACGCTTTTATCAACTTGCAATGTGTTCCAGAAACTTTCAATGTTGTGTTCCTGAAACTTTCAATGTTGTGTGTCCGACACCATAAAGCAAAGCTTTGAAAAGCTCCTATAAAAAAGCATAGTGAATAGGGCGAGGTAGATGACATCTAGATGTCGCCCTATGTACTACGTTTGCTACACCGGAAATAGACGACACGCCATTTCTTTAAGTAAAATTAATTGGTGCTCGTTTGTATGTACATACATATGTAAATGCACGTGTGTGCTCCTTTCTATTAATATCGTTGAATTATTTTAATATCTATTGCAAACTTTTATTCAGACAGGACTAAAAAGTAGAAAATAAATAAGATAAAAAAACTTGTTAATATACAACGCTTTTATAAATGGACTAAAAAGTAGAAAATAATATTTCTCAGTCCCATAGAATTGTTTTGATAACTTTTGATTTTGAAATTTTAGCAAAAGTCATTATAAATAATCTATGAAATTGAAAATGAAAAGCGTGGGGCGCATGTAATACACTTGAATTGATATGAAAAGTAATATATGTATGTATGTATGTGGGTATATGAATAACGACCGCTTAAAATCGATTTCAAAGTTCTACTTTCGCTGTAGAAATTTTAGGTCTACGTTATGTAGTTTGACTATTGTCATTTAAATTGAATGCTTTGTATTGCATGCGCTCCACGTTTTTCATTTTCAATTTCATAGATTGTTTATAATGACTTTTGCTAAAATTTCAAAATCAAAAGTTATCAAGACAAATTCTATGGGACTGAGAAATATTATTTTCTACTTTTTAGTCCATTTATAAAAGCGTTGTATATTAAAAAGTTTTTTTATATTATTTATTGTTTATTTAGAACAAAATCATCTTTGAATTAAAATGAATTGTTGCACAACAAATGCATTCAAATTAAACTACAACTTCGCAGTAAATTAATTTGTTTCATTTAATTGACTGCCCATAGGGTCTTTTCAGTGTTGGGTACTGTAGACACAGCTGTTGTTGGATGGTGTGACATATTTAACCGCTATATTCGTAGTATATTAAAACATGCTTACATAATAACAAATAACTCCTCTGGGCCCAGCATTGAGATAGCATTCGCAAAAGTGTGCACGTACCGTAAGGCGCCTAAAGGTGTATTACAATTTACATTATTATCATGTTGAATGTGATCGTGTGCAATTGCTATTGTTTTTGTATGTAAGTGTGTGTGTGTGTGTAGGTGGACGTATTAATGTATATGAGCGCGAGTGTGATTATATGATTAAAGTTTAGATGCCACTTTCGTAATCAGCGAAAATGTATGACAAATGTTCTAAACCCTTGGGTATAATATGGAAACAGCTGCAGCAACGATTGTTATGGGAAGTGCGCAGCTATTAAATATTTAGCATTTCTGTTGAAAATTAATAAATGTTGACTTAATGCACATAGCTACTTTAACTTTGAAATATAGCAGATTGTGCGGTAGTAAGCTCGAAATTTACGGAAACCTAAGTTTGACTAATTTTATTTTCGCTTGGAAATAAGAAAGTAAATAAAGCATAAGAAAATAAAAATTCTGTTTTATATCTAATATGTACTTATGTGAAACAGAAAACATTAAGCTTAAAATAAGTCAAAATAGTTTAAAAATGGATTTTTTCGAATGGAAAGTAATCACTATCAACTAGCAATTTTTAATGTTGAGAGAGCTATCAAGCGATTGATTTGTCACTGATTAGAATACTGTTTTGATGGGAAACATTCGACGTTTAAAGCTACGCTGGAGCCTCGTCATTACTCAGTATATAAATTGGTGAAAGTTTTTTGTTGAATTTAAAAATAAGTACAGTCGGGCATATTAAACTTAATTTTGGTCCAAAGATTATCTGTGTACCGTCTTTCCAGGCCAGAAAATTTTCGCAAGATGTTTTCATTGTTTTTTTTAAGAAATTCAAACTTAGCCAGGAAAAAATAAAAAAATAACAAATCTTTTGTAATTTTTATTAAAGCCCGTTCTTTTTCCAAAACAATCAAAGTGAAAATGTGTAATAGTTTTTTGTATGAAGCAGGAACAGGAAATACATGGTGTATGAGTAACATTTTCCATATTAAAATTTTTATTTTTTTTATTCGCGATGCAAACTTAATTAGGCAGGTTCTGTAATACACTTCTCAGTGAATTTGAACTCCTGCGAATTTGAATTCCAAAAGAGTTAGTTTGAAATTCACTTGGAAGTGAAAATATCTTGTGAAAATTACCTGATCTGGACAAAAATATATACAAATCCGTAGTCG
The DNA here is from genome assembly GCF_013731165.1 of Rhagoletis pomonella. Classification (NCBI taxonomy): domain Eukaryota; kingdom Metazoa; phylum Arthropoda; class Insecta; order Diptera; family Tephritidae; genus Rhagoletis; species Rhagoletis pomonella. The sequence goes on along the minus strand of NW_023458564.1, from coordinate 12,647,123 downwards.
ATGACCCAAAATTATCAAATCTACGAATCTGATATACATATGTATGTATGTAGTATCATATCGAGATTTTAATATTTGCCGATGCACCAAAACGTGGCATTATATTAGAATTTGGAATTTTATCCCACCAACTCCTTCGGAGAAAGCTCACAGACTGATAGATGACTATAGTGTTCTGAGTGTTCTCCTCCGTAACACTTCTGTCCGAAGGTGGGAGTGCTATGACTGATTTCGGAGAGAGTAATACCTCATTAACAGGTATTCTTGAGTGTGTCCAACATAATTTGACCGAGACTTGCATCACCGGAGCAGTCTGGAAATAGTTAGAGGGCTGGCCCACCCAGTATCATACCAAAAATATTTACTTGAACTTGTAAAAAACTAGCGATCTGTTGAGTTTAGATTTTGCCTCACATTTTTTTTTAAGTGACATTTCAATTGCAGTCTAATCAGTGGTTGTGCGAAGTTATGCAAACTATGCGTAATCATACATTTACGACTGGTTACGACTTCATTTTGGTAGAGATCTGACTTTCAACTCATTTAAGTGTAAGGGAATTAAACCAACTAACCTTCTGCTTCTAGTGAACACCAGTTTTGGTTCGGTTATCGGGTAGCCCATGCTCATTACAGCAAGTGTAAATCATGTTCACTTTTCTGCAGGCAAATGACAGAGAAGGGCTCGTCATATGCATAGACCTGGGCGTAGATATTAGAGCCGTTTAAGTTCAACCAGCAGGGAATTAATCACCAAGCACCAGATCAAAGGAGAAAACATGCCGCTTTGAGGGCAACCCTTTTTAACTCCGCACTTGAGATATTTATTTATTCACTTGTACACTAGGTTGATCAACAAAAAAAAACACCCAAACGAATTTATATGGTCTTAACAGCACCTATTTACTGAAAAGAAAATTCTGCCATTTGTTAAAATTTGTACTCCGGTTTTAAAAGATGTCGGTGGGTATTTGAAATTTTGCATGTAAATAAAATGTAAAAAATTTTTGTCATGAAAAATCCTCTAACTATTGAACCGTTTGAGATGGTGCCTTACAAGAATATGCCTAAAAAAAATTTGTCTTAACATTTTTAATGAAAATAATATCTCATGTTAAGTATATACATAAAAAATTTCTTTTAAAATTGGAATACAAATTTTTCCAAATGGGAGAATTTCCTTCTCGGTAAATAGATGCTTTTAAGGCCATAGATTCATTAAGTTAGTTTTTTTTTTTTGATCACCCTAATGTGCACGTATAACATAAATGTATATATTTCGTTTAGATTTAAAGTTTCCATATAAATTTGATATTTTTTCTAATTTTAGTATTTATTCCGACCACTGCTAAAATTGTTTCTCTTATTCTTTTTAGGTAAGTGTGAATATTGTGACTTTTTACTCGATTTGATAATGGTAAGTTCAGATAAGTATCATTAATTGGAGCTTATTTACTTATTTTATAAATGCTATGCTAGTATGTGTAAAATTCTGCTACAATATTTTAAGCACCTACGCGCATACACATTTTAAATTAGCTATGGACATTTGTAAGTGGATTACTCATACGCCCGCTGTGTTTGCGTTTATACGTAAATGCTGCAAAATACCGCAGCATCCAAAAAAAAAATCAATTCGGTACAAAATATGTTTTTTGGTAAAAAATTTAATATTTAATTTCATTTTAAATATGGACTGAGTCTCATGTAAAATGCACAAATTTGTGGTGTTAATGTAAATTTGATTTTAATATTAAACGATCGACAAATGCGCACAGAAAAAACTCATATTAATATGATTATGCAGAAAACATTTACAAAAAGCGTGAAATAGTTAAACATGTGAAACGTGCGATATAAAATATTTATTTTTCATTTGCGTTCATATGTATTTGCATACATTAATTTTATTTTATTTTTATTTTTAGTTTTTTTTATGGCTTGTAACCAGGCATTACTTTTGTTTACTCTTTCTACATGGTGATTAATTTATTTTACAGTTATTTATTAATTTCATTAAAGCGATGTTGTTAATAACTTTTAATTGCTTAGCAAGCAATTCGCTCAGTTTTTGTTAAGGTCGTAACGTGGGATTTTTGTTTTTTTTTTCACAGAAACATCGTATAGTTATTTTTATTTTTGTAAGTTTCGTTTGGTGAAGTAAGTAAAAAAGTATGTATGTATATTTCGTGCGAAATATGAATTTAACATGATAACATTCACTGATTGCAATCCAATTTACATCCGCCTAAGCGCACACGCGTGTTGGTGTTTACATATTTCTAAGTATTCGCATACGCGGCGTTGACCAAATATGCTTTTCGTGCGCCACAATTTGCAACAAAGCGCCAAAATTCGTGATTATTTAGTAATTTGGCAAATTATGTATGCGCATCCTTTAGCCCACTTAGCCTAGCCACCCACTTATCAGCCGAGCCGAGCCAACGAGCAAATTGCCACATTGTCCATTTTAACTGAAAATGAACCCATCTGCATTTGTATGTGTACTCGAACGAGTACTAAACTAATTCTTTCACCTCATCTAACTAATGGTGGAAGCGCACTTATGCCTCATTATTTTCTAGTTTTGTTTTTATGTCACTTTTTGGCTTTAATTACTTAGAATGCAATTTTTGCCCTTACCCGTAAAAAACGTAAGAAAAGTTATGGAAATGTTTTTAGGAGTAGGTTCGAGGATCCTTAAATAATTCTCTAGAATTCGCAACAGAGAAAACAGAATTCATACTCTTTACGGCCAGGAATTGCCAAAGCGGAATGGGCAAAACCTACGATTTTCTAAACAAGCGAAGTATCTGGGCGTCATATTGGATCCTAAGCTAAGTTGGAAAATAACTAATGAAGAGGGAGTGAAGAAATCGGGCATTGCCTATTACGCTTGTAAGCGGCTTTTTGGGAAGACAAAACTGGTACTCTCGATGTACGACCGTTCTTATGCTATGATTATATGGTATGGTAGATGGCCTTAAAAACCAGTATAATCATGTAAAATTAGGTAGAGTCCAGATATAAGCATCCATCGGGATCTCGATGGTAATGAGAGCTTGCCCCATTGACGCCCTCAAACCTATTTTCTATTGACCTGCACATAATGCAAATCGCATTTTTATCGGCTATAAGACTCAGACAACTGGGTATATGTAAAGAAAGAACAATCAGACACAGCGGTATAATTTTTCGATGAAGTAGAGTTTCACAGGCCTTACGGGGTCATTCTTCTGTCGATGGCTCCAAGACGGAAAGCGGAGTTCGACTAGGCATTTACTCTGAATACCGGAGATTAAGAACATATATTCATCTGCCCGATTTTGCAAGTGTTTTCCTGGCAGAAGTATTGGCTATAGCTGAAGGCTGCCATCTCTTAGAACATAGTGGTCTACGCCACAGTGAGCGCATAGGCATTTTCTCTGAAAGCCAATCTGCCATTAAGGCCTTGGCATCTTTGACAACAAGATAGAAACTCAGTAAATAGTCAGCTCGATCTAGATTTAGTTTGTTATACAAGGTAACCAAAGAAGGCTCCACATTGGTGGTGATCGAGAATCGGATGGCACTTCCAATCGGAATATTTTATATAGAGACATCTTCCTACACAATCTACAGAAATCGGATCAAAGTTGGCATATGGAGGCAGGCTGTAGTACATTCAAACTCATGTGTCCCGTGTACAACTGTAAGGGAACACACAGCTTATTAAGAAAACCCAGATCTGATGTTGCGGAGCTTGTAGCGACTCTTACTGGCCATTGGCCGATTGGTACCTATGCAAGAAGGCTGGGCGTCGCCTACAGCGACTTCTGTGGATGCTGCAGAGATGTGAATGATCTTAAGAACTTTGAAATCCTTCGTTTTACTGAAAATATGTATGACTAAAAATAAATTTTCTTTTTAATTTTCGTGTATAAAAAAAATTAACATTCTCTGAAATACGTACAATTGTTATATACTTAGTATGCATTTGAGTTTTTCTTCTAGTGCCATTTAAAATATTTTAACAACCTTGTCATTGTTGAAACTGTTATCGATTCGAAGAAAAATATCTGAATTACAAACCTGCCTTTACGTCCATTAATTCAATCACTTAATTGCCCAGTGGATACAACTTTTTATAGCGTATACGGAGTGCAGAGAACCGCCGGAACGGTAATTGGTGAGATTCTGCCTATGCCAGTAAGGTATTTGGCAAACAGTTGGACCCATCCAAGAAACAGAATTAGGTTAAAACTGTTATTGTCCCTATTTGGCAAGCCCCAGTGCACAGTGCTGACAGAGTCAAACACTACTTCAAACCAGAGATATTTTCTGTCTTATGAGCAAAGAAGCCTACGAAAATTTTAAGCGTCCTACCATCCTACCAACGAGAAAAAACCTACCAATTTTGGTAGGAAAAGCCCAAAACGGCAACCCTGGTTCGCACAATAAACACTTCGAAATAAATAAATGGTAATTTTAATATTCCCAATAACGGGTCATGCGGCTACGGTGTCATTACAGAAACGTAGAAGACTTAAATTTGAGTAGCGCGCAAACACTTTATTGCCAACAGCAATTGACGAATGGAAGAAAACCACAAAAACGACAAATAGTCTTTCGTCAAGCAAATGGGAGTCCTAACACACCTCCTCAAATAAATTAAGCGAATTAATTTTTTACGCACTCGAAATGATGGCTCATCTGTCGCATAGTCCCGACTCTAATTTTTCTCATGTTTCCTTACATCAAAGATATAATTCGCGGACAACGACTTTTATCGCCTTTGAGGTACCGAATTCACAGTATATATATCAGAATATTGTGAAAACTAATAAGACCATTTTTACTGACACAGTTGGTTTCTTGCTTAGGTGCTCTAAGGATTTTTAGTGATCCTCTTACATATTTATGTAGGTTGTAAAAATGTAAATTTTATTATTCTTAATTGACTCCTTTTTTTAATCATACATCTGCTTCTTGTCGGAGCACTCATATACCACCACATGCATATATGTACATATGTATTAAGCCATGCATTTCACCATTACTCACTGTTTCTTTTAACGATCTTCAAACTAAAAATTTGTAGCCTGGGCCATTTAAATTGCTGTAATTGAGTGGAGCAATTAAGAGAAAATGTAAAAAATATGCTTCGGTTTTCCACGTTGTGTTGGCAATATTGTTACAGCTTTAATAGCTAAAGTTGCTTTTATTTTTATTTCATTTTTAACATTTTTTATTTTTTTTTTTGCTGATACTCTTACTGACCGTGAAGGCTCTTATAAATTCTTATTCCGTTAACAATTACAATTCGCCAATAGTAACTGTGCCCGAATGCCGTTATAAGCATACTAGCGCGCATGTGTTTGTACATACACACATATGTATGTATGGAAGTGTTTATATTAGGGTGGCCCAAACAATCACAGTGAATTATTAAAGTCTTACGCTCTAGGATTGTTCTATATCGAAACAAATTACCCCTGTTTTTTTCGAAATCAAATAATATTTAGAGGTCGCTCAAAGCGCTCATGTAATTTATAGAGGGAAAAAAGAATTTTCGTGGAAATGGTATAGATTTCTTGAAAAATTATGTCTTCAAGAGATTTTCAATAATAAACCTCCAAATGATTATTTTACCATTTTTTAATACTTACGAGTTTTTATGGGTTCCCAATTGCATTTTTTGGGGTTTTTGAGGACCTCTCGAAAATAGTTAATGTTAAAAAATGATTAAATGAACAATTGGGTATTGTTTTTGGAGAATTTTCTGATCGAAAAATATTGATTTTCAAGAGTTCTATACCATTCTTACGAAAAAATATTTTCCCCCATAAATAATATGTACATTCAAAACCTTAATGCGGTAGCAGCGACCTCTAAATATTTTTTTGATTTCCAAAAACATTAAAATCAGTGGTCAATTTTTTCTGTGGTAGTACAATCGTAAGGGATGAGAGCACTAAAATTCTCAACTTACTTTTTTTTTTTTGACCACCCTACTGACATACATACTTGCCTGTATGAATGAATGTGTGTGTGTTTGCAATTGCTGCGGTTGTACGGTAATAAATTTTCTGGCAAAAGTGCTGAAGTGAAGAGCACCACATTCAAACAAACAGGGAACCGGATGGCGGCTATAACAATGGCCATTTCGGCCACCATCACAATTATTTATGTCAATATTAATTTTGTAAAAATTCGCTACCAAAAAATCTATAGTTGCTTTTACATACATTGTATGTTGGTCGCTTCTGTTCGTTCTTTATGTTGCTGTACTATTTTTAATTTTATTTTACGTTTATTGTATGTATGCCTCACTTTCGTTTCGTGCATATTTTAGTGGTGGCATCGCTGTTTGCGGCGTTCAGAAAAATTTATATAAATATTTGTTAATAAAATTGGTCGAACGCGCGTTGATATTTACTTTAGTCGGACATTATAGTAAATCACTTGTGTCTATATACATAACCATTAGCAGCATAGGGCTTCAATTAAACTTATCAAACAATTTAAAGTGAAATTAATTTATTAATAGATAACTAAAAGTCTAAAAAATGCGACTTTGAGCGTTTATTTGTGGGGACAGAAAATAATCATTATTTAGAGTTTTTCTACTGCCGAAATTTAAAGATTTTTATTTTTATATCATTGCCAAATCGTTATTTCTTGATTTCTCTTTCTTTAGCAAGAATAAAGGTTACGTTTACATTTTAATATTTTCGGTAAAATTGGATGTTTAAATTTTGATTTTTTTGATAAAAATAAACGTAAATTTTTTTTTATAATTCTTGAAAAATTGGATTTCTGCTTTTCCGATCTAACTCAACTATTTTTTTACGATCATTATTATTTCGACCCCATTACAGCCGCTAGTTTCAGATTTCATTTTTTAGATCATAAGGAATTTTAAAGGATGTATTAGGGTTGTGAGACCCGTAATTGTGCATTTAGAATACCCGTTTGCATTAGAAGATCTGTGACACCAACGGCAAATGCCTTATCGCTTTGTTGTTTCAAGTGAGAGAAAGACAACCGCGCAAGACTCGTGTGTGATTTTTGGTTTTTTCTACCTCTTCCATTAACATTTTTTCGGTCATAAATAATAATCTTTTTCTCGCTAGGTTTAATACCCAGGTTTTTAGTGCCGTGCTGGGCTAATGAAACTGAGTGCTTATTTGAATTTGTCTTCATGAAGGCAGTGGTATTGGATAGGTCTTCTTGGCTCTCTGTTTTTGATCTCTTAGTGAAATTATTTTATAATTCATAGGAGCAGAAGGGGGAAGAGGGTCGTACAAAAATTTAAATAACTTGGCTCTGGAGCCACCTACATATATGGTTATTTTTTGGAGGTATATTTCTCCTAATTTTAGTAACGTCTACTTAGAAAGTTATGTTAGTAACGTATACTGAAGAAAGTCTGAACATAAATAATTTTTTTTGGAATAACTCGACTCCTGCCCCACCTGCCGGAAAAAAACACTGCGCACCTCTTCTCTGAAATACTTTTCGAATAAAAAAATAACACTGGATCACAAATTTTAGTTTTGCTTTTGTTCTCCAGGCGCTTGGATAGTGGCGTTCCTTTGTAGAATTGCCCGGCGATTCCGAGAACCGAGTGAATTTTTTTTTTATGGATACGTTTTCAAGATATTTGCAATTTACCGTTATACAGCTTAAAAAATGCTCATTCAACTTAACCAAGACGGCAAATGAAAGCCAATGAAATTCTCCAAAAACTGTATATACATCACTTTTCGATAGGCCTGATAGTTTCTGAGAAATTATTATAAAAATTATAATTAATAACTCTAGATTTTTTTGTTTTTTTTTTTATGAAAAAATAATTTTCAAAAATAATAATTTGTTTAATTATTTGATTATTTTCATTTGTTTGATTATTTTTAACTATTTGATTGTTTTTAATTATTTCTAATTATATGATTATTTTTAATAATTTTTTAATTTGACAAAGCTATGTTTGGCAGACAAATTTTTATAAGTTATATAGTATTAAATAACTAAAACCAAATTAACTGTACGACTAAATACTTGTACTGTAGTTTACGAGAAAAGAATGATTCTTACATAATGTCTGTCAACTGTCTTTGCTATTTATTAATACTTTCAGAAAGCATTTTGTAGAGGCCACATTGAAGCAGATCTTATATATGGACATACATATTGACCGCGTTTTTGTTATTCTCCTTGTGAATTTATCTTATGTTACTGTATTGATTCTCATCATATGTATATTAGTGCGTGGCAATGTATTATTCAAAAGTTGAAAATAATCAAATAATTATATTAATCATGCAATGAAAAAAAACACAGTGCGTGTAGTCCCTACGCGCGGAAGAAGTGAAACTTAATAGAGGAATTTCAGAAAGAAAGAAATGTGTGATATACATACACATGTACATATTTTCTAATACACTAAATACATACTTATTTTAATTTTTTTAACGAGCTTTAATTTTTAATTTTTTATATCCAATTGCTAAGTTTAATTATTATTTTTGGCTGAGAAAACATGCATATCTACAATATTAACTAGTAGATTGTGGTAACTAAAGTAAGATATAAAAAGTTTCATTTCAATATTATCAATATTTCTAGAAAAACTGCATCAATGGTAGTCGCTAATTTGGTTGTTGGAACATATCTACCAATAACCATTTCCAATGAAAAGTTTTCTTTCACAAATTTTGTCAGTTCATCATACATGTATTCGGCCAGCGAAAAGTTTACGTTGAAATCTCCTGCGAGAATTACAGGTCGATCATAACAGTCCACTTATTTTTGTATTCATCTTCATCTTCATCATCATCTTCATCTTCATCTTCATCTTCATCTTCATCTTCGTCTTCATCTTCATCTTCATCTTCATCTTCAACTCCATCCCATCTTCATCTTCATCCTTATCTTCATCTTTATCTTCATCTTCATCTTCATCTTCATCTTCATCTTCATCTTCATCTTCATCTTCATCTTCATCTTCATCTTCATCTTCATCTTCATATTCATCTTCATCTTCATCT
>NW_023458564.1:12603629-12637994 GCF_013731165.1 Rhagoletis pomonella | reverse complement strand
ATCTTCATCTTCATCTTCACCTTCATCTTCATCTTCATCTTCATCTTTATATTCATCTTCATCTTCATCTTCATCTTCATCTTCATCTTCATCTTCATCTTCATCTTCATCTTCATCTTCATCTTCATCTTCATCTTCATCTTCATCTTCATCTTCATCTTCATCTTCATCTTCATCTTCATCTTCATATTCATTTTCATCTTCATCTTCGTCTTCATCTTCATCGTCATCGTCATCTTCATCTTCATCTTCATCTTCATCTTCATCTCTTCTTTATCTTTATCAATGTTTTTTTCTATATTCTTGTCATTGCATTAGTCTTTCCCCGCCCAACTGGCGTTTAACGCAGCTATTCGTTTTCTATACCCGCCATATACTACCTTTACCGTGGCGTTAAATATATATCGCAAACATATCGGAGCTGTAATAATAAGATTCACTTCAATTATTTGAGTTTAACTTTTTAAACAGGTGGTCACCGTCTTGAAGCAGCTCAAAAATATTTTAATTGTGTTTCTTTAAGCCCTTTCATTTCACGCTTACTATATAGTATTTTATGCATAAGACTATTTTATAATTTAACTAAATTTTACTTTTGAAACAGGTGGCAACCCTCCTACATGTAGCTAAAAAATACAGTTTATTCGAAACCATTTCTTCTGATACCCATATTGGGATAATTCATTTAACTTAATAAATAATTTGAATTTGGTTTTCGTATATATGGTAACCCTTTAAACACCCAAAACTATATTGCACATCATCTGAATTCGTTTATCTAACATGTGGCAACTCCTTTCATGGAACTAAAGCTATGTTGCACACCCGAAGGACAAGGCCTTTCATGTGACACCTCATTTTCTCTTTTTTAAAGTAACTAATTATTTATCATTAAAAATGTACAAATAATGGTATTTACACATTAAACGGGGACCCAAAAAAAACATTCTTTAATAATAATCAAGTCTGTTCAAGACCTTTTTAGAAAAATTTGACTTCTCAAAAGGAAAGGAGAATACAATACTTTATCTTCTGCGGCTGACAATACTTAAGGTTTGTGAAAATCTTGGCTCTGTTGAGAACTTGCCAATGCTTAAACTGATATGAGATATCGTGCGTAGGGCTATTTAATTTTTTTTTTAATTATGGGCTTTTACCAGCTCCTCGCTATTCATAATGACTCGACTATTGTGCTCTTCAACTAATTTATTCGCAATTTTGATTGCATTGAACAAAAAGCTGACATTTACTACGTATTTGAGATGATAATTTTTGTTGCACTGCACCCCATCTGAATATGATTTGCATTGATGGTACTGCCATGTATGTATAAGTAAATAACTCATTTATTGCATACGCGTGGCGCATTTATTCATTTATTATTGAATTTGTAAATTACCAAAGCCGTTAAGAGCCTCGAAATTAACGCAGTAATTTGCCACCCACTATTCAAGGCTTTTTCTCATGCCTACATACATATATACATACATACATACATACATACATACATACATACATATGTAGATTCACATATACCACATAAAAATTCAGAATTATATCGCATTGAAACGGCGTGAACGATGCAGAGATCCCTTGAGAGCGCAACTTGGTTATACATACATATAATTAAAGCCGAATTAAAGCTAAAAAGTCATCGTGAAATATAATGGGCTTCAATTCAACTCGAATTTGGTAGCTGCAGAAATTGCACAGCTGTTGTCTATCTCACTCTTCATTGCCCACATCTCTCACTTTTCTGCTAAAAAACGTGAGATCTTTTCTGACCAGCAGCTAGTACAGCCATAGTGAGGTGTAGCGAATGAATGCATTTCTGCCAGATTGGCAGCAAATGAATTGCATTGAAAATTATTCGCTCTTAAGAGGTATATTCAGTGATTTCTGTAGACTTAAATGCAAAGGCCGAAGAAAAGAGGAAATCATATTTAATTGGTGTAAGTGCGAATTAATGAAAAGCGCGGAATGAATGGTCGGAAAGTGTTAAAATTGGTTTATAGCAACTCAAATCAAGGCTGAATAAATACGAAATTTATTTTAATACATTTAAATTTTTTTTTATTGAATTTTCAGAATGAATGCCTGTGAGACGGTGGCTAACAAACGAATATGAATTAAAAACGGTGACCTAATTAATTATTCATTTATTATGCCACAGATGTTTGCAGACATAAATTTAGCAGTGAGTTTTTTTAAAGAAAGAGCAAAGCGCAAAGTGGCGCTATTTGATTATTCAAATAGACCGAAACGGTGCTGGGACTTATTCGCCCGGACTAAAATCGCCCGCACAAAAATGTCCCGGATAAAATCCCAAAATATGGACTAAAAGCGGCTGAACCAGTACTGTCAACCACTCAGAAAACTTCAATTGCTGTTGATGATGGGGATTTTTCTTATTTTGTATTGCTGCTGTTTAACAAAGAGTTGCTTCATTATTTTTATGAATATTGCTATGAAAGAGCCGCTATCAGAAGGTTTGTTTTTGGTGATTTTGTCCGGGGGATTTCGTTCGGATGATTTTAGGCCAGAGGATTAAGTTCTAGAGCTATATATACATATATGCTGAAGAAAATTTCACCGATAAACTGACGACCGGATGACCGTTCTTCGATAGTACCAGGCCAGGAAACATACATAATCCCAAAATACTTGACGAACAGAATATGCCATTAAATATAAACTCAAACGAAATCTATACAGAAGTATAATAAAATTGTAACAGGTCGAGGTCTGTTCATTATAGATTTTAAAGAAAGATTGATAAGGGGGTCTTTATTAGAGCAACAGAAGCCAAATCAACAATTTTTAGAATTTTTGTATCTGTATGTTTGTTCGCGTATCACTCGAAATCTAATGCAAGAAATCAAATCCAATTTTCACCAATGTATTGCTAGAGGTATAACTTAAAATATAGCAGAAATAAATTTTCGAGTTGCCACCTTTTGAAAACTTGCAGTTTAAGTGAATTGATAAGTCAAAGTAAATATTGCAATATGGCTGTTAAAAGAAAGAAGTTAAAGAAGGCTATTTTTGTGATAGGTTGCCACCTATTTGAAAATGTTAATTTAATTTATTTGATAGGATAAATTGTTGTATGCCTAACATATTTTTAGGAGGGCTACCACCTGTTCGAAAAATTTTGTTCATCTAAATTTATAAAATAAATGAAATATGTACATATGTACATATGTATTACGATACGGGTATCGAATTTAAAGGGGTTTAGAAAAGTTTACCTTTGAAAATATTTTTGAAGCTGCTTGTCATCTATTTGAAAAATTTAATTCAATTAAATTGATAACATCAGGTTAATATGGAATTAATACATCTTTGAAGAAATTTCCAGAAGGAAGGCGATACTTTATCTACTTTCTAAATACTTTCAAAAACATAATAACTAACGCCCACATTCTTAAAAGCCAAAAAATTCTAAATAGAAAATTTATTTGAAAATTTCACTTCATAAAGCTTTTTTAATCTATCTTATTTTTCATGAATGCGGCCATAAGTGTTTTGGGAGCGAGCAACCACATAAAAATACTTTTACGGCGCAGTGACGCACGCCGCGTATTTGCTAGCTTAATATAAACCCGTAAACTGCAGAATATTTTGTTAACCGTCTTCAAAAAAATGAGGAGGTTATCAATTCGTCGGAATATTTTTTTTTTTTTTTTTGTATGTTATCGCATAACTGTGGTCCAAAGTTAACCGATTTCTATAATTTTTAAAGGAAAAGTGGGACCTCAGAGGTGGTCCCATACTAATTTAGTTTAGATCCGCTCACTGGATCATGACAAATATAACGTGAATTTTTATATTAGAATTGAAGTCGGTTTTGTTTTTTTGCTTAACAATTTTTTTGTTTTTATTTGTGCTTAACGCCACCTGCTGGTGAAAATTGAATGCGCGTGAGCCTGCATGCAATTAAGGACTTTTCAAACTAACCCACAGTCAGCTCATACGCATTGCTCTAGTGTCGAATGTGTAATATGTAAGTACTTATGTATGTATGTAGGTATCCACAGGTATGTATGTATATGTATGTTGTTAGTAATATTTTTGCCCGCTTAAGCCTTTGTTTTGCTTTTTCGATGTGCTGTTACTTCATGTTAAGCCACTTGGCTCACTTGTGGCCATTTTGTGTGCCAGCGTAAGTGCCATTTTGGTTTTATTATTAAGCACAACAGATATGCTTGTCAATATACTTGCACTTTTACCTGCATACACATATGAATGTAAGTTATTACAAAAGGCAAAAATATTCGGTCTATTAACAGTTTTACCGAGAAATTCACACTAGTAGAATTCAATTTAAACTTTTATTAGTTTTGCTAGAAAATAACTGCTAACTAAAGCAATATATTTGTGAAACTTTAAAAAGTTTGCAATGGAGGAGAGATTAATGTGAACTAAATATGATGGGTAAAAACCTATGTACCTTCAAAAAAATATTACGAGCGACATACGATAATTTAAAATATGATTACGGCAGGCAAGCGATGATTGTTTGGTTATGTATTCCGAGTTCATCAATATCAACTTTAATCAATGAATTTGAGTACATAATTTAGAGACATCTTTTGGCTGGTGATGATTTTGATATCTCTTAAAATTTCTTTCAAATGGTATGGTTCAAATCAGTAAGTTTCTCGACTCACAACCAGGGACCGAAAATAGTCATTATTTATTTCCAAATTTTCCAAGATACACCGCGACCTGAAAGATTTTTAGTATCTCTTAAAGAGAGAATCCCTAACCCAGTGTGGCCGAGATACCTTCGGCTTCCCTAATGAATCCTAAACGGGTATTGGTAGGCGAATTATTTATAACAAATGGTTCGACCATTTAAACCTTTAAGTGGATGAATCTTTGTCTGGCCAAAGCCGGACAGTGACGGAGAATATACTTTGAAGTTTCATCATCTTCAAGGCAGAGCCGGAATTCCGACTCTGTGGACACACCTATTCATCGCGAGTAGAATCGCAATCAGTTGTCACCTTTCAGGTACGCAGAAAGTAGCCTGATGTTATTTCTATTTACTATGGCCCCCTCTTATGGCTCTCGAAGAGGCCCACCTGAGACCACAGAATGGTTCAGTTCCCGAAAGCCAGTTAACGATCCATCTCGTCGGCGACCTCGTTGCCTTCGACTCCACAATCACCTGGTATCCAGCAAAGTGTTGCTGTGTTTTCGGCTGTCATAATTTGTCCTCCATCCTTGAACCGTCTTTGTACCAGTGTACGTATCTGGGACCAAGTTCGGGCCCATTTGCCCAATCATCACGTTCGGGGTTGAGTGTATACACTAGGGCGGGCTGATTTGTATGGATGAAAAAAAATTAAAAATCGTATAGCAAAAACGTAATCTACATTAAATTCTAAGAAAATTCTCTGAAGAAACCATGGGTCTAAAAGCAAACCCTAATCCGCGCCTCTCGACTTGAAAACTTTTTTTCCTCTCCTTTCGCTAAATTTATTTTCTTGTTTTGAAATATATTATGTATTATTATATTATATTATAGTTTATGCAATACAGGTTTTGTTTTGAGACTAATCAAAATATTCAATTATCAAAAAAGCAGTTAAACCCCAATTTGCATCTCCTCTGATTTGCGTACTAGGGGGAATATTTTTTTGATGGAAAAAAAAATTTTAGTGTAGAAAAAATATAAAGTGCAAAAGAACTACCTTACTAAACTATTTTATTCAGAAAATTCGATTTCTTTTTGGAAAAACCTATTTTTTCTAAAATTTATTTTTTGTGGCAAAGGCGGCCATATAAATTTTCAAGTCGAGAGGCGCGGATTAGGATTTTATTTTAGATACATGGTTTCCTCGGAGAATTTTCTTAGAAATGTATGTAGTTTTCGTTTTTGCTATACGATTAAAAAAAAATCAACCCGCCCTAGTATACACATATGTGTATATTTTTAGTTGCCCTATATGAATCTGTTAGGATTTAAAAATTGTTAGCAATAAATACGTAAATATAAAAATTATTATAAATAATCATATTTTAATTTTAATTATTCGCTCATAACATAACATAACACCATGCGACAAAAAACTAGGGGCTAAATATAGTAAAAATTTTTAACTCACTTAAAGATTTTTTTGTGAAGGGACATTGAAATTGCAGAGAAATGATGTATTCAAAAAAGTCAGGGCAATGCTGAAGATGAAAGAGAAAATTCTGTAGAATGAAAAATACTAATAAAATTATAAGACGAAATTCGAGGACTGGTCATGTATACGTTTTTTTTTTTTTAAAGATGAATATTGCAAATTTTTTAAAATAATCAAGGATGAAATTTGAAAGAACATTTTAAATACCTATTCGTCCTTGTGCACCAAAACCGGTAAACTCTTCCAATTCTACAAAAATTTTTCTTTCATATGTCACCCATATTTTATTCTCCGTTGCACTAATTTATTTGTATAAGTTTTTGGAATTAACCATATCCTCTAAATTTAGAAGTCCTTAAAAAAATTCTGACGTCAAAGATAAAAACTCAAAAAGCAGTTTTACATTATATATTTGGCTCCTAGTTTCCTGAGTATATTGATTTTTTTGTGTTAAAATTTCACTCTCGCACGGTGTAACCATATATAGGGTAATTTGTTTTTTTATCTGAAATAAAACTAATTTTTATATTGATTGTTTTTTTGAGCTGTAGGCCTAGGGTAAATAAAACGATTGGATGTCTTATCTTCCTTTTTGTTTATTACTGTCGATATTTCGCCTTTAATCTAACGGCATCTTCAGGAAATCTTGGCTTTGCCTGGTCGACCTGGTCGAAGATGCCTTTAGATTAAAGGCGAAATATCGACAGTAATAAACAAAAAGAAAGATAAGACATCCAATCGTTTTATTTACCCTAGGCCTACAGCTCAAAAAAACAATCAAAATATTACAATAAACGGCCAGAAAACAAAACCTAACTAATTTTTATAGTGTTATTTTTTCGCTCTGAAATAATGATAACATAAGAGTTGTTATATTTTAATCAAAAAGAATCATTATTTTGTGAGTCTAATTTTTTTGATCAGAAACAATCATTTGATCATAAAAAATAAACGGCCCTATTATGGTTGTCGAGGTCGATGTAATCTTTCCATCAAAAAATGGTCCTAGTAAGTCCAGTGCGAGGAACGCCTTTCCTCAAAAATTCTGTGGTCAGCGTAGCTGGAGTTTGACTTACGAGGGCTATTTTTTGATAAAATAAAATGATATCGACGTCAACGTCGATAATCATAATAGGGCCGAATGAATATTTTGCCATTTTTGGCCCTATTTCACTCCAAATGGCACTTATATTTTCAACTTGAAATGGCACTTTTGAAAAATAGTAATATTTCAATACATTTTCTAATTTCTATAGTGTATAAAACTGGTTTATCTTACTTTGGAATTGGTTTTAGGAATATGTTTCAAATTTAAGGCTAAACCGGAAGAATTAAAAAGAATGACACTTTTTTTGGGGCTTTTATTTTTCTATTTGGAAAATTTTGGCACTTTTTTGACCTCAATATGGCACTTCATAGCTAAGTATAGTTGGTAGCCCTGGCCCTTCAATAACTTAAGAATTATGTTGGATTCTCAGGTCTCTAGCAATACAAGATTAAATGTTGTCATTCGCTAAGTTTTTAAATGAATTTTGAGCTGAATACTTTTAAGTATATTCACGGAAAAATATCACATTTCATTTTTTACTTATGTTAAAGTAATATAGCAAGTATTCTCTACTGTCCATATTATAGTATTATACATATGGGCATTTCCTGGGAAGTGTCAACCAAGAGCAAAAAAAAAATAAATTTTTCCCCTAGACAAAGTTTACAGCTGCCAATCGATAACTATATATTTTGTCTTCAATCTACAAAAATATTGGACTAATTAGTCCATTCAATTTCAAGATATTTGAGTCTTTCCAACTACACTTTAAATTTTTTTTTTTCGGAGAAATCATACCTTTTGCAAAGACTCTAAATTTAAGTCACGATTGAAAAGAATTGGAACTCTATACAAAAATTTAGTATAGCTTATATTCCGTAAGTCTTACAACAAAAACAACGTAAAAATATATTTGGAACCGTCTAAAGTTAAATTAAAATTGTGCTTTTTTCCAAATGTTCGGACCCAAAATATACTTTAAATGTAAAAAAAAGTCGTAACGTTTACTTTATTTGTCAAAATTTGAGTACAAAAGCTAGTTTTGGTCACTCTTACCAGTCGCATAAATTTTATTTCGAAAAGCTATAGGATTACCGATTGTATTGAAATTGAAATCGGAACGTCCGAACACTTCAAATAATGTCGTTAATAAAAATTGTACAAGCAGCAGGAAGAAAAGAAACTTTGTTAAGTAAGCAAGACTTGCGTGTTTAAATTCTTAAACAAAAAATTTTTATCTCATTGGAAAATTCGGAACGTGCGAACTGGAACTTCCGAACAACTTTGCACAGTTTTTGACAGCTATTAAACATCGTTGGGAAGTTTAAGTTGACGCAATGGTTATGGCTGCTTAACAGATTCGCAGAATTTTGCAAGAATCATCAGCCATCTTCGATAGGAGTTCGATTTTGCGAATGTCCGAACGGGTTCTTTTAATCGCTATGCATTTACCATATAACATTTGTGGAAAATATTTCTATTGGTTTCAGATAGGTATTGATGATGACTACTCATGACAAAAAGCTAGTGTTCATTCAGAGCCTACTATAGTTTTTATGATGAAAAAGCTGTATCCAAACGGAACGTCCGTAATGCAGGAAACACCCACATTAAATATGCAAATGCCGTCTATGTCACTTGGCATTCCCTATTAGAAATATTGCTGCATTGCATTTAACCACATGCGACGAAATATTCGATATATATTAATTAATTTGATTAATATTGGTTTATGTTATGCGGATTAAGTAATAATAAGCTTAAAACAATTCAATAAATTAGTTTTCGTACAAATATGTACGCATACATATGTTTGCATGTACTACTTATATTTAAATTATGTTATCAAACACAATTGGTAAATATATGCTAATGCCCCCTGTGGTCATTTATTTAGATTTTAGTATATTCACTTATACGGACATATGTTTATTTATGTACTTATACATATATATATATGTATGTATGTATGTGATGTGTAAGTGAACTAACATCAACATTTGATCAATTGTAATGCCAGTTTATTAAAACTGCAAGCCAATTACATAGTTTGCTTAAAGCTGTTGTCATACCAAATTACAAAACCAAAGTATTTTAATGCTTAATGTATTTGTTGTCACATATTCGATAAATTTTAAGCATAAATTTAACCTGAGTTTAGCAGAGACTAATTTGTGAGTTGCATTATTTTTTCAATCACCAAGGACTTTATTGCGACCTTTCCTCCAGGCTGATAACATTATTCGCTCTTTAAGAATATGCTCATTTTGAATTACACAAAGTGTTCTGAATATTCTGAATATTTAATTTACCTTGAACTTTGTTTGCTTGTTGACCGGCATAATTTTTTTTTTATTTATTTTTAATTTTTTCTTTTGGATTTGCTTATTGAAGTAATACCTAATATTAATAATAATAATAGAATGGCGCTTACAAATATGTTAGTGTTCGGCCGAGCTTCTCCTCTGATATGTGGCATGCGCCTTGATGCTGTCACACAAAGGGCAAGGACCTACAATTTTACGCCGACTCCGAATGGCGATTGTATTTTTATGAGAAGCTGTTTTTCATGGCGGAGCGCAATTCTTATTGCAGTAAGAATAAAATTTATTTAAAACACATAGGCTAATCAAGCAGAAATAAGTATACAATTATTTTTTATTTTTATTTTATTAACTCCATATATTTTTAGTAGGAAAACACATATGGAGCATGCGCACTTATAAAATTTTGCGGCAGTTTTGGGAAAGGTGAAAAATATATATTAATACTTGCGCCGGGTATTTAATGTTCGGCTCCGTTCGAACTTAGACTTTCTTACTTGTTTTTGTGTAAAATTGACTCTCGCACGGTGTAATCAATCTATCTATGCAAATATAAATTTTAGCCAAATATTTTACGATATCACGTAATCGTCAATCCTTAGCGCTTAGTGCCGTCATTATCAATGATGTTTATGGCCTAATATTTAATATTTTCTTCTGGACGAAATGTGGCTTGTTAGAAATTTCCAAGCTTTAGGTCGAAATTCGGCGTTTATGCGTACTTCGCTTAACTTCGCACAACCACTTGTACCAGTGCAATAAAAATCGAACTTAAGAAAATGTGAAGCAAAATCTAAACCCAAAAGAGCACCAAGTTTTTAAAAGTTCTGCTAATTTCTGGGTAATGGAATACATACAAAAAAACATACAAAGAACTTACGAAATTACAGTTCGCAGTTTATGCGAAGTTATGTGAAGTTTGCATAATCAGACCATAAGCCACAAAGATTCTGCGATTCAGAGATGGAATTTGAAAATTTCGAAATGTGCCTGATGGACCACAATATTAAAATTGTTTTCTTTTAAGACTTTAAAAACAATATATTTTCAGAAATAGTATTTTTAAAGTACACTGAAATAATGTAATAGTTATTAATTCATTGAATTACGCTGTTCGGCAGTCGGCTGGGAAAGTAATGAAACCAAGTGTTTGTGAAAGTCTGGTAGATTGTACGTACTAACATGTACTTACATTTAACTTTAAGCTCACTTTATATTTAAAGGTTAGATCAAAATAAAGCTATGCATGTGTAAAGTTAAACATTTCTATTTTCGGTTTTTGACGTAAGTATGTATGTTTCTTGGTATTTAAGAAAGTCGCCTAACTTCGAAAATTTTTATGCGATAGCAATAAATGAGTTTATTACAGATATATTTAATTTTAGATAGTATTACATATTTTGAAATTGTGGAAATTATCGATGGTTAAAATTTAAAAAATTAAGAGAAATATAGGTTTTTTTATTTTACCCGATGAAAAATCCCAACAAGCCAAGATCGACAACAGATTTTTATATACCATTTTAAAGGCCTATATATCCTCTTCTGAGATCATATTCGATCTTTGAAATCGAATCAAAAATAGTCATTCAAAAACTTATAAATCTGTAAAAGTCGTATTTTTCTGACCTAAATCGACAGGTTGCGACCTCTAAATGACCTTTAAAAAATCTATAAAAATAGGCAATAATATTTCACATAAAAACGAATACAATTAGGGAGCAGGGTCTTGAAACTTCCAAAACAAGCCTTTTCGATGAGCACCCTAATACAATATGTATACCTATGGGCAAAATAATAGCAGTGTGTAATTTTGACCAGTTTCGACTATTTTTCTTTTCATTGAATAATATTTATTGATTTCGTATAATAACGAGGGCTTATATTCAATATCCTCTATCTGCACTTTTCACAAAAATTAGATTCTGATATAAAAATCTACCTAAGACTTAACTGTCATCGGTGATATTAATACTGACCTTGTATAACGCTTGACAGAAGAATTTCGTATTAAATTGCCAAGTCATAATTACCAACAGTGATGACAGGTACCTAAGTCCCAGATCACAATGTAGTTTTGGTGAAAATTGCAGATAGAGGGTATTGAATATAAGCCCTCGATAAATTAAATATGTGTATGTAGTAACAATATAGATTCGTAATTTCAACTAATAAATCGTACCCCTCCCTAATGATCTGGGGGGTGCATATGAGCTCCAATAGGCCGTATGAATAAAAACCAAGCAATTACTTGTACTTAAAATTTCAAAACTTTTACTCGATTTATTCAAATACATTTAAGTAAACTATGTCTGAAATTTTAAGAAAAAGCAATCGCTTAGTTTTCCTTTTAAACGGCTCCATTGGTGCAAACTTCCGATACGCGATTCTTTAAATAACAGGGTGCTACAACTGTTCATGAACTTTTAAAGTGACCCAGTACAGGCCGTAGAGTCCTCAAATACTCGAGTTATTTTTAAAAGACCATTTTTACATGACTTCTCGCACTAAACAATTTTTATCTCTGCTATCCTTTAAGCAGTTTTAAGTTATACGGCTTTGGAAAGGCGAACATTTTTACTATGTAAAGAAATTATAAACTTTGTGAGCACATTGTAAACAAGTTGAACATTTTTGTAATAAATGTGGAATTTGCACAAATTTTCATTATTTTTCCAATTTAACACCATTTTTTGCCGAAATTTCAAAAGCACTTCGAAAATAATGTTTAATTCCGAGAAAACTAGGTACCATTTATAAAAATGAATAGACAATTTCAGAAGTTATGAATTTTCTAAAGATTTTTCCAAAATCAATCCTAGGATATTTCGCAGAAAATTTCATTTCATTTTGAGGTTTCAATAGTTCGTCTAGAAAAATTTGAATTAACCTTTTTATAAAAAGAAAGTCATAACTTTATAATTTTTTCAATTTAATTAACTATGCTTTTCGAAGTAATGGCTAAAATACACTATCAAAAAAAAATCAGTGCGCCTGGGCCACACTGGAGAAGTGAAACTTACGTTACATACATGTCTATTTTGTCTCATAACCAATATACATACATTACATACATATGTACATACATCTGCTTTCTCTTAAAGTTATATTTTTTGTCTTTTTCTATCTAGATCCCTACCTCTACCCCAGTTCGTTCTAATTACATTTATGTTATTTTGTATTCGATAGTAATATCAAAAAAAAAATATCGACAACAAAACCGATACAAATATCAATAACAAATTTCTATAGCAAAATTTATAATAATATTGGTAGCAAAATCGATTAGAAAATCGATATCAAAATCGATAACAAACATCAATTAGAAAATCGATTAAAAACTGATAAATCGGTAAGCTACCGATAACAAAAGCGATAAATAATCGATACCAAAGTCGATGGAAAATTCGATAAAAGTTTCGATAGCAAAATCGATAATAATATCGGTAACAAAATCGATAAAAATATCGATAACAAAGTCGATAAAAATATCGATAACCAAATTCTATTAACAATCGATTACAAAAGTCTATTAGAAAATCGATAAAAAGTCGGTAACAAAATCGATAAATTATCGATAACAAAATCGACTACGAAATCGATAAATAATCGATTACTTAATCGATAACAAAATCGATAAAAATATCGATTATTATATCGATAAGTCCCGAGAATCCCAAGAATCTCTAAAATCCCAAAATAGTTCCCAGATTGAGTCTCTGTGCCTCTATCTATATCCTTGTCTCTATAATTACCTTTATCTTAATCGTTCTTTCTCTATCTTCATCTTTACTTATATCGGCAACCTCATCTTTTTCTTTATATTTATCTTTGTTTTTACTTTTATGTTTATCATTTTCTTCATCCACAAATTCCCCTTCACCTTTGGCCATATACTATAAGTAAAGTGTTTAAATTTACCTTGGTCTTCATTTGTGCCTTTATCTTTACGCATCTTTGTTTTTGTTTTTATTTTTACCTTTGCCTTTATCATTTTTATCTATGTACGTACTCACCTTTGCTTTCGTTCCTGTACTGATCTTTTTCTAAGTGTTATTATTTAACCTTTTATTAGCAAGTTTTTTTTTTTAATAATATCGCATGTACATCCAAGAAACACTTGCTTCATCGCAACCATTTCCGTTGCAGCATTTCCGTTGAATTTGCAAATTTACTCCCAACCAAGCAACCGCCGCTAAAGAAGTTTCACTTCAAAAGAAAACACAAATTTTTTTATCAAAAAAAAAAATAATAATAAAAAATTTTGTAAATTTCAGATTTATTCCAAAAAGTACAATATTCTTCTTATTAAGGTTTAAAATTGGTTAAAATAATCGAGATGTGAAAATGGGTTTTTAAAGAATAAGCCGAGTATTTGAGGGTGTTAGAAACTTTTTTAAAAAAGTTTGGTAAGTTACTCAGCATGCGCTACGACCTGTACTTGGTCACTTAAGACATTTGTGCAATTTTTTTTTATTTTGTAGCACCGTGTAAGGCACAATTGCATAATTAAACTGAGCCATGTTGTATGTTTGTTTGTTTGTATGAATGCCATAAATAGTGCGTATATACATACATAACTCTGTTTGCTAACGTGTTTTTTTCATGCTGGTTTGCCTTTCATCCTATCTAATAAGCGTACGTATGACTGTGTGACTGTTTGATTGCAAGTGTTGCATCAGAAATAGCACATTTCTAGGCTTATATTGACTTAGTGCAAATTTTGTTCCGGTTGCTGGAATAGTGCAATGCAAAAAGGACATTACACCAAGGGAGTACATTAGATGGGGTCGAAAGAAAGTTGTTGCTATTGGGCGTTATTTTTTTTGTTTTTTTTTAATCCCAAGGGAACGATAACGATACTCAGAAACGTTTACATCGGTAGCCTGTTAACTTTAAATTTTCATGAGCAACAAATGGTATTATACTTACCTTTGTTCTAATGTTTGTAAAGTCTAAAAGAAGAAGAGAGACCCACGAAAAAATCAAAATGATCTAAATAAACGTTTTAAGGCTAAAATTGTTCAAACACCTGATTTATTTTTTATTGTACTTGTTTCTGAAACTCCATCGACTAAAATATATGTCAGAAGAATGCTTTAGTTTTTTTTCTGGCGAGAAAAGGAAGTAACACTAAAAAACAACTCGACAGATTTGCTCATATACATATGTTTGTACCCACCCTAAATTTTCGAGATATTCGACTGAAATTCGGTAAGCGGATACCTTCTTATATTGTACTAATCATACGTGGAAACAGGCAAAATCGGGCCACTACCAAATATAGCTTAAAAAACTCCTTCATTCATGCAGCTAGAGACATGGAATTTCGAAGCATTTTCAATTAGCATCTACAGAGAGTTTACATGTGAAAAGGGCAGAGATCGGTCTACTATAAACTATAGCTCTCATACAACTCATTGTTCAAATATGCGGTTTCACTTTAAAACGCTTTCATTTAAACAGTTAAAACTTTACAAGTTCGAGGCCTATTTAGTTATAAGTCACACAAGTTCTACCGAAAAAAAATAGTCAAGATCGATTCTCACTAATCACTGACTGTAAAGGTATGAGTTTTCATTGTATAGCTCCCCATTAAAATGTTCCCCTATTTACTTGTCATATATGTAGCTTCCAAACCACTTATGAAAAATGTAGTAATATGTTGAAATTTTTTAATATTCATGGTTTGTATAAATCTTTGGCATAGCCGAAGACAGCGCTGTAATTAATAGTTTTTTATTTTATTTTTGCTCTAAACCACACGACCTGATCTAATATCCATCTTTACCTAGGCATTGTTGTACATATATAGCACGCAGTAAAATTGCGTATATTAGCATTTCACTAACAACAATCTGATACACATGTATGTAGATAAGTATATTAATCATTCCGTGCGGCGGTCAAAAGCAACAACACCACCGATCGACCACACGAACAAAAGGCTGATGCAACCAATAAAACTGTCATTCATTCAAACGATCAACATTGCAAACAAACCAAAAACCTACGCTAACTATTGAGGTACATTTCGCATAAATTCTTCAAAAGTGTTTTAACTCAAAATTTTTAGTTTTTTGAATTTACTGTATACGTTTAAAATATTCACGAATGATACATTTACTTTTCAGAAAAAGCCAAATCTATATTGCTTTAATTTCTTGCAAACTACAGTTAAGCTTGCCTTCCTTATATAGGTTACCCTAAGCTCAGGAATAGGATTTTACACTTTCTGATAAGCGTTAAATTTTGACTTGCTACAGATTTGAAGAAACTAAGCGAGATGTATGAAATTGCAAAATGTACACATGTATCTCTAAGTATGCGTTTGCATCAGTCCGATTGTTTGCATATGCATGATTGCAAACGTTACTTTATGTCCTGTTCCTTTTACATACATATATGTGTATGAACATTAGGGTGATCAAAACAAAATCACCAAAACTAAGAAAAATCGAAAATAAGGAGACCCGTTTTGTGTTTATTTTTAAATCGGTTAATATTTAACCCTGTCGCCGGGCTTTAAAATTTTCCATTTATTTTATATTACCATAAAATCGTTAAAAATAAATATGTTTTGATCGAATCAAAAAAAAAATATTAAAAAAAAATCCCTTAAGAAATTTTTAAAAATTATTTACCTTTATAATTTTACCAGCTATTTTTTCATAACCGATAATATCATCTCTTAGTTATACACAAAAATTAATTATTATTTTAAAAAAATATTAAGTACAATTTTAGGGTTAATTTTATTTCATAATTTTAATTTTGGAAGTTTTCTGAAGGTAAACGTTATCGATAATAATTTTTTTTTAACATTTTAGAGTAAAATTTGTTTCATATTTCTATTGTGGAAAATTTTGGAAGTGAAATATTTTTATTCGATCAAAGCATATTTCTTTTTGACGATTTTATAGCAACGCACGAAAAAACGTATTTTCCCTATATGAGATATACAGTAGCGGTAATCTCATAACGAATAAATACAATTTCTTCTTATATGGAAGAAAACCGCAAAACCTTTCCAAAAAAAAATTATAAAAAATAAACGGTTATATAGCCATTGGAAGCTTTCGCATTACAACAAAATTTAATGGGCTATAAAACTGTATACATACTCAAAAAAATGTTAACACTTTTGAGAAATTTTTTTCAAATTGAGATGCAAATTTGCTGCATTTTTTAGTTTTCTACAAAGTTTCAAACCTGTATTTATATGGGTTTTGTTAGAGAATTAACCGTATTTTAATTGAAATTATTAAAAATTAGTAAGTAATATCACATGACCGATACTTTTTTGTATGGGTCTCCTTTTTTTCCATTTTCTATAATTCCTGTGTATTTTTGCACCACCCTAATGCACATATATTCACATGTAAACGCATATTTCTCCGCTTGCATTTGCTCACTACGCAATTCATGTGTATATTTAGTATGTATTTAAGTATGCAAGTACTTAGTATTCGTGCATTGCAATTTCCATTGCCTTAAATGTGAAAATCCTTGAACTCATTTTAAAGCTTATTTCAAAATTTACTTTGATTAATTGCTATCATTTTTGCACTTTATGACCATTACAACATATTAAGCTCCATAAATTGTCACAAATGAAATAACTAGGCAGACAGTAAATGGATAAATATATACATATGTATGTATGTATGCAAGTATGTTCATGATTTCGTATATTACAAACAAAGGCTTTTGGCGAATAATAAAATTAAATATTTATATAAGATCGTAAATATAATTATTTGTGAATTATCTTGACAATAACAGTAAATTTTAGTACACGCAAGCGTATACAAATTAAATACCAATTCAATTCAATTAAAATTTTTGTATTTCTATTTTGTCTCTTTGCAGGTAAGTCTGTGAGGAAAATATGTTTATAGATAGCTAAACGTTTTGCTATGTACGTAAGAGTATAGATTCTCAATTGAATGCTGATATCGCTTCCTCCTTTGGATTGGTAAGGAATTATTTCTACTTGCAACGAGAATTTATGAACTAGTGAGAAAATATGCTAGGCACAACTGCGCGCAGTGGGTCCATGTTAGTTATAATTACCATATTTAGGCGAAATAGAAGACGTTCTAAACGATTAGATAAAGGTCAGTTATTTATCAAAGCTGGGCCATATTTGTCCAGTCGTACTAACAGTTGATTCCTATGACAACGTTTTATATACCTGCTAGGCCAAGGCTGATTTGAGCAATGATTTCCAGGCTATATTAGCCGCCAGTGTTGCCACGAACAATTTTTTTTTCTACCAAAATATCCTACCAAGACCAATCAAAACCTACCAGCAATTTTTTGAGTTTTCTTTTTTTTCAATGTCAAATTTATTAAAAGTATAGATAACATAGAATTGTATAGATAACATGTCATTGTCCAAGAACCCATCACAGCGTTACGCTAACAGAGTTTTACATCTGCCAAAAAGCATTGATATCGTTGATTGAGTTTATGGCCTTAAACGCTGCCGACTATACGACATAATATTTATTCTGGCCACATTTCCTCTTCCACGAAGGCATTCGCGAACACATACCTCGATTGCGAAGACTTGCACCTGGAAAATCGTTGGGTGTGTGTACCCATTGCCAGACTTTCCTGGAATCTTGGTCCAAGTAGGCCTGCCACAGTACTCCCGTCGTCCATATTCGATCCGTCGGAATGCCATACTTGGGATTTTTCGTCAATCATAGTTACACTCGCTTCCCAGCAGTCCCTTTCAGGAATTCTGACCTTTTAGGGTTTGTAGAAGGATAACTCGGTATCATCTACGAATGTCTTGAAATCGTCCAAATAACACCTAAGATCTCCACTTTTCTTGCTGATTGTATTGGGCAGCCGTAGGGTGCTCCAGCAGGCCTATTTTTCGATCAGCAGAAATACTTGTAATTAAACCAAGCTTATCCGTCGCAGATGTGCGCATACCTGCTGTGATGGCTACGTGGACCAGTCGGTACAACTTACTCAAGGTAGCACCCGCGTTTACTTGCTTAGCTTTTGACCACAACACCAGTGTCGCATATGGGTTTTACTACCGCATTGAAAGACCAATACGTTAGTTTTGGGTAATAGTCCCAAGTCTTGCCATCAAGTCTCTCACTGGCATTAAACGAACTTGTAACCTTGTTGGTACCATTCCAGAGATGTGAGCTCCAACAGAGGCTTTTTTTTGTTTGGAAATAAACCTACCAGTTTTGGTAGGAAAAGCCATTGTGGGACAACACTGATATCCACGCACCCGTATGGTGAGAGAAATTGACGTCAAACAGAGAGTTTTCTTTACTCGCAAGTTTGTCTGCCCTGCAGTTACTTTAGACTCTATCGCTATGACTTAGCACCCACAGTATGTAGTTGAATTTTAGAGCTAACTTTTTAAAGACCTTTCCGCATCCTATCCGCCCTATCGCCGGGAATTCAAAGCACTCCAGTTATCCGATAGCTGCTTGACTATCAGAGTAGATAGTTACAGCAGGCAGTCTAACAGGGCAATTTTGGCAATTGACTTTAAACTCACCATAGTCTTTTGAAAGCCAAAAGTCTTTCGTTAGACAATTGCTAATTCTGGCAACTGTCCTGAAAGGTGTTTATTGAAAGAGCTGCTAACGACAATAAATCTTTTAAAAATATTTTTTTCTAATATGTACATGTGTACTAGATTGCCTTCACCCGCCTCGCGGAGGGTATAAAATGTCTGCGTGTTACATTAAGTGTTATTTATTTTAACAAAACAAAAAGCTTAAAATTCGGCAAAAAACATAGCAGACCTTTAAATTTTTTAACCCCATTTCAATATGTTTTCATACTAAATCCTTCATAAACTCGTTCTTATGATACATTTTCAACTACCTTATAATTCGGGCCTAATTTGAGTTTTTAAACAAGTGGAAACCATGTACTTTAAAAATTAATGTCTTTTCGAAACTATATTTATTGATACCCAAATTGTAATAGATCATTTAACTTATTGAATATTTTCAATTTAATTTTATTTTAAAAAAAGTGTCAACCTTCTTCAGTCACCCACAAAATCTACATGTTCTAACTAAAGGTTTCTAAACACGCTTGCGTTTGAGAATTTTGTATGATTTAATTCAATTTGACTTTTCAAGCTGGTGGCAACCCTCTTCAAAATATTTTAAACTGCAACCTTATTAAATTTCTTTCGTCTGATATCCATTAGTGATTCACATTCCAATTTCCTAATTCCCTTAACTCAAGTGGAACTAGATTTTTCAGGAACAGGTGGCAACCGTCCTACATGTAGTTTTGAATTAAAGCCTTTTCAAAACCATTTCGTTATAATTCATTTCCAACAGGCGGCAACCCTTTTTAAATGCCTCGAAAATTTCAGTACTGATCACCTTCCGATTTCAATTTCCAATTTAATTTTTCCCAATATATTTCGGTTATACCGTGGTAAACGTATTCAGGGCAAAATTAACTACACATCTGCTCCGTGTGACGTGCAACTAACTCTGGGATCGGTGATTTGCGGGAAGAAATCAGTTATGATACCGATCTCCTAAGAGTGCAAATCCACAGTGACTATATCGGCGATATTTGATCTATTGTTGGCCTAGGCTTGCGAAAACAATACTGGTTCCCCCTTGGGGTACTTAATTTCTTGATTTTACTACTACCAGTAGAATTTGATGTGTTAGAGAATTTTCTATGTATGTTGACGCCTGTCCAGGGGCTTAAAGGACGATAAAAGGAAAGTAGTAACTGCATATTTGGCTCATCATTGTGTGCTGTGAGCATGTTGTCCATATAAGAGTAGTCTTAACCGTTTTGCACACAAAGTCCCATATGTATTATTTTCAAGATCTATATTCACAAACAGCGTAACATAGCCTTACTTGACCTTTGAGTATAGAATTTCAGTTAAACATCAAGTTCAAATTAACCATAATCCATCCTATCACTTCAATTCATCTAGGCGTCAATGTAATTTCAACTAAAAAGCGCCTGGCATTTTAATTTATCAAACTAAAGCTTTCATTATTGGCGAAAGTCAAAAAGCTAGCTAAAATTCGAAATAAAATTACTAGACAACCGCAGACAGTTATTAGCCAAGCGAATTGCCAGCAGCAGTAAAAGCAGTTAAAGTTTAGCATTGGAAAAAGAGCAGAAAGGAATAAGATTACGTGCTGACAGCATGGTTAGTAATGAACAAAAACAAGTAAAACTACAACAGAAAAAAATGTGAATGAACAAAGGAGACACAGAAAATCCAGATTCAAATCCCTTTGGGTACATAATCCGACATTGCTAAAGTTGTTGGAAGCTCCGAATGTCACAGCAACCCTGACGCAACAGAAGCGAGCAAAACACTAGTAACTTATTGTCAAGCTAAACATTCAAACTAACAGGACAACAAGGAATTATTTTTGCTGCGTAAATGTAGAAAACTGCATGCCTTACGGATTTTATAACAAGGCAAGTTCTACGTAATTTATACGGCAACACCGCTAGGTCAAATACGCACATACCCACCTCATTCTCGAACATAGGCTGTCTCTGTAAAATTTGTCACATGGAAACTTACATTCCCCCTTAGCTTTAAAGGTAGATTGAAATATTGCAAAAAGTATGAAGGGATCTAAGATCCACTAGTCATAAGGGGCCGACGCAAAAAACTTTTCGCCCAATGCCCCTTAAATTTGTGAAATTACGCCAGTTTTTCATATCAGGTGCAGGTCCTTGGTCCTTCCGTATGGTTCGTCATTCCATTCATAGATATTGCGAAATTTGTAGATCCCGACTATTGTTTTTCGAGAAAGAACTGTGCTTTTTAAATGCCTACAGAACTAAAGAAATTAGCACCTGCCGCACGAGGTATTCTTCGCTTGATCTTCAGCCTGTGATTAATGCTGGATGCTTGGTATAGAAAGACCTTCACTACTTCAAAATTATAACTGCCAGCAGTGACGTGTGCCCTTTTACGTTAAGTCTCTTTTTGTATAGCACCAGGAATTTTTTTTATTGTTGTTGTTGTAGCGGCACTACTAAGCCCCGCCTATTTCAACTAACAGTAGACCCAAGTAACGGGCAGTTTCAACAGGGTCGGACCAAAGGGAAAGGGGTGTTAGTTGAGTGGAATTGAGCTGGCATGCGAAGAGATGGTTGGTGTCGTGCTGGGAGTCTCCACATGCCGGACAATTATTGGGGACATTGGAGTCGAATCTGGACAGGTAGCTGTTGAGGCGGCTACAGTATCTAGACCGTAACTGGGCCAGGGTAAAGCGGGCATTTGAAGCTTCATGTCTGACACGGGAGGTGATTGGGCTCCGATCACGGCATTCATAGGCCGTTGTAGGTGGTGACCGAATGCCGTTGATCGGTTGTCCGTACGTCGTCGGGTCCAATGGTTGGTCGATGTAAGTCGGAACCGCGTCCTTGTAGACGAGTAGGTGCCCCGTGACATGCCTGTCGAAGGCTTCTCCTCTAGCAAGGGTCTATTGGGGTGTTCTCGTCTATGCGGGCGGTTGCGATTTACGCCACGAGTTATCTGGGTGATTCTGGCGTTAAGTGATGTCAGGTTATGTGTGAAATTCTTTGTCTTCTTTTCGTTCACCGCCAGGTCGAACATTTTTTCCTCCTTTTTTAAACTGCAAAACTTTGAAATAATTAGCCTGGTGTTGTGGCTGACGATGTAAATATTATCTGCATTCGGCAGTTACACTGTGGTCTTTCTGTATATGTTGCCAATACGATTCAAATGGCAGATCATACCTCGTTTTCAAACTTCAGATTGAAGAGGTCGCAATTAAAATTTTTTTATCTGCAATGGCGGGAAGACACTGTTTACAATTTTGATGGAGCTTAGGGTTCTGCTTAAGGTCACCCCACATAGCCGTATTTGTTTTTCGGGGAATCCTAACTAAAGCAAGGCGCCGTACTATAATTAATGCGGCCGCATTATTAGCTGAAAGAGCTTAGAGCTCATCGCACTTACGTCTTTCTACCAATCTCTTCTGCCTCTTAACAAACAACGTCCCTTCTTGCCCTTTTTATCTCGATATCTTTTGTCGCTTGCGAGGAAATACGCTGCAGTTTGGCTTTACACGTATTCTTCTGAAAATGCGGCATTCTTCGCCACAACAGTTAGTTCCACCTTGTGCGCAGTTGTCCTAGGAGAATGGAAGATTTAATTATATTTCTGTATTCAACTGCTGTGTGAGGCTTAAGAAGAGCATACTCCATCAATTTCAATCTGCGAGTACTGGTTTCGAAGTTTCAAAAGCGGCGATTTTGACAAAACCGACAAGAAGCGTGAAACACTACATTAGCCGACACTAAACAAGACATTCCATTACGATTAAATCCCGGAAACTGGATGCTTCACGAACAGACACCAAGATATATCGAAGGCGTGTCACCGTTTTCCAAATGGTCTTTCAACGGTACAAGGCGAAATCGTTTTTTCATTGTATTGTCAGCGGGTATGAAAAATGGATTTACTACTGCAATCCAAAGCGTCAGAAGGCGAATGTAAACCATGACGAACCCGGATCATCGACACCAAAATCCCCTGAGGATGCTAAGAATCTTAGCGAAACGTCGGGAAAAAGCTAAATAAAGTATTTTTATTTACACAACGGTTAGATCAGAAAAGCCTAACAAATTTCACAATTTCATCAATACTAAACTGATCGGAAAAACAAAAACAAATAGAAAATTATTAACATTAAATTAAAAACAAAGATAAATATAAAGAAAAAGATGAGGATGAGGACCGATAAAAGTAAAAATGAAGACAGAGGAAAAAAGATGAAAAATAGAGGTAAGAAAAGGATATAGATATAGACACAGAGACTCAATCTGGGAACTATTTTGAAATTTTCGGGATTCTTGGGACATATTGATATAATAATCGATATTTTTATCGGTTTTGTTATCGATATTTTTATCGCAATTTTTGTCCATATTGTTATCAATTTTGTTACCGATATTTTCGGAACTTATCGATAAAATAATCGATATTATTATCGATTTTTCTATCGATATTTTTATGATTTTGTTATCGATTTTCTAATCGATTTTTGTTATTAATTCTTTTTCGATTTTTTGATCGATATTTTTATCGGTTTTGTTATCGATTTTGCTACCAATATTGTTATCGATTTTGCTATCGAAATTGTTATTGAATTTGTCGATCGATTTGGTTATCGATATTTTATCGCTTTTGTGATCGATATTTTGTTGGATGGTACTATCGATTTTGTTATCGATAGAGTATAAAGATAAAAATGAAGATAAAGGAAAACAGAATAACATAAATGCAATTAGAGCGAACAGGGGTAGAGGTAGGGATCTAGATGGAAAAAGACAAAAAATATAACCTTAAACAAAAACAGATGTATGTATGTATGTACATATGCATGTATGTTGGTTAAGAGACAAAATAGATATCTAGATACGTAACGTAGGTTTCACTTCTCCAGTGTGCTACAGAAGAAATTTAAATAACAAATTTTTAGGTAATTTAATTTCCTATAAAATAGTTTTGGATCACCAAATCACTAACATCAAATTTTCGAAAATTTCGTAGGTGGGAGTGAAAAATAGTCGTCAGAAAAATTCCCCTACTATGCACTTTACTTAACTAAAATAGAATTATCAAAGCAAGCGAGAGCTTTATAATAATATACATTATGAAATTAATTCACCGATAACATTAATTCAACGAAATCTCTCATACAAACATAATAAATATCCATAATTATTGCATATTAGCTAGGGTTAAAGTGCAATGTCTTTTACGAGTTATTTTAATCTCGTTTATAGTTGTTAGCTAGCGCTGCATATTTGGCCACATCGTATTGTCATTCAACTTTTATTTTCTCACTCATTTATGCAGTTTGTCCTAAAGACTTTTTCATAGATGCAGTCAAGTCCGAATAGCGGTAGTTACGCTTATTTTACAGTTTGATGATTTTTAATTTGTTTTCTTGTTTACTCGCTTACTTGCCGGCAACTTAACCTTAACGAATTTTCAGTACATAAACAAAACTGCTGAGAGTAGCAATTTATTGCGCTCACTCAAGAAAACGTAGAGCGCATGCAAACCAATAATGTTGTGAATATACATACATCCATCCAAGTTCTCATACAAACCTACGTTTGCACGTACACTAAATCCCAGTACGCATAGAAGTATGTAGGTACCTTAATACTTTTCGCATTTTAGCTGTGTTTGAAAAAAAAAACCAAAAATTTAGAACCGGCGTAAAACTGGCATGCAACGAATATTCTAATTTTGAATGCGAACAGCTTGCGGCAGCAAGTACATATGTTACACATATTTATACTTAAGTATCTATATGATAACTACTACATTATTTGATTATAACTATTAATAGTTACGAAAAGCAAAAATCTTAAACATTCAATTTTTTCGCAGCCGAACAAGAAACTAAGAGAATGGGTTCTACTGGGCGTATACGCGATGCGCATGCGTTCTACAGAAGATGAGATTTTATTTAGCTACAAAGCGTTGCTGAGAAACTGCCTCTCGCCTAAAGCTTGGGCACAACGTTTAATATTATACGTTTTACTCGTATACGTATGCTTTCATGCATTTGTATTGGCTTGCGGGCATTCTCTTTTGTGTTTCCCACACGTTTACATGGTTGCAACTCTTTAGCAACGTTTTGAGCTTTAAAAAAAAAGTGTATTTCCATAATAACCCACACAGTGGAGCGTCTGATATAAGAAGTGAACAAGACAAAAAAAAAGAAAATGTGATGAAGCTCGCCACGAATTACTTATATAGCGCTTTTGGTAAAATATGAAGAATTATTTAAAATTGTAAAGACTGAGTAGAATACGACTATCCCACTTCTGGTCGGAGGAGTTGAATATTATCAGATTTTTGCGAAATTTCGTTTTCGTTTTTTATCCCGAAAAGCTTGAGCTTCAAACGTTATCAAGATTAGGCAGCTGCCACATCCATAGCTTTAGAAATTCAACAAGTAATAATTAAGCAAATAACAAAACTGACTTCAATTCTCATATAAAAACCATCGTTAATTTCTTCACGATCCAATTATCAGATGTATGCAGAATTAGTATGGGACCACCTTTCCGATAAAAAAAATTATCGAAATCGGTTCACGTGGTCCAAA
Organism: Rhagoletis pomonella; assembly: GCF_013731165.1. Lineage (NCBI taxonomy): Eukaryota > Metazoa > Arthropoda > Insecta > Diptera > Tephritidae > Rhagoletis > Rhagoletis pomonella. Next base: position 12,612,328 of record NW_023458564.1, on the reverse strand, counting down.
GTTATACGGTAGCATACATAAAAAAAAATATTCCGACGAACTGATAACTCCTCCTTTTTTGAATTCGGTTGAAAATGGTGAATATTTTTGCTATTGCTATTGATTTAATTCGTTATAAGATGGTGAAAACGCCCAAGACACCACAAATGACAAGTGTCACAAGGATTCTTTAAAGGCTTTATATGGGTCACTTGAGTTTAGCTCCACGATAGCCTAACGCCATGCGCCACCAATGACCCCATGATTGAAGATTTTGTAGAAAAGTATTCCGACTGTGGGGGAGATCCGATCATCGATTGATATCGAGTGGCGATACGCTCGCTTCGGCGTTAGCAAATACTCGTACTTCTGGAAGAGAAATACTTATCATGTCAGGCAGATGGACTGATCTGCTTACTAACGGAAAATTGGAAAAAATATGTGTTCCGTTTCAAACCTTTCCCGGCACAGCCTCCACTCGCACGGAGAAGAACACAGAAGGATTCTGTTTCAGGATATGTATAATCAGTGTTCTGCCTATTTTATGAAGGCAATGGTGACATCATATTATTTACTATACCCGATCACTCTTCCTTTCGGAAAAACCCGATTCTCTGAAGGTATATGGGAAGGAGATGTGTAATATCATTAAGGACATCCGTGGGGTAGGCTCTCGTGTACCTTTTTGACCCATTTCATGCTGTTCTCTGCACTCTGTATAATTATGCAAATACTGCCACCTAATGGCTGCCCAGAGAGCCGTAGCATAAGATCGAGGCTCCACTTATATATGCTTATAACTAGACTACAATTTTAACCCTTTCAGGACCAAGGGAAACATGCTTCCCACAGAGTTTCTCCACTCATAAGAAAACTGAGTGAATAATTTAAAAATTTTCGGTTGTTTTTTGATATAGTACAAACCTAGGGGTTGAGAGCATAAAAATTCCGACTTTACAGTTTTTGGACCACCCTAGTGCACACTGGCCGGAATTAAATTTTTTGGCATAAATTCTAAAACTTGGCACATATATTCTTCATGCTATTAGCAAGTCATGGTTAAACTTTTGGGCCGATCAGGCCCTTTAGTTTGGCACCCATATTGTTATACATATTTCAATAACCTAATTGTCATAATTCAAATGGAATTTACTTTTTTAAACATGTGGCAGCCCTACTAAACATAGTTCTGAATAAATCCTTTCATACGTATCTCGATTGATAGCAATCTCCTTCAAACGCCTCAAAAATAGCTTAAATATTCAACCTAAAGATTTCTTAGCACTCTCTTGTTTCGACTTTTCAAACAGGTGGCAAGCCTTACGAAAAAATAAAAATTTATTGCAAAACAAAAAATTCATATGTATATGTAAGGTAGTAATTTTTAAAAAGGTGGCAACCCCCCTAAACAAATTAAAGCTTATTACACATCCGGAGACCATATCCTTTCACTTTGTATCTCATTTTTAGTCCAACTAACTGTGAAGATATTAAAATTTTTTAAATGGTGGCAGCCCTACTAAAAAAATAATACGTTATTAGACATCTACAGGCCAAGCACATTCATTTGACACCTTATTTTCTGTAATCCAGCGAACGATTCGGATCTTACAATTTTTTAGACAGATGGCAACCCTTTAGAAAACATACACATGACTTTGAAAACGCACTGAAACCTCAGAGTTGAAACTTCAAATCTTAGTTGACATATGTACTTTTATAAAAATAACTGATATCAACAATACATTGCAACAAAAATCTTGAATTTATGCCAAAAAAAATCCAATTTCGGCAAAGTATTTTCACTACATTTTAAAATGCAAATTAAGAGCAAACGTGATACTTATCGAAGAATGTGAAATTGTATTTACTCCAGAATATGCATAAATTTGTACATGCATATGTATGTGTATATTTACGTACACTTATACTTATTTGTATGTGTACATTAGGATGGCCATTATTTTCAAAAGAGCCAAAATTTTCGGTCTCACCCCCTAAAAATTTGTGAATAGACTAAAAATTACGAAATAAAAGGTTTGATGCAATTAAGAAGATACTAAGAAGTGTCTCACAGATCGACGGAAATACTGAAAAACTATTTTCTTTTTGTTTTCTAATTTTTTCAGTTTGGTGACCCACAAATACTTATTAAAAAATTAAGTTGTAAATTTTATACCATTTTCAAAATCTATAGTTTATTGACTTTCAAAGATATCAAAAGTTAGAAAATTTGACTTACTACTAAGAGAGTTAAGAAATAAAGTTATCACCACTAGAGTGGTCAATGTGATGGGAAAACTAAGATAAATATATCTACGATAACGCATCCCCTAGCGTTAAATAACAGTTATTACGTTTATGCTTCTTTTCTACTCGGTTTTATTCTAACGACAAAAGTATTTTAAAGAATTTGAGATGGAGACTTCAGGAAAACTTATCCCGTTGGATAAGAAAACGCAAAAGTAGGGTGTTTCACTTAATTTTCTTCTTTACCTGAAAACATTTTGTAGTAACCTTTTGAAAAAGTTTTGACTATTTATTTTTGTTAATTTTGAGTCAATACGTCTATTTCCAGGGTTATAAAGTTTCCTTCAATGCAATGTTTGGCCAAAGTCCAAAGTTGACTTACGCATTTGAAAAAATTAAATTTATCGATAACACAAGGTGATGCGGCTGGCAATATTAACCAAACGTTTCACACACACACTCACATATATACGTATACATATATACGGTAAATTTAAATAAATAAATAAAAACTTAGTAAATAAGTCGAGTCCAGAGTATTCTGACTGAAAATCCAGAAGAATTTCATATTCGGTTTACGTACAAAAATGTTGGCGCTTTTTTGGTCCGAAAATTAAATTGGAAATGGCAACCGTGACTATACCATCTAGCTCGCGTAACTCCAACAGTCACAATGGCCTTCCTTTTTTAATCTAATTTTTTTTTCGTTTTTAAATTAATTTTTCCGATTTTTTATATTTAAAAAGGAAATACATAGGATATATTACATAATTATTTTTCAAAAATTTATTTGATGTTTTTTTTTAATTTGTTATTTTTTATTTAATTTTCTTTACTGGTTTGGTTGTTGTTAAAAAAAATATATTTTTTAATTTAATTAATTTTTTTTTAAATATTTCTTTTTTAAATATTTTTTTTAGTTTTGCAGTTATTATTTCTTTCAATTTTTGGATTTTATTGTGTAAGAAGACAAACTTTTTTTCATATGTATTTATTTTTTCTTTTTTTAAATTTAATTTGTTATTTTTTGCTCATTTTCTTTTCATTTTTAGATTTTATTGTTTAAAAAAGAAAAATTTATTTTCTTATTTGATTTAATTTTTAGGATGTTATTTAATTTTTTTATTGTTTTTTCTGTCTTTTTGTATACAAGAATGTTTCTAAACTAATATAATTTTTAAGTACTACATATTTCCTTCTTTTTAGAACTTTTCTAATTAAATTCTTTTATTTATTTATTAGTTGTTATTGTTAGCAGATCTTGCAGTTAGTCCTTCGAAATAGTTGCCATAATTGACAATAGTCTTACGAAAGACTTTTGTCTTTCGAAAAACTGTGTTGAGTTGAAAGACAGTTGCCAGAATCGCCCTGTAAGTCTGCAAGTCATACCGAGTATTAGTACGAACCTCTAACCACTAAGCTATAGCGGCCACCATTGGTTTACTTAGCTCAGCTCAAAAGTGGATTTCTCGTCTCACTGCCGCTTCTATTATACCTATGTATGTATGTGCATGTAGATATGTACTCCATTGCTGCGGCGATTTTTATCTGACTTAACATATGTATACTTCCGTATCTTTATATACTTACATATGTATGTATGTATATTTACCGTCTAGCAAAGGTGACAAAATCCCATTCTACTTACAACTTACTATCTGCAACCTATATCCACCCTAGGCGTGGGTATTATACGAATTGGAATTTCATTTTAGTTAGCATAAATTCATCGCTGCTCTTGCTTTTCATTGACGTCGACATCAACATGTCACCAAGTTACAAATTCCAAAGTGGATGCCAATAAAATGAAGCTGCTGCTGCTGCTGCTGCGGAGGTTGACATTCTTCAGCTTTTTGGTTTTCAGTTTCAAGTAAAGTAAAACAGATAGTTAAATTGTTCATCGAACAAGGGTGAAACTTGACTAGAAGGAGTTACTGCGGAAAAAACAGCAAGTCAGCGTCAGCATTTTTAGTATTTCTTTTTTTTAAACATATTTTACGTGCCATCACCTGTGCTGCCCTGTAAATCAGTTGAATAAAAAGTATAATGTTTGCCAAAAAAAACCAAATAGTTAGTCATGCACCCTCCCTTAGTTATGTGAGTGCAGATAATGGGCGGATATTGTAAAAAAATACAAAGTCACAACACGTTCTCTGCAAATTCCAATGTTTCTTACTACACATAAGTTATGCAAAGAGAATAATTTAATTTCAGTCAGCATCACTTTTTGTCAGTTCATGAACAAATATGTACATATGTACTTATACGCGCATGTAAAAAGGGCGTGGCGCACTGACATTTTTTTTTTTTGTTTTTTTTTGCTGATTGATGAATTTTATATGCGAAATACTTTTTAGTATTTTTTCCACGCATCAGCCCTCTCCCTTTGAGGCTATTGATACGAACTTGAGTGTGCTTACTACAGGAATGTTCGAAGAATTCGTGGATCTTGAGTAACTGTGTAGATGTGATATGGATTCGGCTATAGCTTTTGTTATATCACTGAGGTAAGGCATTCGCATTCGCATTTAACCCAAAATATTGCTTTCAAATATAGCTATGTATGCGTAGGAGATATCGAATGTTACACGTGTGCTATATACGATTAAAATTAAATACTTTAAGGTGCACGTTGTCTGCACATATGTATTTATATACATGTTTGTAGATATGTATGTATATGTATGTCTTTGCTTTTTGTCCCCTGTGTGTGCAAACTGTTCTAATTCTAGTGATAAACGCTCCAGATATGAATGTATTGTCCTATATATTGTACAATGAATCCTGCGCATTACCTAAAGGATGATTGCAAAAATTTATACATTTTTTGGGAATTTTAATTTAATAACTACTGTATGGAGTCAATTGACTTTAATATTTTAATTATATAGAATTTTTTAACAATTTAAAAACCTTTCGGTGTACAAATTTTAAGCTTAAGGTTTTACGATAAGCACGTCTTGTGAATCCCGTAATTATATTTATTAGAATTGTGAACAATTGTTTGGGCAAATGCCTTTATTTAACAACTTCTTTTGTTATTACGTCTTATAGTAATGGTAATGAAGAAAGCTTACAACGTACAATTCTTTATTAATTGGGATCTTGAAAATTTTCTACCGTTTGGATTCATTCCACTTATTTCCCACTATGCACCGGGGCTTTGAAGTTGTTCGTGTATTTTGCATGGCGGAAATACATTTTTCGTAGAATTGCTCTAAAATCGTTAAAATAAAATATTTTTTGGGTGAATAAGAAAATTACCCTTCAGAAATCTCACAAAACAAAAAACATAATAATGTTGCACTTTTAACGCGTATGTAGCTCGAAGAAATCTAATGTACGCACATACATACATTAGGGTTGTCCAAAAAAAGGTTAAGTCAAAAATTTAATTCTCTCTTCTCTACGTATACCGAAAAAAAGTATACCGCTGCTTTTTTTATTTGTTTTTTTTTTTTTTGAAACAAAAAAATACTTAGAGGTCGCTCAAAGTTTTCCATATACCTAGTTTATATGGGAAACAACCACTTTTCGTGGAAATGTTATCGAATTCTTGAAAATCAATGTTTTTCTGTTTCTCTTCAGGACACTTTCATTCTTTAAAATTAACAATTTTTTATAAATCCCCCAAGAATACTTAAAAATGCAATGGGGTACTCATAAAAACTCGTAAGTGTTAAAAAATGGTGAAATAAACAATTGGTTATTATTACTATTGACCATGAATCCTAAACCATTTGTACCAAACAGGTATTTTTTCCTCACAAAAAATACATATAAGTCCTAGGGGGTGAGAGCGCAACATTTTAAACATTTTTTTTTTTTGTGGACCACCCTTATGTGCATACAGCTATGGTCAATGATTTATCACCAAAATTCAAGATATTGGGCCTTATGAATAAAAAATAAGCAATTGCCTTTTTTTAAATTTGAGACCTTTTACTTGAATTTATTTGAAATTTGAAGAAAAAGCATTTGCTTAGATTTTATTCATAAAGCCCATTGTTTGAAACTTAAGTTTATTTAGATATTTTTGATAATTTTCTTTAAAAATATAATTCAATCTATAATAGAAACCAGATAAATAAGTATTTCAAAACAGTGTACGAAAATAAACTATATTGTACGTTACTATTTCGTTTCGTTTATTACTTTAACAGTTCGGTACAATACGAAACAAAACGGCTGAGTTCACTTTGGCGATAGTACACTACAGTAATTTAGTAGTTACAGACGAAACAACAAACGAAATGAATCGTGCAGGGAAAATATATTTATGTATGCACATATATGCAATAAACAAATACAAAACGAATGGCTGCAATGAATAAAAAATATAAAAATGTTTTTTAATTGAATTGGATATGAAAATTTACAGAAAAAATTATTTTTCACGTAATTGAAACGTTTGCATACATATAAAACGTACCCTATGGTACAATTGTCACAAACGAAAAGCAAACGTTTCTCGTTGGGGAAAATGACAGTGAATCTTACAATTTGTTTCTGACTATTTACAAAACTGTACAAAACCACAAATGATATGATGATCGATGAGCAAATGGGAATTGTTTTGTACAGTTTATTTTCGTACCCTGTTTTAAAGCTTGCACAAATTTCACAAAAATTAATCAAACTTCAAAAAATTTGCATCAAAATTTTAAACTTTTGGGGTATGTAGTTCTGTACCACATTCAATTCTAGTCTAATAAAGTGCAAGTTTCAAGTAGCAAAAAGTTACCGTTGATTTTTGATAATTTTTTCTCGAGGTGTTGCGCATTTTTTTGCATACAACGCATGAACAAAATTTCTTTTTATATGGAGGAAAATTCAAAACTCCACAAAAATTCGCAGAAATCTACGGTCATTTTTAACTACTTGAAACTTGCACTTTATTAGACTAACATTGAATGGGTAATACATAGTTTCATTCTTTAGTTATATGTAGTTACCAAATCATATATTTAGCTGACTTTTTACTGAGTGTACATAATTTTAAGTTTTGATACAATTTTGAACATGGGCCACCACCACCAATTTAATTGTACTTTACGATCAAGATTAATAAAATCAAAAATTTCCCTTGCCAAATATACATGGTGTCTTAGATCACCCATCCACCCCCTCAAAAATGGTTTTTATTGAAAACCGCAAAAATTTGACCTGCTGTATCGGGGATGCTCTATCTGTTGGTGGTATTACCGACTTCCGGTTGTTTTTACTACATATTCAGATTCTAAGGATAAAAATACGTAACTTTTGTTTGAAACATTTTTCACGGAAGTGCCTTTTTCAATCTCTAAATGACCTTCGAACTTTAATTTGTCCTGGATTTCTCAAATGAGTGAAAATTTTTTTATTGGAAAACGAAACAACATGAATTACCTAGTCGATGATGCTCTATTTTTTGGTCGTGTTACAGACTTTCAGTTTCGTCCCGCAGTTGGTTAAACTGATCGGAACTCCATTTTTTAAATGCGATACACATCTTTTTACCACATATTCGAATTCTATCCATAAAAATGCATTCCTTTTTTCTTAAGCTTTTTCCGGTTTAGGCCGGGAAGTGGGTTAAACTAACTGAAAGTCTATTTGTTCAAATAAGAGTCCAGGACGAGTTAAAGTTAGGAGGTCATTTGTAAGTTGAAAAAGGCACTCCAGAGAAAAAATTTCGTATTTTTTTCCTTAAAATCCGAATCTGTAATAAAAACATACATGCGTCATTAAATAAATAGACTTTCAGTCAGTTTAATCCACTTCCGGTGGATATCCTTGACTTTGTAATTCATATTGTGGTGCTTTCTAATAAAAATATTTTCACTCATTCAAGGCGGTCATACCACCAAACGAAATACAAATTAACATACTCGTAATAAGGTATATTTTTTTAACAAGCAGATACTTAACAATATGGCATGTACGTACATTAGGGTGGTCCAAAAGATGTTAAGTCGGGATTTTAATGCTGTCACCCCCTAGAATTATTCTATACAGAAAACATATACTTCTGTCTATATAAATTATTGCGCGAAGAGATTTTTTGTCCAGGATAAAAGATATGTACCGTTCGTTCGATTTTCCAAAATGAGGCGTCAAATTAAAGCGCTTGATCTGTGGATGTGCAAACTGGTTTTAGTTCTACGAAAAGAGATGTGCAATAAAGTTTTACTTTTTTGAAAAGAGTTTCCGCCTTATAAAAAATTCTATTCAAATTATTTTAAACAATTAATCAATTCTTACAGACTGGGTATCAATCGAAATGGTTTTGAAAAGCTTTGTTTCATAGCTGAACTATAGAAGGGTTGCCACCTGTTTAAAAATCATATTAGTTAAGAGAAATATGTATCACCATATGGATGCCAAACAAAAGGGGTTTGAGAAAGTAGTAGTTTGAAAATATTTTGAAGAGGGTTGCCATCCGCTTCAAATGTCGAATTTAGTTTACTTATACACAAGTTGTACGAAAA
>NW_023458564.1:12549727-12603619 GCF_013731165.1 Rhagoletis pomonella | reverse complement strand
TAAATTCAAATTATTTTACAAGTTAAATAAATTATTAAAATATGGGTATCAGTCGAAGAGGGTTTGAAAAATTTTTATTTCTGAACTGTATTTAGCGGGGTTGCGACATGTTTGAAAGCTAAAATTCCACTTAAGTCATCAGTTAATTTAAATAAAAATCGCGGTGTCCGGCGAAAGAGAGTTAACAGTGATTAAGCTTGAAAATACTTTTGAAGAGGGCTGCCACCTGTTTGAAAGCTCTAACTGAATTAACTAATGCAAAAAGTATATGAAATATAAAAATACCGTAGCCAAATGAAAGAATGCTAAGAAATCTTTTGTTTGTTAATTCGAAATAGGTTTGAAAGGGATTCATTCCTCACCTTTACTTAGGACGGTTGTCATTTGTTCGAGCAATCATCAGTTTATTGAAATACATGATGTATCAAAATGTCAGACGAAAGAGATTTAAGAGGATCTTAGTTTAAGAATACCTTTGAAAAGGAATTTCAAAAATGAGAGGTCAAATCAAAGACCTTAGCCTGTAGATGTGTGACAAAGTTTTAGTTTATAAAAAAAAAAAAGTTTAAAAGTTTTAAGAACTTTTTTCATCGGTATAGAGTAATTTACAATTTGATGAAATTAAAAGCATGCACTATGCGAAACTGCTCCTCACTCAAAAACGGCTGAACGGTTTTAGATGAGATATGGCACTCGGATCTCTTAAAACTCTGACTAACATTTGGAATGTTTTTTAAGTTTTTGAAATTCAATTTTAGGCAGTTTAACGCCATGCTTGTTCACTAGTTTTGTTTTATTTTAAAACCAAAATATTTAGATGTCACCCAATGCGCTCACTTTTTTCCAAAAATTTATTTTATATAGAATAGGTGTATAATAGGTATATAAATAGAATTCTTGAGAATCAATATTTTTTGATCGGATAACTCTGTTTACTTTGAGCAGAAATAACAAAAACAGGGAGAACAATCATAGGAGATCAGAGCATTATAAACATCCTAATTTACCTAAACTATATACTACAAATGTATTTGCACAGAGAATTTTTCGCAATATATTCTAATATATATATTTTTTATTCTAATTTATCTTCAATATTTTTTAATAAATAAATTTGGTTCGTATTTTACCAAAAAGCATAAAAACAAAATCTATACACTTTGTGCAAAACTCTGGAAAATTCAATGAGTTTGCATACTTTTCGTATAACAAAGTGCAAGTTTGAAGTATCTAAAAAATCCCGTTGATTTTTGGCAATTTTTTCAGTGGAAGGTGTTGCTCATTTTCTCCATACAAAAAATAATTATCGAACATACTTTACTTTGTATGGAAGAACCTGAGTGAAAAAAATGCCAAAAATCATTGCGATTTTTTAGCAACTTTAAGCTTGCACTTAATAATAATAATAATAGATTGGCGCTTACACATATGTTAGTGTTTGGCCGAGCTTCTCCTCGGCAAAGCTTGCACTTTGATACACTAAAATTAGATGGGTTATAAAACTGCATACTTAGAATTTTTTAGTTTTAATCTGAATAGAAAGTTGCAAGTTAGTATGCAAATTTCAGAGATTTAGTCTTTATGTTTTTGGTGTAGGACGAAAAAATTTTCGAAAATAAATTAGAATAAAACGCTTTTCAGATATTGCGAAAAATTCTCTGTGCGAATACTCTTATGCGGCACTGTATATGTAATTACGCCCATGCCCTAGGACTTTTTTAGCAATATTCTTTTAAAATAAGTTGATTTAGGTATGTGTACATGAAATAATCTTATTTTTTCGGTATTTCATTTCTTATATTTGTTTTGTACATACGTGCATACATATGTATGTACTTGTTCAAAGTATATATTAGGTTGGTCCAATATAAGTAATTTTAATGCCCTCCCCCTAGAATTGTTCTATATCACAAAAATTACCTCCATTTTTTTATTTTGAAATTAAAACAAGATGTATATTTAGAGGTCCCTCAAAGTTTGCCATGTATTTTATATAGGAAAAAAGCAACTTTTCGTATAAACGGTATGGAATTCTTGAAAATCAATATTTTTGATCTGAAAACTCTGGTTCTCTTCAGGAGACTTCCAATAACAATACCCAATTGCTTATTTAACCATTTTTTAATTCTAAAGATTTTGTATTTTTCGCCCACTGCTTTTTCTTGCATTTTCTGGGGGTTTCGGCGAACCAATAAAATATAATTACTATGAAAATTGGTTAAATAAATAATTGGGTATTATTATTGGGAATCTCCTGCAGGGAAACAGAGTTTTCCGATCGAAAAATATCGATTTTCGAGAGTTCTATACATTTCTACGAAAAGTAATTTTTCCCCCATATAAAAGACATAGCAAATTTTGAGCGCTCTGAACGACCTATAAATGTTTTTTGATTTCAAAATAAGAAAAATTGGGTATATCTTTTTTCGGTACAGAACATTCCTAGGGGGTGAGAGCATAATAATTCCGCTTTTACTTTTTCACACGCATTTTTGTACCACGCTAGTAATATATTCGTAATGAAGTAAAAATTCTAAGCACGGCGCGTAAAACGCACTTACTTATCTTTCGCAACCATCAATACCAACACAGGCTGCCTAAGGACGCCCAAACACATACAAACACTTTCGTTAATACATACATACATACTTACTTACATACATATATGTTTATGACTCAATGTATTGAAATTGAAAAAGTCTCATTGGTAGAGCGGGTGGTGTGGACTAGATAAATACGCTGTAGTAAAAACAGAAAATTTAGCAAATGCGAGTATTACGCACTACTTCCTATTGACATGTTGCATACAGCATTTGTTGAAATAGTATGAGTGGCGGTTGATTATGGTTGTGGCGTTGCGAGTGGAAAGCGTTTGCTTGGCTTGACATCCTGCCGGCGCAAGCTCGTTCGTAAATTTTCTGCCACTTCAGCGCGCCTCAGTCTACTGCCATGCTCTATATATGTATTTATGGTCAAAAACAAGACTTGAAGCTACGCGAAAACTTTTCGAGCACAGTGCAGTGAAGAAGCGAGAAGCAAAGTACTACACTACCAGTTGCCACATCCGACGTTATAAGCCAGCAGCACACTTACATACATACATACATACATATGTACATTCTTATACATTTTGCTACGCAACACGACTTAATTAAGAACAAAGCAGCTTAGTAGTTGTTAAGATGTGGCCAATAGAAGAAGCAAGAAGGCACACATCCATACATACATACATACATGCATACTCGTTTGCACGCTCATGTACGCTTACGCTTAAGTAAAAGAAGTTATTCCAGTCGACGCGCTTGGAATAACAAAAATGAAATTTAATGAAATTTAAAGTAGCATTAACTGTAGATATATAGCAATAGCATTATACCTAAAAGCATAGCGAAGAATAAAAACAACGTGCAGTTTAGAAATGAAGGAGAACAACAAAAATTACGAGTATTAAAAGAAGAGAAGAATATAAGAAAGCGCTAATGCTAGCTGCAAAATGTTTTAAGATGTACTTGTATGTACCCTGCAGGAAATGTATCTAACTATAAGCTAACTTTAAGTTGATTAGGAAGGAGCTTAAAGTCACTTATTATCTGTATATTTTCTCTGACGAAAGCTGACTATATTTCTATGGCGATGGTCGCGAAATAGTAAAGGGTGGTTCGGAAAACAAAAATATTTTTTTATTTTTTTTTTTATTTTTTTTATTTTTTACTTTATTTATTTTATTACATTTCATAGTTTCCATATTCTGCTGTAGGTGGGACCATATTCGAACTCCGTCAGACATAACTTCAAAATGATAATATGAAATTTCGATTTTCCTTTTATTTGTCCTCAATTCGAAAAAGTATTTGCGAAGTGCAGGATATTTATAATAGAAACGCGTTTAAAGAAAACAATCTCCTTCATTACTCCTGCATTATTTGGCAACTAGCTTTAAGTTAGCTTTTCGTAGCTAACTACAAGTTATATATTTTATAGAAATCCCACAAAAAAGCTAACTACAAGTGGGTTATTTTTTATCAATTGATAATTTTTTTTCTGCAGGGTATGTATATGTACAACTACAAAAATGTTTTAATATGAATGCAATACACACACAATGCGACTGACGCACAGTGGAGAAACCTAGGTTTTTATAAAGCTGGGACTAAAAAAAATATGCAGCCAATATCACTCTCTGCTCAGGTATATCACCTACCTGTTGATGTGGATGTTTCTAATCTACGAAATTTTACTCAAAATAAGAGATAAGGCATCGCTGGATTCCTCATATCATACGAATGACTACAAACGCTGTATACCTGAAAGTATCCAACGCGCTTCCTTATAGATATTTCCAATTCGTGTCAGTTGGCACAGAACAGAAATGACTGGCGTACTTTATTGGATTCGGTCAAAATTGCCTCGACAGTTAGCACCCTACAATAAAACTAGGATCTAAATTGCATGTAAAACTAATACTGAAAATTTTTATTTTTCACGCACAAAATTTATATATGTACCTAATTTTCTAGGATCAATGAAAACGCTCGAAACCAAGAATACATTGATTGCACCATGCGATAAAAACAAAAAAAAAACTTTCGAAACACACGAAGCAATCAACATATTCAAGAAACAATGGGCCAAATATAGCAAAACTGCTTCTTTATTTTTTCTCTCTGACGCCAGAATTTTTTTTTATAAAGATTTTGCGGTTTCGAAGATATAACAAATTCTAAAAAATTTAATTCCAATGTAGAAAAACTGTACGGGCACCAAATGAAAGAGAAAATTCTGTAGAATTAAAAAACTAAAATTTGTTGGCTTACAAAGACAAATAGCTATTGAAAATGTCCTTTTAATTAATTTTATTTTTTCTAACGAATAAAAGTAGTAATTGCATTTTTCAATTTTCAAAGACCTTCAAAACAGAAATTCTGATGTCAGAGAGAAAAACTAAAAACGCAGTTTTTCTATATTTGGCCCATGGTTTCGTGAATATATCAAATTTTTTGTGGGTAAAATTTACTGTCGCTCGGCGTTATATGCCATTTGAGTATTATGCAGGCTCAGATGATTTATATTCCTATATTATCATTTGTTAAACCCTTGTACTATTTTAATTAAGTTAAATTTAAGCCAAGTAAATTTAGATCAAATTGGTACGAAGAAAAAAAGTAGCGAACTTTTGATGCAGTTTATTTCTTTTTGACACGTAGATCATGGATCCACAGTCTCGCCTCTAAATTTCATACCGGAACATTCCGCCATCTTGGATTTTAGTTTTTTTTTTGTTTTTGCGATTTACAAGCTTATTTTGCATTTTTCGTTAAAAAACTGTTGTACCCAAATTTGTAGAGAACTTAATTTGCGAAACATTTTTGCATTGTCACGGTTTTTGCCATTTTTCTACAAGTTCTGATAAAAATGCGTAGCATATTTAAATGCCAAAGTTGTAGGGAGCTTTTCTCTTTTAGTGTTGGGTTCTCCGGTGGCAAAAAATTTTTAAAGCAAAATCTAATTTACGGTTAGTTTAGATGCCATATTTGAGACGCCATGTTGAATATTTCAAAGGTCTCACGGCTTTTTGCCAAAGGAAAACTTAATAACTTTAAAAGATGGGGTGATTTAAAATACTGTAGCTATTTTTGACATCGGGGGACAAAACTCCATCAAGTGCCATTCAAATATATTAAATTTCCCACTGATTTAAAGGGAAAATATTGACCGCTTTGTGAAAAATTCCATGAATTTGCTGAACTTTAGGGCCTTTGAGGCACGTCTTTCCGTTAACCAATTTTAAAAATTTTTCGCAGGTCACGCTTTTATCACCAAATAACCTTTCTGTGGGGAGTCTTGCTTTGTAGAACAAAGTTGCAAAATAAGGCGCAGTCTACTGCCCATGCATATTCATTGAATTATTTTGCAAAAATATAACTAAATACGGGAGAGAAGGGTGTTATAGACCACATAAGGACAAATTTCAGTAGAAAAAACGGAAATCTGAATTTTTGCTAATTTTTTAATGTTTAACACAGCCCAACAAAAATATAAAAAAAATTGGTACGGCAAATGTTGAAGCGGTTTTTAATACATTTTTTTTTGAGCTGATTATGAATCCGTAAGCATAAAGTTTCCATCATCTCCAGATTTTGAAAAAAAATTTAGGTCAAAGTGCCAAGTAATCGCGGTTTTTGCAATATTTTAGAAGCTCTAGCAAAGAAACAAAGAGTGAAAGAACCTCCCTGACTAAATTTAAAGCTATGTAGATCTCTCGACCAATATATTTGAAAAGAGATCTTAAATAGTTGAGATCTTCAAATATTTTTTACCATTATTATCTTAAACTAAATGATGGCAAATTGTTTCGCATATTTCCTCCCACAGGGGGGTTTAACCCGATCTGCCAATCTACGTAGAGGTTTTCAATTCTTTCGGTTGTAGACATCTGAATTGGATCGACAACGAAATTTAGTAAACTACTAATTTAATTAATTTTTTGTTCAACAGCATCCATGACTGTTTGCCCTCTACTAATTTCATAACTTCCTCCATGACTTTTGTGACCTTTTGCTCCAACGGCTATTATGGACATACTAGTAAACCCGCATGGCGTTAAAACGCAAAAATTTAATTTCATAAACTTAAAAAATATTCCAAATGTTAGTCAGAGTTATAGGAGATCCGAGTGCCATATTTCATCTAAACCGTTCAGCCATTTCTGAATGAATAGCAGTTTCGCATAGTGCATGTTTTTAATTTCATAAAATTCTAAATTACTCTATACCGATGAAAAAATTCTTACTTATTAAATAATTTGAATGTAACATTTCAAACACGTGACAACCCTCTTGAAGCATTCCAAATGTTGAAACTAAAGATTCCTTAACATTCTTTCGTTTGACTACGATATTTTTATATTTCATATACTTTTTGTATTAGTTAATTGAGTTAGACCTTTCAAGCAGGTGGCAGCCCTCTTCAAACGCATTTTCAAGCTTAATCCTTGTTAACTCTCCTCCCCGGACATTGCGATACATATTTTATTTAACTGATGAATTAAGTGGAATTGTAATTTTCAAATATTTGGCAACCCAGCTAAATAGAGTTCAGAAATAAAACTTTCTCAAACCCCCCTCGATTCATACTCACATTTTAATAATTCATTTAACCTATTAAACAATTTGAATTTAACTTTTTAAACCGGTGGCAACCCTGTTCCAACACCTCAAAAATATTCTTAGTGTTCAAACTAAAGATTTCTTAATGTTTGTGTATAACACTTGTGTATAAGTAGTAAACCAAATTCGACCTCTTCGAAACCCTCTTCGAAATATTTTCAAACTACTACTTTCTGAAACTCCTTTTGTGTGGCATCCATATGGTGATACATATTTCTCTTACCTGATATGATTTTTTAAACAGGCGGCAACTCTTTTCAAAAAAGTAAAACCTTATTGCACATCTAAGTCCTAGCCTTTTAATTTGACACCTCATTCCGGAAGATCGAACGAACGGCGTGGACGTGATGGCTTTGATTTTTAAACAAATTGAGTTTAATTGTGCAACAGGTGGCAACTCGTTTCGAAAAACTTGAACCAATTTACACAGCACCAAGCGCTTTAATTTGACATCTCATTTTTTTAAATCTGGCGAACGGTAAAGATCTTTTTTCCTGGGCAAAAAATCCCTTCACGTATTATATTATACAGATATATATTGCCAAAAAGTATTAATTTAAAAAAAAAAAGTGGTTTATTTCACGTACCTCTAACTTAATAAATATATGCCTGGCAAAACTGCATTCGAAAGACCATTTCGAAATGCTCCCACCGTGCGGCTGCCTAATGAATTAATGGCATTCACTGCGAATTGCGTTGCTGTGCTCTTGTGCGTATGTATGTATGTATGTACGGGTATGTACTTGTATTCGAGCGTATGCGCCTTTTGTGTAGCATCACTAAGCTCTAAACTACACATTAGTTTTATTAAAAATTTAAAACTATAAGTTAATACTTTAATCACTCATAAGCACGTAACGAGTGAGTCTATTGTTTGGCTATACTCGTAAAGCATATCCAGCAGCGATGAGCTTTAGAAAATGAATAAAGCATTGTGGTATTTTTTATGGCTCATTTTTATTAAGTTAAATAACAAGAGTGTTAGCAGCATTCTTCTAATGAATTTTTATACGTCACTTAGTTTAGTAGTACCGTTAATTTCTTCAGGAGCTAACGATCCAAACTTATCCAAATTAGTATGGGACCACTCTTGGGGTACCAACTTTATCGAAAACGGTTCACGTCATTTAAAGTTATGCGGTCACAGACGAGGGTCATTTAAAAAGTCAGTGACTTTTTGAATCAAATATATGTATATACATATTTTCGGCAATAAAATTTTTCAACATAATCTTCTCTCCATTTAGCTCGATACATTTAGTTCTGTTTTTTTTTTTTTTTTTTTAATTCCTTCAAAACAACAGGTTTTTCAAGGTCCTCAAAAGCGTTTGTTTCAATGCTGACCTCTTTAATTTACCCAAATCTCTACCGGCTAGGCATTTCTTTGGCTTTATAAAAATAAATTAGTCGCAGAGCGCTAAGTCTTGCGAATATGGTGGATGGGGTAGGAGTTCATAGCCCAATTGATGCCTTTTTCCTAGGTTCACTAAACCCGCGCATTGTCTTGATGGATCCGCCAGTGATTACTTTGTCCTTTTCAATGTAATCGATGTGAATAACACCACGTGCAACCTAAAAAACTGTGGCCATGGCCCGATTGGCCGACTGACTCACTTTGGCCTTCTAGGGTGCACTTTTTGATTGTTCCTTGGTCTCTGGTATATTAGAATAAAACTCGTTTGGAGTGCATCACTCCTTTGAAATGGCCACAAGTTTGCATTTTTGGTCGAGTATAAACAAGTGTGCCGCGCTCGCGTTTTCATATCCAAATATTCGTGTTCGGAGTCACTTGTGCTGGTGCGACCACAACGGAACTCAGTAAACCGCCAGCTTGCTCGAAATTGCACAGCGGTCTCTTAAATCCACTCTTGAGTCTTTCAGAATAAGCAAAACCGGACAAAAGTGGTCAGCGTGCAGAGCAAATCCATTCAAATGATAGCCTTATTTTAAGAAACCGGTTATGTCGTCAAAGTGCCTCACAAAATTTCCTAACGCGGCACTTTGCTGAGCTGTAACAAAACTTCGGTTTAATTGAAATTTGAAAAATAATGATTTCAAACAAAAAAAACCTACCAAAAACTTTGGAAAAAACTTGTCAAAACCGGTTTGGAAAACCCGAGTCAATCACCCTAGTTGGGACATTCGCACTAGGCAAACAAGCATGGCGAGGGCGTCAAAATCTTGGTTTGGGAGATATCAGCCTCAGAGTATTTCGAAAATTGGTTCAGACGAATGCAAAATTTTATTTATTGAACATTTTGGAAAATACTTTTACAACCAATCATCATTTCTGCACCGCCGGTGTCAAATGAAACCTCGCAGCCTATATATGTGCAATAATATATTGTTTTTGAGCAGGCTTGCCACCTGTTAAAAAACCTTAAGACCGTTGGATAACCAAATGCACTACGAAATGATAGGGCAAGGCCTTCACATGTACAAAAACTTTTGTTGCTTCGGGTAGGGTTGCCAGCTTTTAAAATTCGAGATTTTTGGTCCACGCTAATCTTGAAATCAACGGAACAAATTTGTACAAGATTTTGTTTAATATAATCTGTATCGATAGGCGGACTTAGAATTTCTATAGGGTTGCCATCTGTGTAAAAGATTTTAAGATCCGTTCGTTGAATTACAACAAGTCAAATTAAAGAGCTTGGCCTCTACATGTTCAGTTATGCGTTATTTTTTTGGGTAGGGTTGCCACCTTTTTAAAAAAATTTTGATCTGCACCGTTCGTTAGACTAAAAAACGGGCTAGCGAGAAGTGAAAGGTCTCCGGATGTGCCATAAGCTCTAATTTTTTTGTTTGAGAGGGGTTGCCACTTACTTAAAAATTACCACCTTACATATAATACGTGAAAGCATTTTGTGTTAATGACTTCGGATTTGCACAGTTAAAAAATGAGGAGTCCAATTGCCCTTCAGATTCGCTATATATATGTACCCATAAGGTTTTATTTTTTCGAAGATGTTTGCCGCCCATAAATCATAAGGTGTGGGCTATTTTTTGTACTAAAAAGGGAGTCGTCAAATGAAAGGATGTGCAACAAGGTCTTATTTGTTTTACTAGACTTGCAGCCTGTCTAAAAAATTTTAAGATCCACACCGCTCCTTGCATTAAAAACATAAGACATGAAATCAAAGGACTTGGCCATTAGGTGTGCAATAAGGCTTTATTTTTTTAAATAGGGCAGCCACCTGCTTCTCCAAATGCCTACACAGTCTCAAAAAAAAGATAATTCTCAAAAATTAATGCTATTTTATAGGCGGTCGAAACTTACACTTCATTGTGTATGCTATAAAAGATCCAGATAAGATCCAGATTAAAAAATTGAAATTTTTATGGAAATTTTTTGAAACAGTATTTGTATGGATTTGGTTAAAGCCTGGACGCCATTTTTATAGAAAAATAACAACAAAATTTTGCTCGAAAACATTACGATATGAAAAAAAAAAATCAATACGTAACACTTGCTTGAGTCACGCTATGTACCGTATTTGAATATAAAAAGTAGTGCGTTCACTTATTTGCAATTTTCTTTGGATATAGTTGGCTGCTAGGGAAGCATATCAGAATTCATTTATATAAACGGAATTTTCCAGCCCGACTAGTAGTTTAGAAGCTATACATTGACTTATTGACGATTTTGCACAACTTTTAACGAACAAAAATTTACTTTTGATACAAATATTAACTTGAAGGAAATTGTTTGCATTTGATTTCTCTCTTCGATGTCAAAACACGATCTTCTACAAATACAATAGGACCCTGCGCATCTAAATTGAGTAATAATTGTAAATGTAATGAGCACTTAATGTATCTAAAAACTATTTAAAATTAAATTCTAAATTGAAAACAGCCAAACACAGCCAGATGAAGCGAATAATATTTTAAATATCAGAAATAATTTGTTGAAGCCTACTTGCTTGCTAATTAAGAATTAATCGTGAGTATTGCGCTCTTTGATTACTTCAATATATTCACTGTATACTTTCAGGCTGACAAGCAAGGTTTTTCTCTTGCACATTTTCAAATATTGCTCTTCGCCATAACAGAACATAATGGAACTCACAAAATACCAGCAAGGAAAACTTAAGAGTAAACTGAAGAGAGAAACAAGCGAAAAGAGGAGCTGGCGAATTCGAAATGTTCCTTCGTTACCAATTAGCCCCTAGCCAGTGCTCACTCCGGCTCGCCACCGCCACCTCCAATTCCCTGCTTGCTTTAGGCTCAGCCGTTTTCTCTCAGTTATTCTCTATTCTCTCCGCAGTAATGTTGTGAAGAATCAAAACAAGCGGACGAACTTCATGTTATTTAGCGTTACAATCACGAACACACACGTTATTGTAAAATAATATAGAAATTTAAGATTGAATAAAAATAAATATTCTGAAATATACAAAACACATATGCGAATAAGTTGAAGTTCGTGTGCATGTAAGTGTCTGCGGTTTAATGGCTTCGACTGCGCTTCGATCAGATGACGTATCATATGATGTGCCTGTGCCATATGGTAAGGATTTCTTGAACCCACACATAATTACTTGTCGATATGATAATTCCAGCTGTGTGCTAACGCGTATGGGTGGCTTTAAATTTCATCGCTAACATATGTTGAGAACAAACTTGTATATATGTATGTGTACATAAGTATTTCAATGTAGATACAATATATCTCTAAACAAATGGGATGTAAAGTGCCGGCCGTAAATCTCGAGCGAATTCGATTTCTATTTTTGAAACTAAACACATACATATAAATTAAATTAAAGTATGCATGTGTATTGCGGTCACACGTCATAAGGGGCCCTTTTGGCCAGAATAATGTACAGACATACATACATACATACTCATGCATTTTGCCCGCATATGGCTTTAGTCTATGTTTGTGTGTAAGTATTTATTTGTGTTCGTGATAGTGGTGTGTTTTATTGTAGTCTTAGTTAAATTTTTAAAGAGTTATTTTCAAGCAGTTTTGCAAAGAGATTTTTCTACAATGGGTTGCGTTTTTTTTATTTTTCAGTGTTATTTTTAGATAATAGTTTTAACTACATCCACAAGAAATGGTACCAATTTTGGCGGAAATATTAATGGTTTCCATGTAGAATAAGTACAAGTATTATACAAACTCAAAATGGTTGCATTTGACTTGAAAAAAGTTTCCTTTGATTTGAAAAGGGTTTCATTTGGCTTGAAAATGGTTTCATTTGAATTGTAAATGGTTTCATTTGAATTGTAAATGGTTTCGGTTGATTTGCAAAACATTCCTTTAACTTGAAAAAGGTTTCAATTGACCGGAAAAACTATATATATATACTCATTTTTAGTTGGAGTTCTCGATTGCAAATATGTCCGCCTGAAAAACACTGGAGTTATCAGATAAACGATATGATTGCCTTATTTGAAGGTCCTTAGAGTACTGAACCGAGCCTACTCCTTTTGCCATATTTTACCAACAGGAGGCTACTTATACCAATATACATTTTTGTATGGCAAGCGAGCCGCTTTAATGTGTAGCCATACGAAAATTCAGTGATACAAATAGAAATATTCCTGAAAAAATTACGCCCGCATACTTGATAGCTGATAAAAAAAAAAAATACAATACATAGTAATTAGCATACAAATTAGCGGCAAACTTCGAGTGACATCCCCTCCAAAGCAGCAAATGTCGAATGAAATTGCTATAATAATGAACACAATGCGCAATATACATATATAAATGTTTTAGCCTGTTGATACATTAAAATAAAAAGAACACGAAAATGGTATGAAAAGCAAACGTGGTAATAATTCCATTTGACAAAAAACTAATTTCCTTTCGACGCCATCGCCATTGACAAGTTAATTTCATGACAGGGCTGTTAGAGGTTTTGTTTTCTTTTCTCTTTTTAGTTGGTGATTATGATTTGTACTACAGCAAAGAACTACGGGGAGTTTCTTTTTTTTTTTTTTTGTGATATAATTACTTAGATTTAGCAGTCATCCTCAGCTGGTATCTGACTTCAGTACCTTACAGACGAGTCGAACTAATTAGTCGAATCGACAAATAAAATACATATTTTTCAACTTCGTCTTTAAAATATTTGCAAATACTGAATAAAAAACTGAAAATGAATTTTAAGGAAAAAAATTATAGTTTGATATTTTTTATACGCAGGCACACTCGTGCAAAGGGGCATTGATCAAAATCTCACTAAAAAGCGTTAGGCTTATTGTAACCTATGGCGCGTTGGTCTGGTTAACACCAAATCATATGTTGGCTCACACGGCGTTTGACGTCTATATGAAAGGGTCTGCAACGTCTAACAAGCTTTCAGAAATTAATTTTCCGCGTTCATCCTTCCATCATTAAAATATTGTTGTTCCACGGATGCCAATATCAAATTCTTTTTCTATGGATTGTTTTTCGAAATATTTTCAATTTACCGTTACTCAGGTAAAAAAAAAGTGGTTCCACTTTATTGCATGCAGTAACGAACAAAAGTATTGGCACAGTGAATTTTTCGCAATATATGGAATTTTTTTCTATTTAAAATTATTTTCGATAATTTTTTATAAAATTATATTAAGTTCATACTACACCAAAATATATAAAAATAAAATCCCTAAACTTTCTGCAAAACTCCGGAAAATTCACTAAATTTGCTTACTACTTTTCAACTTTCTATTTAGAATTAAAAAACAAAGACTCTAAGTATTCAGTTTTATAGCCCATTCAGTTTTACTAAAATAAATTGCAAGTTCGCGTTAATTATTGGCAAATTTTTTAGTGGAAGGTGTTGACCATTTTCTCCATAAAAAATAGTAATTGTGTTGAAGAACGTGCGTGAAAAGAAATTGCCAAATATCAACGCGATTTTTTAGTAACTTCAAACTTTACATTTGCTACTAGAATTAAATAGGCTATAAAACTGCGCACTTAAAATTGTTCTAAGAAATCTGACCAGAAAGTTGCAAATTAGTATGCATAGATTTATTAAATTTTTCTAAGTTTTGCACAAAGTTTAAAGATTTGAAATGTTTTTGGAGTAGTATGAGCTATATTTAAAAAAAAAAAATTAACGGGGGAAAAAATTAGAATAAAAAACTTTTCGTTTATTGCGAAACTGCACTATGCGAATACTTTTGTGCGTAACTGTATATCTTAAAAACCAACATATATTAAACAATCGTAATACGAGATATAGCAAATGAATGGTAACAAATCGTTTATGAATCACTTTTGAGAAATGATAAAAAATCAAAAAAAAAACAAATTCAAACTTTAAATAACGAATTGATTGTAAATTTTTTGCTTTTGAATGAAAGCCTGTTCCTTTAAAAATCTAGCAACTATTGGATGGATGAATAAAAAAGGAATGAGTGGTAAAATGAAACTGCGCTAGGATTTTTTGTATGAAATATGAGTAGGAAAGAGTGATACTCATGTGTACATGGCGTATGAGTAACATTTTTCCTGCTCATTTTACATACAAAAAAATCTTTGCGCATTTTCATTTCAACACTAATTCCCATTTTAGTTAAGTATCGATTTTCTTCATTAGTAGCTTAATTTTTTTTTGTTGTAACAGATCAGACTTTACAACAAGTAAAATTTAAATATATCAGAAACTGTTATTTTTTAAATTTTTTTTTTCGGTTAAAGTTTAAATTTTTTTCCCGTTCCAAGATTCGAAGCGGTTCGGTTCAATGGTTCGAACCACTTAGGAAAGCTTTTACCGGTACAACAACCGATGCATGAGTATCTCTGAACCGCAGTTCGGTACGGTTCGAATGGTTCAATTATTTAAATATTTACTAACACCCATATTCATAAAAAATAGGGAATGCTTTATAAATCGGAAGTTTGTAAGAAACTATGTTCACAATATCACAAAACAACAACAATGTCATTTCAAAATGGCGGTGCTAATGTGGTAGTTTCAATCGCGTAGTTTAAATTTTTATAACTGAACGAGGAGTAACCGGAATAAAAAAATAACAATGTTTTTAAAGGTGAAACAGTGCAGTCACTTTGAGCTAAAATTTTTGCCAATATTCGAAAAATTTACAACCAATTTCACGAAAACCATTCAGTGAAAAATGGTTTTGGTTTTTCAAATGTTATATAGAAATTGACAGAAACTAAAAAAACATCATTTTCCATTTAAATTGTTGGTGAAACCGGCTATTATTCTCGATTATTTAAGTTTTTTAATTTTCAGAAAAGGCCATTTTCACACCTTTAGGTTAAAATATCTCATAAACCTCTCAAATCTCATTGCTAGATATATGGTCCTGGGTATGGGCCTGGGATTTTTCAGAATTTTCTCGACCTGTTTATTCAACTGGCATTCCTAATAAAATAAGTGAAGTCAGAAGGCAGTATTTTTTAAGTGATTTTTATTAAATTATAAAATTTATTTTCTAAATAAAATTATTATCTGAATAAACTTGTTTAAGGTCTAGTCGAGTAGAAAAATATTGCATACTTAGAATTTTGAATTGACGCTCAACACCTTGCCTTAGGGTTCAAAATCCCATTTTCGATAGGTTTTTAACTTCGTAGTCCATTTCACTTAGTCACGGAGCTGCTTGGCTGTCAATTCAAGTAGAGCGAACGTTTTCCAAGCAAAAACATTCTGGAATATTGCCCAGAATTTTTGAGGGATCGAACCCAAGGTCTCTCCATGTATGAGCCGCATTCAGTCTGGTTGCGTTGCAGCTGGCCTGATATCTAACGTAACGGTCGGTTCGGAGAATATTCAATACAGTCTCCAGAGCCCTACTGGGACTAGAAAAGGGCAGTCCAACTTCCTGTATGTTTTTATGTGGAACCATTTTTTTTTAGCTGAATAACAGTACATTGCTAATATCTCGAAAACCTATCCATAGAAAAAAAAAAACGATTTTGATATTCGGAATCTGCGAGCAATTCTACATTGGAATTAGATAGTGGAATGCATGGAGCATTTTTGCTGTAATCCAGTATAATCTGCTAACATACATATGTATACTGTATCCCGCTCGTAAGGCTCTCAAAACCGAATATTTGGCTTCCCATCGGAACCGGACCATCTGATCATACTGCCGTCGGATTCAGTGTCCCGCATAACGGTCTGTAGAAGCTGTTTAGCACTCCCTTTGCTAATTCTCTGCACTCGTTAGTAGGCTTTTCAAATTTAGAAACACGTATCGGCAAAGTTTGCTTCCAAATAAGACCAAAGGTTCAATCCCTGTTTCGAGTAACAACCGATTGTATCAACCCAAGTCAGGCAATGGTTAACCTCCGACTGTATTTCTACTAAGACAAAGCTTCTCATAAAATCTAGATGAAGTTCAGAGTCGGCATAAAACTTAAGGTCCATCTCTTTGTGTGGCAAAATCAATGCACAACCCGCATATAAGAAAAGAAGCTCAGCCAAACACTTAGCGAAGGTGGGAAGTGCCAGTTGTATAAATATTTTGTTCTTGTCTAACCTAACCGCTTAAACGATTGTTCCTACATAAGCTTGTTAAATTTGTTGGACCTTTTTTTTAATTGACATACCGACATTTAAATTCATGATTATTTAAGAGTGAAAAATTCTTCGAGGGCTACTAATTAATCTCCATTTGTACCCGTATATGGATTTCTGCAGTAAAATTTCGCTTTTTATTTTACACAAATATTTGTGTACGTAGTTTCTAAGTTTGAAGAAAACTTCTGTGAAGCTTAATTAAATAAGAAATGGAATTGCTTAACCAAAGAAGTTAAGCCCGTGATTAAATGCAAGATGTACTTATGTTAAAAAAAAACATTAATTGAGGTAAATATTATACAAACATATGTATGCATTTAGTTGCCTAAAACAGACATTTTAATGCCATTTTAATTAATAAGCTTAGCGTTGTCGCTGTCAATTGGTAGTCGCCACGAGTAAAGGATTGCCTACCAGCACAAGCAAATCTATGCACGTAACAACTCGCGCTAGCTTCCCAGTCGCTTCAGATACGCATTTAGCTGGTTTGCAAAATAAACGAATGGCCTATCTACTTTAACCCTTAGCTTCGCTAAATATAAATGTGTGCATACATACAGTGGTGGCTACATACATTATTAGGTATATTACCTCTTTACAAATTTGGACCATTTATTTTTTCTTTATTTAACAAAAAAAAAGTTTATACACAATCTTCTAAAAGGTTCTTAAAAAATCACCAAATGGTCATAAAAATTAAAATTTTTTTTTTTTAATAAAAATCTAAAACACTTTTGCAGCCCAATCTTAAAGCACTTTTACAGCCCATTCAGTTTTGGTATACAAAATAAAGTACAAATTACCAGCTTGTAGAAAATCGCATTTGGGCATTTTGTTCCATATGAAAAATTTGTTTCGAACATACGGTGGCGAGGATGGTTGTAAATAGGTAATAGTTTTGGCTCTTTTTCCTCGTTTAAAAAATGTTTATAATTGTTTTTTATGAAAATGTTGCTTTTTATATAAACAACACCCTTTAAATCAAAATTTCAAAGTTTGTAGAAAAAATTCGACGAATTTTAAAAAATGTGCATCAAAATTTTTAGATTTTGAGTAAGCAGTTTTGTGGCACATTAAATTTTATAATAAGTGCCAGTTTGAAGTAGCTAGGACTTACAGTTGATTTTCGTCCATTTTTTTGTTCACGACTTTTTTCCATAAAAATTCTGTTCGACAATTTTTTTGTATGGAGAAAATGATCAACACAAAAATAAAGTCATAAATCAACGAAACTTCATTGTAAAAATGTTGAATAATCAACTGCGTACTCCGAACGTGTGGCCACCACTGTATGTACATATGTATATTTAGCAAAGCTAAGGTTTAAATTAGATAAGCTATTCGTTTATTTTTGCCTACACACTAGGGCGGAGCAAATCGATTTCGAAAAATATTTTATGGCATATTCGAATTCTACGTTCGATTCTAAGCAAAACTCACAAAAAACTATATACCAAAAATTATGTTTGACTCTGCCGATTTATAAAAGAAAAATTTGTGTGCTATAATTTTTTCTGAACGAAATTTATTTTTCATTTACAAAATGTTGTGTTTTCTTCTAACAATATAATTTTCGTTTCTTTTGAAAATTGGGAGGGTCAAGCGTAAATTTTTGGTATATAACTTGTACGACATTTTTGTTGACAAATAAATTAATAGAAAATTTGAATTTGCTATACACTTTCTTCAAAAATTTCGCTCCGTACAAATTACTCCGCCCTAATATACATATTTATAATTCGCTAATGCTGTTACTGATTTTACTGCGTCACCGGCTTCGTTACAGTTTCATTATGCGTTTTGCTATTTTTTATCCACCAACATTTTTGCTCCCTGCCAGTATTGTCTACCGCGTTATGTTTTTTTTTCTTTTTTTTACTTTCTCCCCCTTCAAAAGTCCGCTTCTCGCGTTTTCCCAGTTTTTGCTCCACACTTGCAGCCACATTCCGTGATTTTACATTTTTTACGTTGATAATCCTACTGCTTTTGCGGCTAAGTGCGAATGATTGCTCGCTTACTACCAAAGTGACACCGAAATGCTAATACTTGGATACATACATACATATATACATACAGTCACCCTTCACAACTAAATACGTAGATTACAGTGACAACGTCGCGACGGTAGCCCATTAGTAGCCAATTTTCCATCATTGCTTTCATCATTTTCCGGTCGGTTCCGGTAGAGCCCTTATGGATTCGTGATTATTTTTTACTAAAATGCAGGCAGTCATATACTTGCTCTATTCATCGGCAACACCCACATAAATATGTACATACATACATATGTAAATGGCGACAGAAGTATATATGTATGTACTACTTACTATTCGCTCTTCGGCGCAGTACCCGTAAGCCCTTCTTAAGCCCTTATGCGTAAAAGCGCATCTGCCTACAAGTCAGCAATGGATGGCTATTATTATTTTTAGTGCGATATCCCTTTATTTATTTATTTATCTATTTTTATGCTCTTCACTTTTGCTTTTTCCCTTTCGGTATTCCGTGGGCGCAACAGGTTGATGTTTAAGCGGCCAGTAGGAGCTTTTATCAGAAGCAATGGAGTGGGTAGTTTCCCTATTTTGTGCGTCAACGCAACGCTCTCATCGTCGCCTTCATAATTTTCCCCATGACTGTTCTAGGCAATTTTGTTGGCTCCTATAAGCGTAAAAGCAGTAGCACCAATGCTAACCACTGTACGAGTATCCATTAATGTTGACGCGTGTGCGTGATGTGTGTACAAGTGTGGGTGTTCATTTATAGTTTACTCGTTTCCACATACAAACGCACAAAATGGTCACCCAACATCCGGCTGACACATCCATTTGCTGAATAACTATTGACCGATGCGAGTGGACGCGTTCGCGTGTTAAAAAAAAACGATATTTGGTAGCAGCATATAAATGTGTTTACTAAATGCGTATTTTCGTAAGTGAAAAACGAAATGTGATTTGAAAGGAAAGGAAGTTGCTTAACTTCTTAACCACCAAAACATGAAATGAAATGTGCGTTAAGTTAATAAATCCACTTTTACAAAAAATTTCGTGTGTAAATAATTTGTTGCGATTTTTCTGTATATAGACGTGCCTTGCGATGCCGTCGGATGATATTCGCCACAATATTTCATCCAGTAAAATACAACCGAAACGAAATTCGCATCAGCTGAATAACAAATAAAAAATATTAAAATACAAAAGTGAAAAGATAAATCCCCAAATTTTACCATTCTGCTTCTTCCTGATAATTATCTAGAAATAAAGCTATTTTTTCACTCACGCCCGATTTTGTGAGCGGCAGCAGAGAAAAAATTAAAAATAAATCTACTCTCGTCGAATTTCGTCAGACAAACTTCGTTGTCGCTTTGATTGTGTGCTATCTCATATACTGTAGTGCGTTTTAATTTTGGCAGCGCACTTTCTTCCGACGAAGTCACAGCTCTTGTAGGCTTGGAGGATGGCATCAAACAGGGTATAGCCTTGATTAGTATGCAGGCGGACTCAGTCCTGTCGCGCGCCGAAAATACAGATAACGCTTCCTCCTACGAACGTTGTTCATATTGCTAAAAAATTTCCAAAAGTATATCAAAGAACAAATCATTCCAATATCTAAAATTTAATCATTTAAAAAATTTCAGATAGTTATTATAATAAAGATCCATACCTAATGTTCCCAAATTACTAATAATCAATTTCTTGTTTTTTTTTAAGGTAAGTGCAACTAAATTTTTAGTCTTGACCCACACGTAATGGTAAGCGTTAATAAGTAATTCTTGAGCCTTAAAAAATTTACTATATTTCGGTGTAAGTATGTATGTATGACATTGACTCTTTTTTTTATATCGAGCGAATTTCGTAAAAAAAATTGTCATGTCTCCGATTTTTTTGTGAGTATTCGAGGAATTTATTTTTTCTTTTTTTCTTAAGAGATATGATCTGTCAAAGTTACAATTTTTTCGTGATCCTGACTAATCATTTACTTCTTCAAATCGTTATATATCGGATTCTACTTATCGTAGAGACTTCATCTTAACGTCGTTTTAAAGCTAAAGTAGCGAATACGTGTTAACTTATTCCATGTATAGAACTCATACAAAAATTTGAAATCAAAAGAAAGTGTGACACCAAATTTGGTGTCCGATATGACAAAGGATGCCTCATTGACGAAAGTTGCAGTAAAAAATACTTTTTAATAACTTTTTAGTTAAAGTTATGTACATTATGCACGCTTGAAAAAAGTTTCAGAGCATAAAAAGTGGTGGAATTTTCACTCCCACCTTCGCAGTTGTGTGACCTTCGAGTACTTTTGCATTGAGTATCTGTGTACATGTGCTACTGTATTTCAGTTGAATCAAGTGGACAACGGTACTGGGATCCGATCTTCTTCTCACCGCTTCCTTGCTTGCCACGCAACCCGGAAAACCGGAACCAGACATCTACACTTGTAGCATCGAAGTACAGGGTGCTTCTGATATAAAAACCTTTGGCAGTCGTACGTTGCCTTATAGACGTCACAAGTATTTATTTGAGATAGAAACAAAGTCGGAGGTTTGCTACTGCCTATAGATGAGAAAAAAACTTGGACCAAGCACTAAGATCAAGAGGGTGTTTACATCTTGCCTAAGGGAAAGCATTATCCAGTTTTTCACATATTAAAATCAGATCATTCGAATTCCATGTTAATTGCGATTGGGCTGAGATGTTATCAGTTTGGGACGGCAAAAATAATTGACGAATCGAGAAAGTGGGTTTTGCCCTATAACCGGCTTCTATGATCTTCAATTTCAAAGAATTACGGGTATATCTTAGTTGTACATTTGAAGGTCTGTATGCCTAATATTAATTTTGGAAATTTTGAACTATTACAGTGGTTTTACTATTACAGTGGTTTTGCTAGTACAGTGGTTTTGGTGCAGAGAACCTATTTTTTTTTAACTTAGAGCCTTATACGAATACATATGGGCATTCCCATGGTGGCGCACGTGACAGTCGTACGATTTCAATGTGATACCAAAAAGGAATACCATTTGTTTTCTTTAACTTTTTTGGGCCATTGTATAGCACGTAATTAGCTCTATATTTAACCGAAAAATTAAATCAATCGAACTGCTTGGTCCTGAAATATAAGCATTTAACGAGAGGTTCGTTACGTGACAAAAAATGGAAGTTTATTTTTTCTTTTCTTACAAAATCGCAAAACTCTGCGAATTGTGGATGGCTATTTTCATGAAACTTATTTTAATACGGTTTGGAGCAATTCTAGTTGTTTTTTGAGTTTTTTGAATTAATGCAAATTGTTTCAATTCTCTTTTACAACCCCAAGTGTGAAACGTGACGTGACGTGGCGTGACGTGACATAAATTTCCATCGCTATATTTTTGTTAATATTGCTTTTAAATGAATTTTTAACGCAAATAAAACATATATTTTATGTAGAATATACTTTATATTTTGACTTCAGCGCCAATTCAGGGTCAATTTATCAGAAATCTATGATTTATTATGTTTCAACCCCATACGCCAAATTCGAACCAAATCAGACCATAAATACGGTTTTTCGAAATATCTCGACCTCGGCACCACCTAGAAAGACCATTTTATGCAAACATGATTCTACTTACATAGCCAGTATATATTTTAAAAAGCAGACAAATCGGCCCGTAAATACTTTAGATATAAAACTTTTATTTTTTTTTGTCGTGGTGGACCTTCTGCTGGAAACACCCATATGTGTATTGACAAAATTTTACTTTCTACGTATAGTTTTATAAATTTTGAATTTTTAGAGAAAAACAAAAATTTGCGTTTCTTTTTCGCAACTTACGTGAGGAACAATCACATTGCATCCCCCAGCTGTAGTCAGCCGTCATGCGACGATCCTATCGGCCTTGGTACCCAGTGTTGCCAGGTCACTGTAGTGAGAAATCGTAAGTTTAGTTCTCAAAAATCGTCATTTGCATGTAAAAAATCGTAAACATATAAAAAATTTAAATAAACAGAACTAGGAAGCTCTTTTGGGTTTTTTCTGGTTCACATACTCACCTTAAAAAGTAAAAAGTTTAGCGTTTTTACGAATTTTTTAAAATCACACTGCTTTTAACAGAAAATATTTATAATTGCAAGAAAATCGCATTTTCTTCTATATATTTATATCATTAACTGGCTGTATCAATCATTTTAAATTTATCAGTCTGGTAAATTTAAAATTGATTAGTGAAACTTTGGATAAGTCGTATAACATTGGTTTTTGTCACAAAGTGTTTTTCTAATACATATTGCGAGAGTCGTGTCGAATGTAAGTCGTTTTTCGAGAGTCGAATCGTATTGAAATTGCCTAAAAATTTACAGCTTTCTAGAGAACTCACAAGAATTTGTTGCATTATTTTTGTTGCTAAATCACTTATTCATAATTTCCTTCGCTCACTAAATATGTATTAGTACACAACGCAAAAACTACGAATTTGACACCAAAATTTACACAAATAATGATAAAATAAATGTTAGTGCTGCCACATGGTAAAATTTGGATACCACAATTATCTATTAGCAGAAATGCTAAACAAGTCTTTACACTGCAATTTTTAGTTGCCTGTGTAACTATCTTCAAAGTTGAGAACCAACCAAATTTGCACATAAAGAAAAATCGTCTTTGGGGCAAAAAATCGTTAAATTGGCATGGCCCTAAAAAATCTTCAAAATGACGACGAAATCGGCAACCTGGCAACACTATTGGAACCTCTGGTCTGTATATCAAACAGGTCCTGGTCAAATCGCTTCCGTGTTCTTCTCTATAGAATGCAAAATTCTCTGGGAATTTGTCAAGATGACTCTATAGGTAGTGTACTGTGATGTATGTACATATCCTAAGGTTTTACACCTCTTACAAGTTCCTGTAATATTTTTAGTAACTTTAACAAACGAATTCAAAATCCTTTATTAGTACTCCTGTTTGAGGTCTGTCGGAAATTCTCGCTTTTACATATCTTTTCAGTGCTTAGAGCAGGAAATTTTTTCATAATATAAGAAAAAGATTGCCCACTTTTTCAAGAGCCTTAAAAATTGTTTATAGGGTTATCTTTAAATGCAAGGGGAAGGCGATAAAATTTGTCTCTTAAAATTAAAAGTGGAATTACGATATTCTGCTCGACCCATTTGCAGAATAACGCCTTGGAAATCTGAACCAAAAACCATATTATTTTCAGAATGAAAAAATGGTAGCAGCCTCTCTCTCTCTCTTGTACAATGGAGCGTCACTTTTGCTTCTGACGCCAACTAGGGGTCCATTTTAAACTAGAAGCCAATTCGTTATTAAACCATTTTCTTGGGTGAAAGGTTTAGGTTTTTTAGACGCTTTTGCTTCGAAATCCCAGCCCCCCCCACTACTCTCTTCAGTGAAGATTTCTTAGCATGAATTTTTCACGGATGAAAAAAGGGTTGGAATACGTGCGTTCTACATCAGAGCACAGCTTACAAGAGTTCTATTCAAAATTTCAGAAGCTTTTAGCTGTGTCATCACCACAGAAGTGTCAAAATACATTTGGCTCATTGAGACAACTTCTAGGCTACGATGAAAATGTGATATTTAAATCAATTTATATATAGCAACGTGCTGATATTTAGAACTTTAAAATGCGCACCATAAATGTATCGATTACAGCCTATATTCAAAACTGACATTAAACTCTAAACTACACTTAGGGAAAAAAATATTTCATTAGTATTGCCAACGCACACCTAAAAACAGATTACCAGCAATATCTCCACACCAAAAAATTTTGTTAAATTGTTGACCTGTGTCAAGTGACCACTTGTTGACTTTTTTCAATATTCACAATATTTTTCAATTTAATGACGAATTTTCCTAAATTGTGTATAAAATTTAAAACTTTTATTTGTATGTTTTTCTTAAAGCTTTTTTTCAAAATTTTAGGGTTGATGGATAAACATAAATAATAAATAAGTATGAAATTTGAGTTTGATTAATAAATTTTTAAAAACAAATCGATTTAATAGTTTTCCATTTATCTCGAGAACGGGGCGAGGAAAAAATTTGAATTTAACACATACACACATCAAAATTTTTAATTTTTTTTCCTTGAAGAATTTTTCAGATACGAATTTTTTGATAAAAAAAAATAGTTTTTGAAAATATGCCATCTCAAAAAAAAATTTTAAAAAATCACAATGTCAGCTCTGAGTGTTGCGCAATATTTAAGTATAGTATTTCGGGATGCACTCTGCAATAATTTTAGTTATGAAGTTATGAAGTTACACCGAAGTTGAGTAAAATGTGAACAATACAAATTACATTTTTTTTATTTTGCGCCCTTTGATATTTAACAAGTTCTTGAAGTGATAAATACAACAC
Organism: Rhagoletis pomonella; assembly: GCF_013731165.1. Lineage (NCBI taxonomy): Eukaryota > Metazoa > Arthropoda > Insecta > Diptera > Tephritidae > Rhagoletis > Rhagoletis pomonella. The sequence continues at coordinate 12,578,589 of NW_023458564.1, read as the reverse complement.
CCTTTATATATACCATCATATGCATGGACTTTAATTGCGCTTGTGACCTTCACATACTACGTGATTTTTCCCAATAAAGTTATTTTTTATGCCTTTGTTTTCGATGCAGCCTCAAGCGCTGCTGTAAGTAAATTGACATGTTTTTTTTCTTTATTTTCACTGGTCGCTTATGCTGCTTTAACACACTGTATGTATTCATACTTACATAGGTGTGTATGTGCTTTCTGTATATTTATGCTTGTTGCCCGGCCCTTCGATAACAATGTCGTCACAGCTTTTTCGCATCCTCAGAGTATTTTTTTACTCACCCTTCTTGTTCACATGTTACAATATTGCAGAAAAATGTTAAAAGCTGTGAGATCTTTTTTTGGTTTTTTTTTGGTTCCTGCACAATTTTCAATTTTGTACCGAATTCGTCGTTTATCCTTCTGTTATTGGAGAGTAGCTTTACGTTAATATTGATTTTTGCGTGATTGTTATTTATTTTTCATCACATCTTCTGGCGGCAGTGTTAACACTTTCGGCTTTTGTGCCATTTGTAGTGTGCCGATGCGTGTTGAACTGAGTTTTTGTCTTTCTTATTTGCGCCAATTGCTTTCGTCGCATTATTGAAATCTTATTTAACCTTTCATGTGGAGATTTTCATTTCGATTGACAATTTTCCTTTTTACGCCCTTTCGTCTGTATGTCTTTATACTCAGGAACAATTTTTTTGTCTGCTGTAGATCGATGTAAATACGCATTTTCTGAAAGAAAGCAAAAAGTTTAAGCAAATTTCCTTGGAATTTATATTCTTGTAACTTCATCGAAATGCATTGATTTTATATTTATTTAAGTTTGTTTTTGCAAGGCGAGTTTCGATTCCTTGTCATAGAAAAAAAGATTTATTCAACAAAATAACACATCAAAACGAGACCGTTCTAAAATAAAATAAATGCCCATCGAGGTCAATTTCCCCTCCACATCGTATGTACATCGGTCATCTGCTGTTTGTTTTTTTTTTTAATAATACGATTACATTAGAAAAGCCAATTTGGCCAGACAGACGAACGCTTTAAGTGGAATTTGCAATGTTGTTTTAAAGTTTAAAATATCAGCTTGGAGTGAAGTTTAAGTTTCTTTCAAGTTTCCGAAAAAATTTAGAAACATTAAAAAAGCAGGATGAAAGGAAAATAGTTCGAAATGACATCCACTTCAGCTTAATATACTGATAAGCATATATTAATTCTCATTCTTCTTATTTGGCACTACAGCCATTTTTAAATTGGGGCAGAGCTCAAAAAACTCCACCAATTGCCTCCCTACTTTGTAAAGTTTCGTAAATTGCGCAACCCAGCTATGTCCTTTTGCACTTGGCCATTTTCTTGTGTTCGTGGGCGCCACTTTTTTTTCGTTGTCGACATATGGGTACCGAGTCAATCGCAATCATCAAAATCCTCGCGAAGAAGAACAGAACACCGTCGCAAATACTTGAAGAGATGTCTGCAGTGTATGGGGAGTCTGAACCTTCATTTGCCACCATCATTCAAAAGATGATCCCAGGTCAGGGCCTGCAAACACTGCCGTTACCACTGTTTGTTGGGATTATTAGGGTATTCTGTTCATCGAATATCTTCCTACAAAATCACAATCAAGGGAGACTATTATGCCAGATTTTTCCAAAAGTGAAGAGGCAAGACAATACACCCATGCACACTGCACGAATTTCAAGGCTGAAGAAATCAACCACCACCGCCCCATATACAGTCCACACCGGCCCCCGTCTGTTACTACCTGTTCACCAATTTGAAAAAAAAAACCTCCGAGGGCGAAGATTTACTACTGAAAAAGAAATGAAGGCGACATTAGATGAGCATTTCGAAGACAAAGAAGGTGAATATTTTTTCACGGCGTTAAAAGCCCTTTATGAATAATTTAGTGTAGTTAATTGAAGTAGAGGGAGATTGAACAAAAACAAAAAAATGTAATACATTTCTATCAATTTTTCTAATACCTTAGGAATAAACTTTTAACCTCCCCTTGCATCTTTTAGTGTTTTCAAGTTTCTAAGTAGCATAAATACGGTTTCTAAAATTGCTAATGCATTACTTATTGCGTCTGGTCGTTAAAATCAGATACAGCACAATTCTCGCTTAGGCTTCATTAGCGTTTCATCTCTTTAAAGTTAGTGAATTTAAATGGTATCCTTCCCAGCAAATTTAAATGGTATCCTTCCCAGTAATGTTACCATTTTCCCATTGGACTTGAGCAAGTGAGTCTTTTAACAACAGCACACATTTGTTGTTTTTTCGTTTCTTTTCCTCTGGTGGTGGAGCATGGTTTCTCTGTATGCACAATGGCCCGAACACAAACGCTGAACTACTGTACACCGAGTGGGTGTGAGTTGAAACAACAGCGGCCTGTCAACACCACTCCTGCAGCTGCTGCCAATGTGTTGGTTTGCAGCTAAACGAGTGCGAGCGGGAACTCAACTCCGCTGCACCAACAGTAACGTTCGAGTTTGCGGTTTTTCACTTGCGATGAACAATTGCGATTATGCGGGTAAACCCCAAAAATTGTACATTCCATCTTATTCTAAGGCTGTGGCTAGTGAGCCTGAGCCTGAGCCTAACAGCCCGGGGTCTTTCGGGTCATGCAAATATGCATGTGGCCTTGTTGCTGGCCATGCCAGTTGCAGTTACCATTTGCAGCGTTGAAAGTGTCTAAAGTAAAGACCTGAAGCGAGAACTTGTCGTTTGGTTACTACGCAGTGATGGCTATACATACCGTCATACATATATGGTAAATATGTAGGTACCAACCAAACAGACAAACAGAATTCCAGCTGGAGCCTCCCAATGGTGTGACAACTTTATCTTGTGCATTGCTGGTACATATATACTATACCTATGTACTTAAGATTCATGCACATTATGGAGCTCATGAGCAGTTTTGCAATTTGGTAGCATTTCGTGTCGCGCGCTGAATGTATGTAGACTGTGTCTGTTTGTGTGGCGGAATGTTACAAACTCTTAACTCCAACTTTTGGTTACCGAATTTCTTAATTACAAGCAACTACGCGTAATTTCATCAAGTGTTCGTGAGATGTGTCGTTTCGAATTAGTTGTTTTTGTTTAGGGAACAAAGTATTTCCCTCACGTCACACATCTAACTAATAGCCTACGATACGGTCTTCACAATAACTCCTCACTTTGAATATTATAATTCACCTACTGGATCAGCGTTTAGAAAGTTAGAGAGTTTGATGGTTTCATGCAAATTTTCGTTGTAATAAGTTGTTGGAGTTTTGATAAAGCCAGAGCATTTTAATTATTTCAATTTAAAGTTTTACTACTTTCGGCTCGATAGGCAATTGAAAAGTAGTGCCCCTCCCTGACGAATAAAAATTACGCTCTATAAATCTATCATCATGTCCGTCCTTTTATAGAAACATGTACGATGTTAAACAAAGATGAGTAGGCTGTGTATGCATTCGTCAGACTTATAGAGTAAGCTAGATTTGTGGACCTCGTTGCGTGGGCGACGATTACCGAAGAAGATGAAATGAAGAGCTGTATGAGATTTTCGACGACATGGATATAGTTAAGCGCATACAACAACAACGAGTACGCGGGCTTGGGCATGTTTTACGCATGTGTGATGAAGCTACAGTGGAACGAACCTTCGACCAGGATCTCGATTAAATTGGAAATACCAAGTGCAGAAGGACCTGTCTGCACCCGTGATGTACAACTGGCGCAAATCCGCAAAAGGGAGAAGTAATTTTCGGATTTTTTCAGGCCAAAGGACTCTAGTGCCAACTAGGAAGATAAACAAAAATAAGGCCACAGCGTGTTGCAACGAAACCCCAAAAGGTGTTGCTATCTCTTTTTCTCATGCAAATGTATAGTATCTGGCGATGTATTAAGGTATCGAGCTTAAGAACTAAGTATACACTTATGCAATAAAGTAACATGTTGCATTTCCTACTTTGAGAAGACTCTGGAAGGAATAAGGGCATGGCTCCTCGTACCCAGAACCAAGATGTTTGGTCCTATAAAGAAGTATTCGGGTATACTTGAGGCGTAAGGCTACGCCCTCAGTCTGTGAGCGGAGCTAAATTCACATTGGAATTACCGGAATGAAAGGATGCTTATACCAAGCAATAGCAGATGGCAATCAAGACTACTTTTTATGTCAAATCAAATCACCCTTGGTCGCTTAGTGCATTGCGAAACACAACTCCCCTTGTTGGCACAAGGATATCCATCTAGCATGCGTACCCGGTCCCGAGAATTTCACCGTTGTATATCTCAATACTGATAAGGAAAAGTTCAGGTAGGTGAGAGACACATTGAAAGCTCTTTTGAGTTCCGCCAAGCCAAAAGCTATAACACGAATAGACTCCAACATCTAATCAGCTTTCGAAAAGAGAGACTTCGAATGCTAACAAGCATCCTTACCGGACAGTACTGACGACGTTTTGCAATATATCCCTTTTCTAGATCAGGTTATTTACCCAAGATATTTTCATTTTAAGATGGCATTGTGAATGAACAAATTCCAACTTTAACATGGATAAAATTTAAAAATAAGATACTCGCACAAGGCGTATGAGTAACATTCTTTCTTGTTCATATTTCATAAAAAAAATTATTCTCATTCGGCCATTCACAACTTTTTATTACAAGCTTTTATTTAACTTCACTTGTATGTATGTATGTATGTATGTATCTTTGTATGTCCTGGAACTTTGCAGTCAATATTTAACAAACTTCCCGATGAGCTACAGACTTGAAACTTCAAACTTAGCTCAGAACTCGAGGACAATGCAATATAAAAGATGACTTAATCCGCTAGGTGGCGCAGGAGTCGAGATATTTGTAAAGCCCGCATTTATAGTCTGATTTGGTTCATATTTAGAACATATATTACTTGTATAAAAAGAAATAAATCCACAAAAAAGTTTGCCGATAGGTAGCGCAAGTGTTGAGATATTTTTAAACCCGTGTTTATGATCCGATTAAGTTCACATTTAGAATGCATATTGCTTACATGAAAAGAAATAACTACACAAAAAAATTTGGCAGTTATGTGGCGCGTGAGTCTATAAAAGTAAAAAAAACTCGGCATCTGTGCTCCGATTAGGTTTATATTCAGAATATGTATATTACCTATTTAAATTGAAATATATTGAAAATTTTGTTTGTTAAGGTCAAACCTATCACGTTAGGTAAAAAATGTAGCTGAAAAGCTGGTCGCGGAAAATTTTGGCCCCGAACGATTAATAGTACCACCTTCTCATATTAGCTCGATTTGCGATTGTATTTTACCGCTGTAAATACTTAAGAAAACGGTCGTGAGCGAAAACATTTTCGCCTGCTTCGCATGCACGCGCAAATATAGATTCAGGTAGCCTTCTTCACGCAAAGTAGTTAGTATTCTATTGCTTTATTAATATGCGTATGTAAATATCGTTCGTGATCTTAACGCTCATTAGTATGCTCGTAAGAGATCGTAAACGCTTTTATGCGCCGTGGAACTTTATAAATCACTATAAATTGAAAGTAATGAGGTTTGGCCGCGATTAGTTGCAGAAAGATCGTACTTTGATCATTCTCCGCACTCTGCTAAAAATTCAAAAAATAGTATAAATAAAATTATTACAATTTTATACTTTTTAGTTCTTGTTAATTGCAAGATTTCAACAGTTAAGTTAAAGTAGTTAAAGTAAAGTAGTTAAAAAACTAAAAACACGTTTTTATAACAACAACAACAACAAGAACTAAAAAGTATAAAATAATTGATATATACATATAGCGATTCCGTTTAAGAAGAATAGGAAGTTCCCTAACTTGATTTAATTTAACATTTTTAAATCAGCTAAAAATAGCATTAAAGTGATCGGCCCGTAGTCATAGACAAAATAAATTCCACCGTAAAGCTTGTTGCAGTTTTTTTTTTACAGATATCATTGAAAATTATGTATGTCACCCTTTGCCTTTAATTTAAAATCGAGCACGAAAAGTGGAAGGGGCAATCAAAACGAGACATTTTTTGGTAGAAACGAGATCACCATAAGACTCGTGAAACATTATTCAACTTTTGCTAAATCGATAAAAATATAGTTACAAATTTCGATAACAAACTCGTTAAAAATAGATATCGATAAATAAAAAATTTCGATAACAAAATCGGTAAGAATATCGATAACAAAATCGACAAAATATCGATAAGAACTTCGATAACAATATCTATAGCTAAATCGATAACAGTATCGATAAAAAATATCGACAACAAAATCGATTAAAATATCGATTATTATATCGATAAGTTCCGAAAATATTGATAATAAAATAAAAATAAAAAAAAATAAAATTGATGAGTCTTTGTGTCTCTGTCTATATCCTTTTGTCTATAATAACCTTTATTTTCATCTCTCTTCCTCGTTATTCATCCTTACCTTCATCGGTATCCGCTTCCTCATCTTATACTTCATTTATCTTTGTTTTTACTTTTACGTTTATCGTTTTCTTCAAATCATTTCCGTATGCAATTTCCGTTGAATTTGCCAATTTACTCCCAACCAACCAACCGCCGCTAAAGGAGTTTAATTTTAAAAATTGTTAGTATTAAGAAATGGCAAAATTAACCACTGGGTATTATTTTTGCAAGTCTCCTGAAGAGAAACAGGGTTTTCTGATCGAAAAATAAGGATTTTCTAGAATTTTATTAAATGTTTTTTCCCCATATAATATATATGCGCTTTGAGGCAATTCTAAATCTACATTTTTTTACATAACAATTTCTTGGAGTTTTCTTATTCTATTCAGAAAAATCCTAGAGTGTAATATTTTAAACCTTTTTTTACCACCCCAATGTTCATACATACATATTATGTCAAAAATATCCAACTGGGTATCTCACTATGAATAATATGCAGCTTATTTCGAATGCATGTTTTCGTTAAGCGTTTAAAACTAAACGCTTCTGGCCGGCAGCACAAAAAGTACGCATATCGAGTTGGCGCATGAATTTTGTGTGCGTGGGTGTATGTAGGGTAAGGCGGCGTTTAAGTGATTGCTGAATGAGTCAAGCAAGCAAGGGCGTTGAGTGCTGCTGGGTGCATGGACTATTTATTCAAGCAAAGCCAACCAAGTTGTGTGCGTCTTTTGGGAAAACTTTTCAAGTGCACTCGTATAAATTTGCGCATTTCCGGTATGACTGCAGCTGCGGTGGCTGCGGTCCACTTCATGTGTGTGTTTTTACCCAGTATTTTAGTGTGGTTTTTATGTATTCTCGAATGTGTTTAAGTGTCTGTTAAAATGAATGTGGTAGCATGCTATACCCGCTAGGCAACCCAACATCCGATGAGTTAAAACTCTCCGAAATAATATTGAATTTAGTCCACTTTAATTCGCCTGCAATTTTAACTCTTTCCAGAAATTACATACAGGTGGGTGCATACGTAGTACCTAGAGTTATCACCTCATTACTCTAAAACTTGCACAGCAGCTGTGCATTGCTAAATATTTTCGGTGGAAAATTTGATATATTTTTTCTAACTTCCATGCAAATGCTCTTGAATTAAGTGGTATGTGGATATACATATGTACATATATATGTAAATAGATATGTACGTCTCCGCATATGCGTCTAATTTGGTGCATCCGACAACATTGTTAATAGTTTTTCACGTTGATGGTGGCACTCCGTTGAGCAATTTGTCAACTGAAGTGTTCACTCTATTTAGTGTTCCTAGTTATATTTATCTACACACTTTGCGCGCACCGCCCCTCAACTCTCTTCCACTCATTCGCATACTTTGAAGTGCACTTTCAGCAAACACTCTGCCTTTCCAATTGGTTTTAGTTGAATTGTTTCAGCAGCTACTCACCAAATATTCTTATTATTATTATTATTAATGTCACTGCATTGCTGCACCACGCTGAAGGCAACTGTTGCCTGGCCACCTCCGCTATGACTGCAAGCGCATACTTCCCATCAGTTGACTCCATTCATCCATACTTCCTTCCTACCCATTTTCAAACCCACTCATTCACACAACTCAACTCAATGCCACTCGTGCCGCGGATGATGATGACTATTACATCAAAAACTAACGTGGAGTACAATTAAATTACTCATAAATTTTGTCGTTTGGCAAAGTTTTTGGTTATTATTTTTGTTGTTGTTTGTGTCATTAGTGATACAATTTTGTTTCGAAATATTTTGGTGGTGAATGGGCGTGTGACTGAGTCACTAATTGCTCTTAAATTACTGACTGCTTTTATCTTGTTGCGGGAAAAAATCCCCTTGAATTGATTTACCCAATGAAGTGTGACTTTGTAAAATTTTGTGTATGGAAAGTTTTAAAAATTCTTGCGTTTTGTGATTTGCTAAAAGAAAATTGGACTTTTATTCTAAGCGCAAATGCTAATCATTGGAAAATTGTGGTATTGTGAATTATGCAAATTAAACGCAGTGATGTAGAAAATGTGCTTTTTTGTCTAATCATTAGGGGTAGGTACTCACACCGATTTACGAGTAGTCTTACCGTTACTTTTATATCTATACATATTTTTTTTGTGAAAGCGTGGAGGGCAGTTAGGAGTGTGCAAGATTTAGACGAGTTTTCTCTGAGAATCCCACACCCCTGGGATACATCAGGGTCGAGGACGATGGCTGGGCAATGAGCAGCGAGGAGTCTTTTCGGATGCTCACTTCCCTTGCAACCCGGATCCGAGAAGGATCCGGTTAGAGGCGTTGAACCCCGAGACGTATGTATCGGAAATCCTAACCGTGGATTGCCTTCTATGGGCCATTAGCTCTTTCAAGCCCTTTAAGGCCCCGAGCCCAGACGACATAATACCGGCCCAAGTGCATAAGTCTACAGGAGTGTCATGCCGCTGGTTGATGCCCATTTTCGAGGGCTGTTTGGCTAAGCGTCATTTTCCGCGGCATTGGAGGGTGGTCATAGTTGTGTTCATTACCAAGGCGGGTAAAGCCTGTCATGTATGACCCGGGGACTTCAGGCCGATAAATCTCTCCTCGTTTCTTTTGAAGACGCTGTAGAGGCAGATCAATCTCCATTTAAGGAGCGGGATCCTCAAGGAGCGCCTTTCCTTGGATCAGCATGCTTACTTCAAGGCCAGATTTGTTGAAGCGACCTTCCACACGGTTGTTGAGAATATTTAGCGATCCTTCTCGCAGAAGGAATTTGCGGTCGGTGCCTTCCTTGATATCGAGGGAGCTTTTAACAATGTTTTGCCTGAGGCTGTAGTTAACTCCCTAAATAAGCTTGCTTTGCAATAGAACTGCCGCGGCAGAGTGGGGCAGCGCTTCACTCTAGAGATGTGTGAGTAGAGGTACCCCGCAAGGGGAAGTTCTCTCACCGTTGCTTTGGGTCGTTGTCATCAATGACCTGCTGGTGGCTCTGGAAAAAAGTGGCTGTCGGGTGGTTGCCTATGCCGATGATGTAGTATTGGTAACAAAAGGAAAGTTGCTAGAACCACTGTTTGAGCTTATGCAGGGTTACCAGAGTTTGGTTGAGAACTGGGCTTATATCTGCAGGCTGAATGTAAATCCCAGCAAAACGGAGCATTTTCTTTTTACGAGGGGGTATAAGATATCGAATTGCCGTCTTCCCTTAATGGGTGGTCTTCCTCTAAGCCTCTCTGACAGGGTGAAGAACTTGAGCTTGATCCTTGACAGTAAGCTTTTCTGGAAGCCTAACGTAGAAGAAAGAGTCAAGAAGGCTACAGTAGCATTGTATTGTTGTAGAGGGTCATTGGAAAACGCTGGGCCTCTCGCCGAAGGCAATTCATTGCCTTTATGAAACTATAATGAAGCCAATTTTATTATATGGGGTACTCGCAAAGAGCCGCCTTAATTGGAATCAGTGGGGCACTTCGAACCACACCTCTTGCGCTTAATGTAATGTAATGTTAATGTTAAATGTTGTGCCTATATATATAGCTGGCAGGGTTGCCGCTGCGCACGCCGCATTAAGGCTAAGTGGGGTGCTCTTCAAATTAGCCTCAAGCTATGGGCACTCCAGAATTGTAAAAGGAATCGGGTTCCTACCGACTCGGACAGACCACTGCATGCCAGTTCTAGGTTCGAATGGATCTTTTACCACCAACATTCCCGCGAGAGGAGACTGGGAGGGGTGCAGTATCTGGAATCGAGGACCTGCAAACTTATTTACAGATGGATCGAAGTTGAATGGGAAGGTGGGTGGAGGTGTCTTCTGCGAAGGACTGGACAGATCGGCGTTTAGTCAGCTCAGCGTGCGCTGGGCGAAGACCTTGGAGTGCAAGGTGGCAAAATCCTTCTGGCCATGGGTGGACCGGAAGAGGTCTGAGGAGCTCTTGAGTCTAAGCAACAAGATGCATCTCTCGCTATTGGTGGGAGTTTTTACTGATCACTGTGTGATTGGTAATTACGCCATAAGGCTGAATATCATGGATAACCCTTACTGCACCAGCTGCATGGACGACGATGAGGTGGAATCATCTCAACACCTGCTGCTCTGGTGCCCTGTCTGTGCGAGCCTAAGGTTTAAGCACCTTGGGTCCCACTTTTTCCACACTCCCGATGAGATCTCGGGAGTGGACATCAGTCGACTGAAGAGCTCCGTTGCTAGCGTGGAGCGTTTCTCCGACAGAAAGTCATAGGTGTGGTCATTCTCCTTTAGCTTCCCCCCGCTTTCCCGTACCCACCCATTCTATTTTTCCGGCATCCCTTCCTCTAGCAAGCTCGTCTGCCTTCTTACTTCCTGGTATGTCACTTTTTTTGAGTTGCGGCTGAAGCTTTAAGTGCAGTTTGGCAAACCAATGCAGGCACGTAAACTCCTCCCTCAACATTTTTTTTCAACCACGTATGTATATGTATTTAATAATAACTAGCAAATGCCTGGCTTGCTTCGCGACGCCTTATAAGAACTTTTACGTTGACCAATACAAAAAAGGGGTTGCTATACAAAAACGGTTTGTAATGTAAAATTTATTAGTTTAGGTTGAAAGGACTGAGATAGTATTTGGGTTAAGTACTAATATTCTTCGATGTTATGAGCTCTTATTTCCACCTGTGAGATATCTGTACGTATTGCAAGGTTTGCCAAGAGTGCGTAATCTTCTATAATCCTCCTGTTCCCAGAATGAAAGTTTACCCGTTCAAACGGGGTCATTGGTATTCCTACCGTATTCTTCTTAATCATGGATATACCTACCGTATTCTTTTTTTCATAAAGTTAATACCCCTTACTCCTGGTCATACGATAAAGACGGGGTCTCTAAATATCTGGACTCCGGCGCCATCTGTCGGCACCATTTTTTGCGATTCAGAGCAGAATTTCAAATTCATGTGACGTATGACTTCGAAGTTATGGTTGATTAAAAATGTCACGCCTATGGGAGGTGCATCGCCCTTTGTCAGGTTTCATTTTTTGTATACCTTAGGTTACGTCCGAGGTCACTCTCTATATAAAGCCCCTCTCTATTAAATGAAAAAACTGAATTGCCATTTAAGTTTTTCATCCGTAAGTACATAATTCATAATGTAAGCCATAATTTAATTTAATTTAATTTTTATTAACAAACGAAATGCCAATAAAAGTGCATATGTACTTAAAAAATAGGTTTGTTCCCGTATTCCTCGAACTAAATCTAGTAAAACTGTCAAAAAATAAAAATTCACTCAGAGCGAGAGGGGATCACTTTCTGGTACATTCTGACAAAGAGGAGACCTTTTTATACCTTTCATGAGCATGAAATGGTATTATAACTTTGGTCCGATGTTTGTAAGTACCAGAACAAAAAGAGATAGACCCATTAAAATGTATACTTTTATGATCAGAACGTCGAGCTGAGTTGATTTAGCCATGTCCGTCTGTCCGTCTGTCCGTCTGTCCGTCTGTCTGTCTGTTTGTATGCAATCTAGTCTCTCAGTTTTCGAGATATCCGGATCAAATTTGGTAGGTGGGTGTATTTTTATAATGTATTAATCATTTGTCGGAACCGGAAGAATCGGACCACTATAACATATAGCTCCCATACAACTGATTGTTCAGATATGAGATTTTTCGTTATAACTTCTCCATTTATGCAGCTACGAACATGAAATTTTGCAGCCCTTGCACCCATTATCAACAGAATTCTTACAGTGAAAATTACAAAGATCGGGTCACTATAACCTATAGCTCCCATACAACTGATTGTTCAGATATAAAATTTTTCGTTATATCTCTTCCATTTATATAGCTGGGAACAGGAAATTCCGCACAGTTTTCAATAATTATCAACAGAAAACTTACAGTGAAAATTAAAAAGATCGGATAACTAAAACCTATAGCTCCCATACAACTGATTGTTCAGATATGAGATTTTTCGTTGTAATTCATCCATTTATGTAGCTAGGACCATGAAATTTCGCGCTGTTTTCACTCATTATCAGCAGAAGACTTACAGTGAAAATAACGAAGATCGGGTCACTATAACCTGCAGCCCCCATACAACTGATTGTTCAGATATGAGGTCTTTTATCATATCTCCTCCATTTATGCAGTTAGGAACATGAAATTTCCATTTTCACTCATTAACAGAATACTTACAGTGAAAATAACAAGGATCGGGTGACTACAACATATATCTTCCACACATCTGATTGTTCAGATATGGGATTTTACTGTAAAACTCCTTTATTTGAACAGCTAAAACCGATAAATTTCGTAAGATATTTTATAAATAATAATACAAAGTCTACTGAGAAAATCGTCAAAATCTATGCTGTATAAGCTTTATCTCCTATAGCACTGATTGTTCAGATACCAGTTTTTGCGATATATCTCCTTTATGTAGGAAACTAAACCCAATAAATTGTGTTACCGGTTTACATACCGATCACATAGCAGTGAAAATCACTTAGATTGGTGCCATATAAAGTATATCTTCCATACCTCTGATTGTTTAGATGCGATTTTTTATATAAGTATGTAACTCCTCTATCGATGTATCAAAATCAGTAATCTGTCAAACTAAAATTTGCAGATGTTCATGAAAGGTATGAAGCCTTCGGCATAGCCGAAGACAGCGCTGCTCACTTGTTTACTCTTTATTTTGTGCTCTCAGTTGCCAGAAAAATATGATAAATTCTGCTAAAAAACGGTAAGTTCGGACTTATACGCGATCACAATTAATAAGTAAAAAAAAAATATATTTCGGAACGTACAAATGCTAAATGTTATGGTGTATCTTTTTTCGTAACAATTGAAATATTGAAATTCGTGAATTATTTTTTAACACTTAAACACTGCATCCCATAAATGTATGTAGTTTTTTTCAACCTAAAAATATTAGTCACACACTAATGTACATTTTTGGGAAGATACACGATGTATGTCCGCTGCAGCTGTAAAAACGCATTTGGTTTCCCGAAAAATGTCCCAAAGTACGAAACTATGATTCATTCTCATTCCTTGCACGATTACCAAACATATATACCTACACAAACACATTCGTACACACCCCCATATGTACATATGTATGTATTTATCTGCATGAATGCATAGCAAGCTAAAAGTTTGCTGCAAAAAAGCAGTTTTTCGGAATTGTTCTACACTCTTTCTAATTTTCAACCACTGCGAAAGCATGAGAAAATTCTTCAAAACCAGCGTCAAAGTTGCTTGCTTGCAACAACTCACCAGCAACAACAACAACAATTATAATTTATCAAACGGACGCAACAACACACGCTAGACTATAGTCCTTATACGAGTAGCTCCTACTGGTATATTCTAAGGTAACATTCGGTGGGGGTGGCCGCGTTACTTGCTAGCCACGCTACTACTACTATGTATGTATGTATGTGCACATGTACTTCCCAAAGTTGCAACTTCATGTTTTTACAGCTTCTGCCCTTTGTTTGAAAGTGACCTGATGTGTCACGTCGTTGGTGGGTTGTTATGTCGTGATACTTTTATTTTATTTTTCTCCCCCTCGTCGATGGCGAACTTACCTATTCAGCTCGCTGTGATGTTGCAGCAAGAGTACGAATAACTGTAGTATTTTTGGTTATTAAACTTCCATGTAAACATATATACATGCACATAAGGGCTCGTATTTTTCTACATCTAGCTGAGTTGACGTAGTTCGGAATGTCCTAAGGTCGAGAAACTTTCAAAAATTTCCAGCCAGAGCAAACGCCAATGCAAAAATACTTTCGCAGGATGTTTAGATTTTTTTTTAATTTTTTCGCATTACAAACTCGGAACATGGTGTTTTTTTTCTAATTCAAGTTTACATATTTTTAGGGATTTTCAATTAAATTCTGCAGCATGCATACATGCATATTTAAATACACAAGGTCGGGTTGCGAAGTTGTGCCAGTTGTTCATTGTATTTGTGGACGCCCGTTCTTTCGCTTTCCACCAACGAATGGCGGCGAGTCGAAGAATCCTTTCACTGGAACGTCGTCAACCATGAGGACAACCGATCCAAACCAGCGCAATCGTTTTATTATTAAACGCTTAACTATGTTTATGTCATTGAAAAGCTCGTACAGTTCCTCGTTCCCTCATCTTCGGTATTTGTCGCACACGCGAACAGGGCCATAGATATCGTGTAGAAATGTTCTATCGAAACCCTTTAAAGCCTTTGTATCTAAGTTCGACGTCGTCCATGTTTCTGATTTTCAATTTCCTGCAAAACCCAAAGACATAAAAACCCTGGATCTTAGGTACCCGAAATCGTTCACTACTTCGCAAGTTTAACTGCCAACAAGGACGCGTGCGCTAACCGCGACGACTTTTATGTATTAAAAAGAGGTATTTTGTCTGGTCCTCGTTCACCGCTAGACCAACCTCTTCCATTTCTTTCTCTGTGGTGGAAAATACTATACATACCCATGCATATGTACATAGCAAGTTATAGTAAATTCCTCGACAAAGATAATTATCCGATATCCGGATTGGCCAAAATGCTTCGTCTCTATGCATTGGTCGGAGTTCTTCTTCATCAAACACGCCACCTGCGTCGAAATTCAGAAGCGTAGAGATGTTTACCCTCCTTATCTCGAGTGTACTTTCGACGTTTGTCACCAAATGTTTATCTTCATCTTTGCAGAAAGTAGCCCCAGCCGCGAAACCATGCGATTGCTGCCTTATTTTCCGATACCAGTTTGCATCTCAAGCTGTTCGCACTCACGCCTTTCTGCCTCCCCTTTCCTCCTCTTGAAGAGACATCTTTCTTCCCTCCTTTTTTCCCTGTACCGCTTAGCTATCACGCCTGCGGTCATTGGATGCAGGTTGGCTTGGTGTGCAGCGGATTTCTCTATTTCACTATTCGTCATGCGAGTTGTCCGCAGTGGTACGAAGTGATTGAGAGATGGAACCCCCCTGGTCACTTATGTCAAGGCGATGAGGAGTTGTTTGACAAAGCAGAATTCAGAGTCGATTGCGAAACTTTTCGGCTGTCCGTTATGATTGCAACCACGTGCCGTTTTCATTGCACAGAGGCGCATGCGAACCTTAGCTGTAACAAAGTAGTGATCCGGGTCGATGTTGGAGCAACAATATTCATGTTAGGGTAGTCCAATGAAAGTAAAGTTGGAGTTTTAATGTTCTCGCCTTAGTATTGTTTTTTTTAATCAAAAAATATTTATATTTCGCTCCCATTAACATACATCTTTCATATGAGGAAACGCAATTATCTATTCGTATAAATGGTATAGGAAAAAAAGGAACAGTCCAGCGCCTTCGTCTTGGTCTGCAGGCTGTATCGGAGATACAGCCGCTATATTTAAACGTAGAATACGTGGTATGGCTAAGAGCATATCCAAGTCAAAAACGAAATCACACACTAAGAAAAAAAGGGTTTTTCCAAAATTTTACAAATTTACATACTTCTAAGTGAAAAGAACTCAATAAGAATATAAGCGAAAGCCCTATTTTTATTTTTATTTTATACCATTGTTTTTTTCTACAGCTTACTGAGATTTAAAGATTTGAAATTTTGAACAGAAAAGATATTTATTGAAAAAACTTAATATAAAAATATCGATATCAAAATCGATAAAAATATCGATAACAAAATCGATAAATAATCTATAATAAAATCGATAACAAAATCGATTAAAGTGTCGATAACAAAATCGATAAAAATATCGATCATTATATCGATAAGTTCCGAAAATATCGATAGAAAAATAAATAACAAAATCGACCATTATATCGATAAGTTCCGAAAGTATCGATAACAAAATCGATAAAAATATCGATAACAAAACCGATGACAAAATTGATTAAAATGTCGATAACAAAATCGATAAAAATATCGATCATTACATCGATAAGTGAAAATATCGATAGCAAAATAAATAACAAAATCGATCATTATATCGATAAGTTCTGAAAATATCGATAACAAAATCTATAAAAATATCGAAAACAAAATCGTTAGCAAAATCGATAACAAAATCGATAAAAATAACGATAGCAAAACCAATAAAAATATCGATAACAAAATCGATAAAAATATCGATAACAAAATCGATAATAAAATCGATAACAAAATCGATATTAAAGAGATAACAAAATCGATAAAAATATCGATCATTATATCGATAAGTTCCAAAAATAGCGATAGCAAAATCAATAACAATATCGATAAAAATTTCGATAACAAAATCGATAAAAAAACCAACAAAATATCGATTATATCGATAAGTCCCGAGAATCCCTAAAATCCCGAAATAGTTCCGAGATTGAGTCTCTGTGCCTTTATCTATATCCTTTTCTCTACAACTACCTTTATTTTAATCTTTCTTCCTCTATCTTCATCTATACTTTTATCGGTATCCTCATCCGCATCTTTTTCTTTATATTTATCTTTGTTTTTATTTTTATGTTTATAATATTCTTCATATACATATTCCCCTTCACCTTTGCACTTATACATATAAGTAAAGTGTTTAAATTTACCTTGGTCTTCATGTTTGCCTTTATCTTTACTCAACTTTGTTTTTGTGTTTATTTTTACCTTGGCCTTTATCCTTTTCTTTATCTATGTACGTCCTCACCTTTACTTTTATTCTTGGATTGGACTATTTCTAAATGTTGTTTCACTTCGAAAAGTCTTCGCGTATTATGCATACATGTGTTCATATATGTATGTACCAGACATCTGCAGCGGGTGCATGATTTTCGTGTATACTCGATCATCTAACAAAACCCGTTTTGCATCGTTCTCTGTATACGAGCAGAAGTATTGTTCGTTATCGACTGAGCTCAAGACGAACATGTTGGCCACAACACCCGATTGCTTTTCATACATACTTGATTGGGTTCGGGTGCTTTGCAGCTCAATATACCCGGGTGTTCGAGTTTCAACCCGAGTGTGCACAAAATTTTCTTGATTGGCTTATGACGTTTTTGTTTCTACAAAAAATGTTGCCTTCTCATCGCGGTGTTCTTAGTTTTTGTGCGTAGAGGGCAAAGAGAACGTTGAATTTTTCGGTAGTTTGTATAAGTGTACATTTAACCATTTCTTATATTTTTGCTCATACAAAATGCGACATCACGACGCCTACATCCATTTAGGTATAATTGTGTGTAGATCGGCATTGCCCAAGCCCTATACACTCGGTGCACATTTATTTTTTGTAAAAGTACTTATGTACTATGTAGATGTACATAGTTTTAGGCTGTGTGTTCTAGTATATACTCACACAGCTTTCCACGCGAAACTATACGAAATAGATGCAAAAACATTTTTGTCTACTTCGCTTCTAATTTTTTCATTGCGTATGCACAAGCACAAAGCAACAACATTTTCGTATGCTTTGTGGGAACATATTGGCGCCAGTTACCTTCAGCGTAAATTTCTTTGTTGTCCTGCATTTTATCGCAATGTTCGGGTGTCCGTTTCATTGTTACACAAATTTTCGGGTTAGCTGCGGGTGTCCGAGTGTGGTGTTCGCTTGTGCTCAATTTATAGCGAGGGTAATCGAACAGACTCGTTCGTAACCAAAGCAGCTGTCGGGTATGCATCTCGATCGAACACATAGTAGCCGAGTGTGGCGTTCGCTTGTGCTTGATTATTAGTGAGTGTGATCAAAAAGGCTCGATCATACTCAAAGCTGTTCTCTGGTATGTACATATATAATATGTATGTACATATGTATGTATAGACATACAAAGATTACTAAAAATAGAAACAGATCCACATTAACTGCAATCAACATATGTACGTATGTATGTATTTACATATGTACACACGCTGCGATTAGGTTATAAATAGCGCGCCTCTGTTTATCAAAAGCCGCATTACATACGCATACATACTTTTTGTCTCCTTCCCACACTTCCAACATATGCACGTGTTTGCAAAATGATGACGAGGTGATTTTGTATGGAAAATCATTTATGCCCATATATTTGAATAAAATAAACATATATAGAAGATATCAATCAATACTTACCATATACCAAACGAAAGGAAAACTCCTGAATTTTTGATTAAAGAAAACAAAAACAAAATCATTCGAGCATTTTGGTAATGAAAAAAATTTGCAAATTTTTTCAACAATTTTTTGCCTTAAAATGCTCAATATTTGTTAAATTTATATAAAATTTGTACCCGATAATATTTCTACTGCTCCAAAGAACCTATATCCCGAAAATGAAAGTTATATATGCCAACAATAAGTTGCTAGAGCACTTTAAAGGCTCAAAATTGACCCCAAAATAAGGCAATGTTTACAGTTGTTTTTACGACAGAAACCGAATTGGTTATTTACAAAAATGAATCTGTCGACAGGTTTGGAATTTTATCTTTGAAACGCCATACTTTTCTTTGAAATCGCTTTATTAGTTCTCGTGCAATAAGCGTTTTTGTGAAGCTCTAAAAATTACAACTACAACATTTGAACATAGCCCCCATACCTTAAGGTAAGACGTATTCTACGTCAAAAAGGTAAAATAAACCACTGGGTAATATTATTGGAAGTCCGTGAAGAGAAACAGAGTTTGCCAGCCGAAAAATATAATTTTTCGACAATTCTATACCATTTCTGCGAAAAATGGGTTTTCCCCATATAAAATACAAGCAAAGGTGGTCTCCCGAAATTTTCATATATGTATGTTTAAAAAATAAACTTTATTTACAAAAATTCATTTTTATTTGGGCCACTCTGTGAACAAAAGTTATGACTTTCCTTTCTGTTTTTTTGTTTACGAACTGATTATCCATCATCATTTACAGCAATATATAGTTCGTCATAAGTACAAGTAAATGAAACCGTTGCGATCCGCAAAAAAAAAATCGTTGTTAGAGTGGCGTATTAATAAAGCGAATAATACTGATTGATGATTGTATGGTAATGCAAAGTGAAGATAAAAGATAAACTAAGTATGCGGAGATGGATTGTGACAGATGAAAAGCTGGCTGCTGGACAAAGTAGAAGTCAAGACTTCTAAATGCAGCATAAGCCATTAGATGCAAGACTGCTGCTCAAATGCAAGAAGATTCCTTTTTCATACAAACCGTACTTTAGTATTTTTGTAAATATGTACAATCAGTAGTCGTTTTTACTTCTACCAAAATTTGTAAAATTTGCTGTTCTTACGCGGATTCCAACAGATGTGAATGAGTACTTATGTGTTTAACTGAATATGGTTTCACAGAGCCAAGAAATCGCTTTTCGAGTTATCGAAATTTCAAGGTTATACAAGTTTATCGATTTATCACTGCTTATCAAATTTTATCGTGTACCAGAGTGTAATGATTCATCGAAATTTTTAGAAATTTATAGAGGTGTCCAAAGTTCATCAAGTTATCGATTTATATTGAGATATATACATTTTTGAGTTCTAAATTTATCGAATGAATGGAATTTTTCACTAATTTTTTTCTGTTTTACACGTAATACAAAATACCTCGAACTTATTTTGCCTTATTTATATCTAAATTAAAACTATCAACTAAATAGGTTCTGCGACTCACTTCCGAATGAATTTCACTAAAAATCGCTTTGAACTGAAATTGGAAGAGGTTGAAATTCTCTCTGAAGTAAATTGTAGAACCTGGCTTTTACTTTTAGCAATGACTAACAGTAAGTGTCACTGTAATATATAACATGTTAAATAAAACCGGGTTTTCCAGTCCAGTTCCGGTTTTTTTCTTCAAATTGCCATTGTTCGAATAACTCGAAAAAAGGGAATAATCGAACACCCTAGTTTGCACCTAGTACTCACATACATATCGTCGTTTAAAGTACAAAACCGCGTATCAACAAAATGTAAAACCACGTATGTGAGGTTGCATAAATTATTTTTTAGAGAGTAAAAACACTCATATTTCACAATGGTTCTCTTTTTTATAAAGAAATCGCATTTCTGGCTAGTATATTTCAGGACGAATGCTTAAGATTTGAGCTAAGAGCTTGTGTGAGCAAATCCAGTTTTTGGCAGCCAATGTCAGTTACGCGGTTTTGCAGAATGACGATACGCGGTTTTGTACTTTAAACGACAAAATGTATGTGCGTATGTACTAATTTTCCTTGTCTGCTATTTTTACGCTTCCCACTAAGCCTTCTGCTCATTTCATCATTTTTAAAAATTATATGCAAATAATAGAACTTATTGTATTCGCAAAGCTAAAAAAAAAGAAATGAAACAAAAAGTCTGGAACGTGATGTTGCTCGATGTGCGAACGTTTGGTGCAGTAAATGACAGATAAGCCAATGGACAATGGGATATTGTAAACGTTAAAGCTAGAAAATTAATTGCTTAACGAAGTGAAAGTTTTATGACCTTAAGCATGTATGTATGTATGTACTTGTTTCCAAGTTTCGATTGTGAATGTGAATAATGAAACTATCAGAAAAAGCAAAAAATCGAAAGGAAAAATATAAATTGAAATATGAAGCAAAATAGTAGTGGGAAGTATAAAACGATATTAATACAATAAAAGAAGATTTAATGTTCTTAACATGTTCCAGCAACTTAACTTGTGATTACTAGATACTATTCGTGCATGAATTTGCACATAATACGCCCACTGTACGCAAACGACGCCGCACTGAATCCTTCATTTGCCATGCGCTGTTCAAATATGGGTGTCAAACGTGACAAAAATGCAAAATTGATTTTCAAGTTATCTACATTCTGCTGCAGCTTTTTATACCCGAGCGCACTTGTGCACAAGGGTATTATAACTTTGTTCACATAACGGTTGTTTGTAACAGGCAAAACGAATCGAGATAGATATAGACAAATGTATACATAAATGATCAGGATGAAAAGAGAAATCGATTAAGCGGTGACTGTCTGTCCGTCCGTCCGTCCGTCCGTCCGTCCGTCCGTCCGTCCGTCCGTCTGTCCGTCTGTGCACACGATAACTCGAGTAAAAATTGAGATATCTTAACGAAACTTGGTATGTGCACTTCTTTCGGGCGTAGGACGGATGGTATTGAAAATGGGCAAAATCGGACAATAACCACGCCTACCTCCCATATAACGGTAATTTTCAGAAATACAAAAACTGCGATATTTTAGTAACTACTAAAGATAATTCACTCAAAATTGATATTTATAATAAATTTTAGACGAAAAATAAGAATATTAACATTTTTTTGAAAATGGGCGTAGCCACGCCCACTTATGGTTACATGTGTATATCTTGGTAACCGCTGCATCAATTTATTCCAAACTTTGCACAGTTGTTGGCCTTAATACAGCATACTAAATGGCCGAAAATTTTAAAAATCGGATAATAACCACGCCCACTTCCCATATAACGGTAATTTCCAGAAATACGAAAACTGCGATAGTTTCGTAACTACTGAAGATAATTCACTCAAAATTGATATTTATAATAAATTCTAGACGAAATATAAGAATATTAACATTTTTTTGAAAATGGGCGTAGCCACGCCCACTTATGGTTACATGTGTATATCTTGGTAACCGCTGCATCAATTTATTCCAAACTTTGCACAGTTGTTGGCCTTGATACAGCATACTAAATGGCCGAAAATTTTAAAAATTGGACAATAACCACGCCCACTTCCCATATAACGGTAATTTTCAGAAATACGAATACTGCGATATTTTAGTAACTACTGAAGATTATTCACTCAAAATTGATATTTACAATAAGTTTTAGACGAAAAATAAGAATATTATAAATTTTTGGAAAATGGGCGTAGCCACGCCCAGTTATGTTTACATGTGTATATCTTGGGAACCGCTGCACCAATTTCTTCCAAACTTGGCACAGTTGTTAACCTTGGTATAACATACGAAATGGCCGAAAATTTTTAAAATAGGACAATAATCCCATATAACGGTAATTTAGAGAAATACGAAATCTTCGATAAATCAGTAATTATTGAAGCTAATTTATTCAAAATTGATGCTTGCAACAATTCGTTACCAAGAAATACGTTAGGATACAATTTTGAAAAATGGGCGTGGCACCGCCCACTTATGATCACATATATGTATCTCGGTAACCGTTCTACCAATTTGTACCAAACTCGGTGTGGTTATTGTACTTGCCACATAGAAGCAAAACGTTGAAACTTATTGAAATCGAACTAAAATTACGGCCGCTTTTCATATAACAGTAAATTTCAGATATGCTTGAAACTTCAATATTTCGAAATTTAAGGACGCTAATTTACTCAAAATGGATACACCGCGGTTTACCATGTAGCGGTAGCTTTCGGAAAGGTGAAAAACATATATTTAATACTTGCGCCGGGTATTTAATGTTCGGCTCCGCCCGAACTTAGACTTTTTTACTTGTTTTTTTTAATAATACTCATACTGCTTCATTGCTTTTCTAGTTGACTTTTGCGCATAATTTCTAATAACTTGACTCTCATTATGTGCTTTACTTTCGTCATAGCCATGTATTTTCACAAAGGAAATCATTTCATAAGAATAGCGAAGCACATGAATTTCTTTGATTAAGTACATATATGGATGCATATATATATGTATGTACATTAGAGTGGTCCAAAAATGCATGTGAAAAAGTAAATTCGGATTTTTTATGCTCTCAACCCCTAGAATTGTTCGATAGAGAAAAAATAATTTTGAAATTAAAAAATATTAATATAGAGGTCGCTCAAAACGCTCAAACTGTTCCATGTATTTTATAAGGGGAAAAACCACTTTTCGTAGAAACTCTGCTTCTCTTCAGGAGATTCACAGTAATACTACCCAAGTATTTATTTAACCATTTCTATAACTATATTTTATACGTCCCCCTAAGCCCCCCATAAAATGCAAGAAAATACAATGGGGAACAAATAAAAAATCTTTAGTATTAAAAAATGATTAAATAAACAGTTGGATATTGTAATTGCAAGTCTCCTGGAGAGGACCAGAGTTTTCCGATCGGAAAATATTGATTTTCAAGAATTCTATACCATTTCTACGAAAAGTTGGAAAACTTTGAGCGCTATGAGCGACCTCTAACTATTTTTTGATATCAAAACAAATAAAACTATAATTTAAAAGTCTAAAAACTCGCTACGTAACTTGAGAATAGTAATCGCTGCATCTTTTAGGCGCATCATTATTACATAATAAAAGCAAGGTAAAAAATATACATATATACATTAGTTTGGTCCAATTTTTTTATGGGGAAAGAAAATTTCATTCTAGAAAACGGGGCACACCCTTAGTTTTTTTCCTTTTGGTATTTGTAATATCTATAGATTCCTTAAAAAACTATGATTTTTATTAATTGAAAAAATAGCTTTAAAAGAACTTCTTCAAACGGCTTTTTGAAGTACGTCCTACAAAAGCCCTTCTGGAAGCTCTTCTTTGGGAAGCGAAGGCAGAAGTCCTTCAATTAGTGTCACTCCAAACACAAAAACAAAAAAAGGTAATGACTTTCAAAGAGGAAATAGAAATTTGGTTTACTAGTTCGGGGTTTCCCTGCACGGAATGAAATGAAGTGCAACGAGTTACTCTATAATCCGTGTGTATGTATGTACATACATATGTTCATAGAAGTCTGTATATTTACATAGTATGCATAATCCTTCTATACACGAGGCTACATATGGATTGCTTCGCGCTTCATAGTTACACACGAATATAAGCAAATATTTTTTTTTACATTTTCCGTTGCTCTAATTTGGCTTCACTTTCATTAAATTTTCCAAATGATATCAGTCAGTCAGTCATATCATTTGCTGTGGTTCTTAATTATTCTTTTCTTTCTAGCTTTTGTTCATATCGTACGTGTTTTCAATTTTTTGTTTTACACCTGAAAGCTAACAACAGAAAAATCACAACAAAATATTATGTTATACTATGTCTCCAGTGCAATGCATTTAGCTATTCGGTTTTAATAAATCTCTTTTTTAAATCTACACTCCATTACTATTTTGAGATTTATTTGAAGTTTATTTTTTTAATTTTTTAATATTTGCTTTTAATGCTCTTTAAAATCATTTGTCGAATTCAATACACTTCTATTTAAAACATAAAACAATTCAATATAAAATACAAGCAATGTTAGCTGGCTGCTGTTGTGAGAAGGAGAATGTAAATCATGAAAATTTGGTGTTGCCATACCCAACACGTTGTATCTATTCATCGATATTTTTGAAGATTTAACTTTCGAGAATTAATTGTGTATGGTAAATCTCGCTAGATTTAGCGTTAATATCGTCAGAGGCCAAAATCTGTATTAAATCTCGCAATGGAAGCATAGTAGTACTCATTGAGATATTAAACCATTCCTTTTGTTCTTTTATAACTAAAGTACGTTTCAATACTTTAGCACATTAATAAATCTGGTATTCTATCGCCTCAAATATTACATTAAGCACATTATAAATTCAAACTGAGAACCGCATGCACCTCTTCGGGCGTCGCTCTTCCAATCGTACTGTTTTCAAACTGATCTCGTCCCCAATGAAAGAATGCCCCATTCTGGTGCAGTGATTTTCGTTAGGAAACTAAAGCACAAATGCGCTTTAACTGAAAGCTCACCTGCTATATGTGGTGCAGCTAAAATTTGGAAGAAGAACGTGCAAGTGGTGGTTTGAAGACGTAGAATGTAGTTTCGAATCCAAAAATATCGCAAAGGATTAAGATAAGGATTCAGACTTCACGATAGCTATATTCTAAATCAGTGATGCCCTGCTTAGGGCACTTGCATATGGAATTCTGCCTGCGCAGGGCAACTGCTTATGGAATTGCATCCTCATTCTCAAAGAAATGTGGGGCAATAACTTTCTCGGCCATAACACCGCACCAAAGAGTACATTCGGATGGGTGTAACTGGTACTGATGGGTTGCCCTTGCCCCACAATCTACAATTTTGCTAGTTGACATAACCATTTAAAAGGAAATGCGCTTCATCCAACATCAAAATATTACCTAAAAAATCAATAAAAAAAAAACATATTCCGACGAACTGATAACCTCCTCCTTTTTTGGAAGTCGGTTAAAAACAAGTAAAAAAGTCTAAGTTCGGGCCCAGCCGAACATTAGATACCCGGCGCGTGTATTAAATATAGTTTTTTCATCTCTCCTAATTCTACCGTTAGTTGAACTTTACTGTTATATGAAAAGTGGGCGTAATTTTAGCCCGATTTCAATAATTTGCATCATTTTGCTTTTGTGTGTCAAACACAATAATCATTCCGAGTTTGGTACAAATTGCTCGAACGGTTACCGAGATACACATACATATGTGGTCATAAGTGGGCGGTGCCACGCCCATTTTCAAGAATTTTATCATACACGCATTTATTGGTAAAGAATTATTGCAAGCATACATTTTGAATAAATTAGTTTCGGTATTTACTGATTTATCGAAAATTTCCTATTTCTCTAAATCACCGTTATATGGGATGTAGGCGTGGTTATTGTCCGATTTTTTCAGCTCAGGTCAGCAACTGTGCCACGTTTGGGGGAAATTGGTGTAGCGGCTACCGAGATATTTCGTTAAGATATCTCGATTTTTACTCGAGTTATCCTGTGCACAGACGGACGGACGGACGGACAGACATCGTTTTTTTTTCATTCTGATCATTTATGTATACATTTGTCTATACCATCTTTATTCGTTTTGTCTGTTACAAGCAACCGTTATGTGAACAAAGTTATAATACCCTTATGCACAAGTGCGCTCGTGTTTAACATTGGTAGGTCTTATTTCGCCAACCATGTACATTAGACTGCATCACTCCCCATACAAAAAAAAAATCGATACTATTTTTCCTTTGGAATTATAAAATCTATTATATTTTAAGACGTCCACTAAATTATTTCGGAAAAATATTAAGATTTAAGTGAGCTAGACCGATTTGAAAATACCTTCAAAAATGGAGTTTTTTATGAATAAAAATAGTTTCTTAAAGATTTTTTTTTGAAAAATACCCTCAAGTGGCAAAACTGTTTTATCTTAAAAATATTAAAAAAAAAATATTTTTAAAAAATTGAACGGAATCATAATAATGACATTTTACTTACAAAAGATCTTGCAAGAAGTCACTACTTCTCTTACTCCCCACCACATGTTCCAAAAACCAAAAAGGCATGCAAAATCATCAGAAACTATTGCTAAGCATAATACATTTATAAGACATCTAAGGAATATTAATGCACAGTAAAGCATAGCTTGCGTTTCTTATTTGTATACCGACAGGAGATTATCCTTTTGAGCGTTTCGATTTGTTGCGTGGGTGGCCGTGACCGAGCTGTTAGGCATAAACTATATGTATATGCATACAAATAAACAAACAAGACTCATTTACGTGGGTTTGCATTTTAACTATAAATCATTACAATTCCGCACAAGTCATCTTAGTGATGACCAAAGCAAAGCAAATAGATTTAGAGCTAATGAAAATAAATGAATTCACAAAGTTAATAATATTCTCTTATACAAGATTACTTATAATCATTTCAGATTTGTTTCTTCTTATTTAATAGAGATATTTTGTTGTTGGAGATATTTAACTGGTAAAACAAAAATTAATGCAAATAAAAATGTGGTAAGAAAGCTTGCTTCAAAAGCTGGGTTTCCCGGCCAGCGATTGATGAAATTTTCATTTAAAAAAGTAAGGAGATTAGAAAAGTATTTATATGTATGTACACACATAGGTATATAGATGTAAATGTATGCTCGTGCATACATACAGTCAAGTCAAAAGTTAGTATGCAGCTTGTTCCAATATAATATTCACAATTATTTTCATAAACAAATTTTTTCATTAATTTTTTATGGAAATAAAGTTCATCTATAACATATAAATCGAAGTTTCACACTCTATATAAAATTCGGAAAAATTCAGAAAAATGTTTAATCAAAATTTCACACTCTTTATTCAGAGTTTTTAGAAAATTATAGTTTCATATAACGTACGATCAGAATCTATTTTTATATTAATGAAAAAAATTTTTCATTAAAATCATTTTGAATATTATATTAGAATAAGGTGTTTACTAACTATTGACTCTGACTGTATGTTTTCTGCCAATACCAAAGTTCAAGAATTCCTTGTAAGCGCTTTAATATATCGCCTTTGCGTCTTGGCCACATTTTTATTAAACAAAAAGATTTATTTCGCCATCAATCAAAGCCTGCATTCTGTTTTACATATATGTATGTATGACGTCTTTCACTTTTTCATGCCTTTCAGACATCATTTACATACATACATACAAACATATCCATTTATATATGAACCAGGGTATTTATTAAGAAAATTCGGGCACATAAAGTTCTAATATTTCAGCATCCACTATTTCTTTCCGTGCCGCACTTCTTTCGATTTGCTACTTCACTCCCACTGAAGTGTAGTTAAACTTTGTTCGCAAAAGCTTATCACATATTGTTGTAAAATCACTTTCTTGATAGCTTTGACAGCCTCCTTTCCTGTCATCCCTTGCCAGTGCCCCAATTTCAGATTGTTTCTCTCAACTCGTATTATGCATTAGTTTTTACAGCGGCGTCATAAATGCTATGAACACCGAACACGCATCACTCCGCACTGTCGTAGAAATTAATTTGCTTTCAAGGGAATTTCAAAAATTGATGCATCACTTGTGCGATATTAAAAACTGTATTGCAATTTAATTCATCGATATTAATTTTAACTTAGCATGTACATATGCATATTAAAGTTTTATTTTTTTTTTAATGTTTGCTAATAATATTTTTTCCTCTCTTTTCTTTTCAGGTGAGTTTTCTCAGAAAGCGGTTTTTTATGGAAAATTTAGTATTTGAAAAAAGGAGAGTATGGTAAGAAGTATCATCTTAGAGAAGTGCGCATATGAGCAAATCTCACGAGTTGTTACATTTTTCGATAAAAACGTGTTTTTAGTCGAAAATGCTAGTTTAGTAACGTGTACGCCCCGTAGCACCATACACAGTCACAATTACTTTATAACACAGTAGGGAGGCAAAAATATCACAGATAAATGACCAAACATGTAAACTTATATTTGGCCTGAAGATTACGATGCCGTTTTTAGAAAATTCGCATCACGTAAAAATTTTGAGATATGTATATCGAATAAAACACATCTTTGAGGTAAAATTTTCGAGTGACGAAAGCTGAACTAGAAACACAAAATTTATATCAATTTCGTGACGAAAATTATAGGAATTTTTTTAACTGTCTTAGAAACTGACGCAAAATAGTATTGTTCATACGAATCGCTGCTAAAGTTCTGATTTTTTGTGTTGTGTTTCTAAGAGTAGACAGAACTTCGCATTATTCCGAATAAATACCGCAAGAATGTCGATTGGACGACTGGATAAAAAATTTCAAATCTCGTGTATACTGAAAGTGAATTTTTCGTCATGTGCAGGCTTTTATCTTTTTTCTGGGCAAAGGTTTTGATA
>NW_023458564.1:12513698-12549627 GCF_013731165.1 Rhagoletis pomonella | reverse complement strand
CGCACTTTTTTCTTAGCCAGATATGGCTTCAAGTCAATATCGAATCCGTCCAATATCTCTGACTAATATTCGCCAGTGATTAGTTTGCCCTTTTCAATGTAATCGATGTGAATGACATCACGTGCAACCTAAAAAATAGTGACCATGGCCCGTTTGGCTGACAGACTCACTTTGGCCTTCTAGGGTACACTTTTTGATTGTTCCTTGGTCTCTGGTGTATTGTATTGGATCCATATTTCATCAAGGGTTACGAAACGGTGCAAAAACTCGTTTGGAGTGCATCACTCCTTTAAAATGGCCACAAGTTTGCATTTTTGGTCGAGTATAAACAAGTGTGCCGCGCTAGCGTTTTCATATCCAAATACTCGTGTTCAGAGTCACTTGTGCTGGTACGACCACAACGGAACTCAGTAAACCGCCAGCTTGCTCGAAATTACACAGTAGTCTTTTAAATCTACTCCTGCGACTTTCAAAATAAGCGAAACCGGACAAAAGTTGTCCGCGTGCAGAGCAAATCCGATCAAATGATGGCTTATTTTAAGAAACCGGTTATGTCGCCAAAGTGCCTCACAAAATTGTTTTACGCGGTACTTTGCTGAGCTGTAAAAAAGAACTCCGGTTTAATCGAAATTCGTAACATAATGATTCCAAAAAAAAATCTCCCAAAAACTTTCGAAAAAACTGGTCAAAACTGGTTTGGAAAACCCGAGTCAATCACCCTAGTTGGGACATTCGCCGTACTGATTTTTTCTTCCTTCTTCGCACTAGGCAAAATAGCACGGCGAGGGTGTCAAAATTCTGGTTTTGGGGCTATGTATCAACCTCAGAGTATTTCGAAAATTAGTTCAGACGAATGCAAGATTTTATTTATTGAATATTTTGGAAAATACTTTTAAAACCAATCTTCATTTCTGCACCGCCAGCGTCAAATGGAACCACTTAGCCTCTATATGTGCAATAATGTATCGTTTTTGAGTAGGGTTGCCACCTGATCGTTGGATAACAAAATGCGATACGAAATTACAGGGCATGGCCTTCACGTGCACAAAAACTTTAATTGCTTCGGGTAGGGTTGCCAGCTATTTAAAAATTCAAGATTTTTTGATCACGCTAATCTCAAAACCTACGGAACAAATTTGTACGAAATTTTGTTTAATATAATCTGTATCGATAGGCTAGTACTTAGAATTTCTATAGGGTTGCCACCTGTCTAAAAGATTTTAAGATCCGTTCATTGAATTACAACAAGTCAAATTAAAGAGCTTGGCCTCTACATATTCAGTTATGCGTTATTTTTTTTTTAATTATTTGATCTTCACCGTTCGTTTGACTAAAAAACGAGCTACGAAGTGAAAGGTTTCCGGATGCGCAATAAGCTTTATTATACCCGAGCGCACATGTTAACAAGGGTTATAACTTGGTTCACATAACGGTTGTTTGTAACAGCCAAAACGAATCGAGATAGATATAGACAAATGTATACATAAATGATCAGGATGAAAAACGAAATCGATTAAGCCATGTCTGTCTGTCCGTCTGTCCGTCCGTCCGTGTACACGATAACTCGAGCAAAAATTGAGATATCTCAACGAAATTTGGTATGTAGGTTTCCCTTAATCCAAGGTAGGTTGGTATTGAAAATGGGCGAAATCGGACTTTAACCACGCCCACTTCCCATATAACGGTAATTTCCAGAAATACGAAAACTGCGATATTTTAGTAACTACAGAAGATAATTCACTCAAAATTGATATTTACAATAACTTTTAGACGAAAAATAAGAATATTATAAATTTTTGGAAAATGGGCGTAGCCACGCCCACTTATGGTTACATGTGTATATCTTGGTAACCACTGCACCAATTTCTTCCAAACTTGGCACAGTTGTTGGCCTTCGCACAACATACCAAATGGCCGAAAATTTTTAAAATCGGACAATAACCACGCCCACATCCCATATAACGGTAATTTAGAGAAATACAAAATCTTCGATAAATCAGTAAATATTGAAGCTAATTTATTCAAAATTGATGCTTGCAAAAATTCTTTACCAAGAAATACTTTTATGGTACAATTTTGGAAAATGGGCGTGGCACCGCCCACTTATGATCACATATGTGTATATCGGTAACCGTTCTAACAATTTGTACCAAACTCGGTGTGGTTATTGTGCTTGCCAAATATAAGCAAAACGTTGAAAATTATTGAAATCGGACTAAAATAACGGCCGCTTCTCATATAACGGTAAATTTCAGAAATGCTTGAAACTTCAATATTTCGAAATTGAAGGACGCTAACTTACTCAAAATTGATACACCCCGGCTTACCATGTAGCGGTAGCTTGCGGAAAGGTGAAAAACATATATTTAATACTTGCGCCGGGTATTTAATGTTCGGCTCCGCCCGAACTTAGACTTTCTTACTTGTTTTTATTTTTTCTTTGAGCGTGGTTGCCACTCACTTAAAAATTATCCCCTTACATATAATTCGTGAAGGCATTTTATATTAATGACATCAGATAAAAAGTAGTGCGTTCACTCATTTGCAATTTTCTTTGGGTATAGTGAAGCATATAAAATTTCATTTGTGTAAACGGCATTTTCCAACCGGACTAGTAGTTTAGAAGCTATACATTGACTTATCGACGATTTCACACTACTTTTAACAAACAAAAATTTACTTATGATTCAAATATCAACTTGAAGGAATTCGTTTAAATTTGATTTCTTTCTTCGATGTCAAAACACGATCTTCTATAAATACAATAGGACTCTGCGTATCTGAATTGAATAATAATTGTAGACATTATGAGCACTTAATGTATCTAACTATTTAAAAGTGAGTTCTAAATTGAAAAACAGTCTTTTGAAAATTACATATATCTTAAGTATTAGTTTTAACCAAAACATTAATCCAGTAATTAAATAAATAATTTTTCTTCATGAAGCGAATAATATTTCAAATATCAGAAATATGTAGTTCAACACTTGCTTGCTAAGAATAAATCGTGAGTATTGCGCTCTTTGATTACTTCAATATATTCACTGCATACTTTCAGGCTGACAAGCAAGGTTTTCTCTTGCACATTTCCAAATATTGCTCTTCCCCATAACAGAATAAAGGAACTCACAAAATACCAGCAAAGAAAACTTAAGAGTAAACTGAAGAGAGCAACAAGAGAATAGAGGAGCTGGCGAATTCGAAATGTTGCTTCGTTGCCAATTAGCCCCTAGTCAGTGGTCACACCGGCTCGCCACCGCCACCTCCAATTTCCTGCTTACTTTAGCCTCAGCCATTTTCTCAGTTATTCTCTATTCTCTCAGCAGTAATGTTGTGAAGAATCAAAACAAGCGGACGAACTACTACATGTTATTTAGCGTTACAATCACGAACCCACACGTTATTGTAAAATAATATAGAAATTTAAGTTTGAATAAAAATAAATATTCTGAAATATACAAAACACATATGCGGATAAGTTGAAGTTCGTGTGTATGTAAGTGTCTGCGGTTTGATGGCTTCGACTGCGCTTCGATCAGATGACGTATCATATGATGTGCCTGTGCCATATGGTAAGGATTTCTTGAATACATACATACGTATGTACCTACACATAATTGCTTGTCGATATGTTAATTCCAGCTGTGTGCTAGCGCGTATGGGTGGCTTTAAATTTCATCGTTAACATATGTTGAGAAGAAACTTGTATATATATGTACATAAGTATTTGAATGTAGATATCTACATTCATATATCCGGCTATGTACAATATATCTCTAAATAAATGGGATGTAAAGTGCCGGCCGTAAATCTCGAGCGAATTCGATTTCTATTTTTGAAACTAAACACATACATATAAATTAAATGAAAGTATGCATGTGTATTGCGGACAAACGTCATAAGGGGCCCTTTTGGCCAGAAAAATGTACATACATACATACATACATACTCATGCATTTTGCCCGCATATGGCTTTAGTCTATGTTTGTGTGTAAGTATTTATTTGTGGTCGTGATAGTGGTGTGTTTTATTGTAGTCTTAGTTAAATTTTTAAAGAATTATTTTCAAGCAGTTTTGCAAAGGGATTATTCTACAATAGGGTTGCGTTTTTTTTTTTGGTTTTCAGTGTTATTTTTAGATAATATTTTTAACCACCATCCACAAGAAATGGTGCCAATTTTGTCGGAAATATTAATGGTTTCCATGTAGAATAAGTACAAGTATTATACAAATTCAAAATGGTTGTATTTGACTTGAAAATGGTTTCATTTGAATTGTAAATGGTTTCATATGATATGAAAAAGGTTCCAGTTGATTTGAAAAAGTTTCCTCTGGCTTGAAAAAGGTTAGGTTAGGAAGGCGCGTAAAAATTACTC
Source organism: Rhagoletis pomonella (assembly GCF_013731165.1). NCBI lineage: Eukaryota > Metazoa > Arthropoda > Insecta > Diptera > Tephritidae > Rhagoletis > Rhagoletis pomonella. Next base: position 12,545,251 of record NW_023458564.1, on the reverse strand, counting down.
GTACTTCCACTCGGAGGCGGATTTTCCCATTGTGAATGCTCTTTGTGAGTGCCAGGAGGAGGCACATCCTTCCAGCCAAGATTAATCCATATTGCGAGTATGAAGTCTGTCAAAGCATTTAATATTCCGGATGAAGCCGTGGATGTTTGTAATTTCTTGTCTGGAGAGCTGGGCTGGGCATTAACATAAGAAGTGGTGAATCGATTCCTCTATAAATCGGTGGCAGTAGGGAGTTATCAGCTTAGCTAATTTGCATTTATATGCCGTGTCTAGCCATCTCATCGGCTATTTCGTTCCGTTCTTTATTGTTATATCCAAGAACCCAGCAGAGGGAGGTTTTGAAGTGGCTCAGTGAAGCCAGCGTTGCCGAATTGCTTTCGACTTTACCACCCTGGAGCTCAAGGTATAGGTTGGTGTAAATTTACGAATTTTGGTATAAATCTGATTAATTTTACCAAAATTCAAAAATTTACACCAAGTTATACACCAGTATGCTACTTGAGAGCCCAGAGTTTTGAATGCCGCCTGGCTATCAACGAATACAGTGACGTTCCCTGACAGAGACTTACTATACTGTATGAGGCAAGCAGCCTTCTCGATGGCAAATATATTCCCGCCTGAAAAACACTGCAGTTATCAAATAAACGATACGATTGCCTTATTTGAAGGTCCTTAGAGCCTACTAATTTTTCCATCTTTTACCGACAGGCGGCTACTTATACCAATATACATTTTTGTATGGCAAGCGAGCCGCTTTAATGTGTAGCCATATGAAAATTCAGTGATACAAATAGAAATATTCCTGAAAAAATTGCGCCCGTATACTTGACGGCTGATAACAAAATACAATACATAGTAATTAGCATACAAATTAGCGACAAACTTCGAGTGACATCCCCTCCAAAGCAGCAAATGTTGAATGAAATGGCTATAATAATGAACACAATGCGCAATATGTATACAAATACAAATGTTTTAGCCTGTTGATACATTAAAAAGAACACGAAAATGGCATGAAAAGCAAATGTGGTAATAATTCCATTTGACAAAAAACTAATTTCCTTTCGACGCCATCGCCATTGACAAGTTAATTTCATTACAAAGCTGTTAGAGGTTTTGTTTTCTTTTCTCTTTTTAGTTGGTGTTTATGATTTGTACTACAGCAAGGAACTACGGGGATTTATTTTTTTTTTTTTTTGTGATATAATTACTTAGATTTAGCAGCCATCCTCAGCTGGTATCTGACTTCAGTACCTTACAGACGAGTCGTACTAATTAGTCGAATCGACAAATAAAATACATATCATTAGAAAAGAAAAAACTGCTAAATTTTTCAACTTCTTCTTTAAAATATTTGCAAATACTGAATAAAAAACTGAAAATGAGTTATAAAAAAAAAGTATAGTTTGAGATTTTTTATACGCAGCACACTCATACAAAAGGGCATCGATCAAAATCTCACTAAAAAGCGTTGGCTATACGCAGCGGTAGTTGTTAGGCTTATTCTCACCTATGACGCGTTGGTCTGGTTAGAGGTGGTTAACACCAAATCATATGTTGGCTCACACGGCGTTTGACGTCTATGTTCCGTGTTCATTCTTCCAGTCTAAACAGAGAGCCCTTCAGGTGGAATAACACTTGATTACAAATTTGTGTTTTTTGTTTCACGGATGCTAATATCAAATTATTTTTCTATAGATTGGTTTATTGGAGATATTTGCAATTTACCGTTACTCAGCTAAAAAAAGGTGGTTCCACTTTACTACGTACAGTGACGAACAAAAGTATTGGCACAGTGAATTTTTCACAATATATGCACATTTTTTTAATTTTAATTTATTTTCGATAACTTTTTATAAAAATATGGTTCATTCTACACCAAAAAATATAAAAATAAAATCCCTAAACTTTCTGCAAAACTCCGGAAAATTCAATAAATTTGCATACTACTTTTCAACCTTCTATTTAGAATTTAAAAAAAAACTCTAAGTATTCAATTGTATAGCCCATTCCAAAAATCAACGCGATTTTTTAGCAACTTCAAACTCGAAATTTGTTACTAGAACTATATAGGCTATAAAACTGCATACTTAGAATTGTTCTAAGTATCTGAATAGCAAGATGCAAATTAGTATGCAAATTTATTGAATTTTTCTGAGTTTTGCACAAAGTTTAGAAATTCTATTTTATATTTTTTTTTTTTTGTCTAGTATGAGCTATATTTAAACAAAAAATAACGAAAAAAATATAATAAAAAACTTTTCGTGTATTGTGGAAAATTCACTGTGCGAATACTTTTGTTCATAACTGCATATCTTAAAAACAAACATAAATTAAACAATCGTAATACGAGATAAGGAAAATTAAAGCTAACAAATCGTATATACATCACTTTTGAGAAGTTGATTAATCATTTCAATTTACGTATTTATTTTTTCAGCAATTTTTATGATCACATTTCCTCATCAGACTTCTTTCACTTCTACCATTTTTTCAAATTATTGTTGCTTTTCCACAATAAGTTTTCACTAAAAACGGCCTCAAGCTCATAAAAATTTTTGAATATAATTGTTATAAGGCCATAAAATAACAAAAAAACAAATATTTATTTTTTGATAAAAAGTCAAAAAAAATTCAAGCTTTGTAAATTTTTTGCTTTTGAATGAAAGCCTGTTCCTTAAAAAAAAAATGAAGCTTCTATTGGATGGATAAATAACTAAGGAATGAGTGGCAAAATGAAAATGCGCTAGGATTTTTTGTTCTTGTCTAACCTAACTACTTAAACGATTGTTCCTAAGCTTGTTAAATCTTTTGGACCTTTTTTTTTTAAATTGACATAACGATATTTAAATTCATAATTCATTATTTTACGCAAATACTTATTTCTAAGTTCAAAGAAAACTTCCGTTAAGCTTAGTTAAATAAGAAATGGAATTGCTTAACCAAAGAAATTAAACCCATTATTAAATGCAAGATGTACTTATGTAAGTTAAAACAAACATTAATTGAGGTAAATATTATACAAACATATGTATGTATTTAGTTGCCTAAAACAGACATTTTAATGCCATTTTAATTAATAAGCTTAGCGTTGTCGCTGTCAATTGGTAGTCGCCTCGAGTAAAGGATTGCCTACCAGCACCAGCATATCTATGCACGTAACAACACGCGCTAGCTTCCCAGTCGCTTCGGATACGCATTTAGCTGGTTCGCAAAATAAACGAATGGCCTATCTACTTTAACCCTTAGCTTTGCTAAATATACATGTGTACATACATACATACAGTGGTGGTCACATAATTAGGGACACTACTTCTTTAAAAATTTTAACAAGAAAAAAAGTTTATACACAATCTTCTAAAAGATTTTTAAAAAATCGCCAAATGGTCACAAAAATTTCAAATTTTTTTTTATAAAAATCTAAAAAACATAGGGTATGCAGTTTTACAGCCGATTCAGTTTTGGTATAGAAAATAAATTACAAATTTCCAGCTTGTAGGAAATCGCATTTGTGCATTTTTCTCCATATATAAAACTTTTTCGAACATACGGTGGCGAGAATGGTTGTAAATAGGGAATAGACGTTTTAGCAAGTTTTGGCTCTTTTTCCTCGTTAAAAAAAATTTTATAATTTTTTTTTTATGAAAATGTAGCTTTTTATATAAACAAAACCTTTTCAATCAAAATTTCAAAGTTTGTAGAAAAAATTCGACGAATTTTAACAAATGTGCATCAAAATTTTAAACTTTTAAAACGAATTTTTTAGATAGATTTTGAGTATGCAGTTTTGTGGCCCATTAAATTTTATAATAAGTGCAAATTTGAAGTAGCTTACAGTTGATTTTCGGCCATTTCTTGTTCACGTATTTTTTCATACAAAGTCTGTTCGACAATTTTTTTGTATGGAGAAAATGAGCAACATAAAAAAAATATCAAAAATCAACGATACTTCATTGTAACAAAATTGAATAGGCTACCAAGAATAGAATAGAAGGTTACATAGAATAGAAGGTTACGACATGGTGGTGTCAAAAGTTTGTTTTCCTCCAATGACGTAGTAGCGAAGTGAGTTCTGATTGGCTGAAATATTTTACGAAGAAGGAGAGTACACAAAACGCAGAAAATATAGTTGCCGTATAGCATATTTTAGGAATCCTTAAAAAAATTTTTGATATAAAATCGTGGCAAAGGTTATTATTACAACATAAAATGTTATATCTTCACGTGAAACTGGATAAACATAATATTATTCGTACAATAGTGACAAATGAAATGTAAATCGAATGCTTATTGAAATTTGCTGGTGATTTTATTCTTGAAAGTGAGTAGAATGCACTCGCGCATTTTTAAATAAAAAGCGTTCATAACATTGGTAAAATTTCGCTACCGAAATTGCAATTCACCTTTAGACATACGGTAAACCTAAAATTACCTTTTTCAGCGTAATTTTTGCAATCAAAAACAGCGCACTTAAATTTTTAATAATTTAAATAAACTCACAGACGCAGAAAAATGCACAAACTTCAACGCAAATTGTCAAACGGTAAATATCAGGGTTACACATATTTGAAATAAAACGCGATGTATTTTTGAAAAAAAATAGTGTGTTTTTATAAGCCCATTTTTTAGGAATTTGGAAACTCCAAAAATTTAGCCATCTACGTCATCAAGATGGCGGCCATGTCTGATGTCGTAACCTTGTATTCTATGAACCTTGATAGGCTACTGCATACTCCGAAAGTTAAAAAGCTGAAACTTTTTTTGAAACTTTCTGGAATTTTGGTAATTTTTGTACAAAGTTTGAAATTTTGACCCACATTAAATAAACGAAAGGGAAATTGCAAAATAACGCTACAATTGCTCTCCGTACTTATATTTTCGCCACTGTACATACGCGTAATACCGCCAGCAAAACAAAATATCAAAAATCTTAGCTTGAAAAATATTATTAAAAATTTTGAAACTTTTATGACCATTTTTTTCAAATTTTACGAATTTTTATAAATCTTCTACAAGGCTGAAAACTTTGCATTGCATAGTTTTCGTCGTATTATAAATTGTATTTAAAAAAAGTTAATAAATAAAGAAAAATAAATGGCCAAAACTTGTAAAGAAGTAGTATCCCTAATTATGTCGCCACCACTGTATGTACATATGTATATTTAGCAAAGCTAAGGGTTTAAGTAGATAAGCTATTCGTTTATTTTGCCTACACACTAGGGCGGAGCACTTTGGTTTCGAAAAAAATTGTATGTTATATTCGATTTCTACGTTCGATTCTAAGCAAAAATCGCAAAAAAACTATATACCAAAAGTTACGTTTGACCCTCCCCGCTTTTAATAGAAAAATTTGTGTGCTATAATTTTTTCTGAACGAAATTAATTTTTCACTTACAAAATGTTGTGTTTTCTTCTTACAATATAATGCCTTTTCTTTTGAAAATTGGGAGGGTCAAGCGTAAATTTTTGGTATATAACTTGTACGACATTTTTGCTGAGAATTAATCGTAAAATTTGAATTTGCTAAACACTTTCTTCTAAAATTTCGCTCCGAACAAATTACTCCGCCCTAATATACATATTTATAATTCGCTAATGCTGTTACTGATTTTACTGCGTCACCAGCTTCGTTACAGTTTCATTATGCGTTTTGCTATTTTTTATCCACCAACATTTTTGCTCCCAGTCAGTATCTATTGTCTACTGCGTTCTGTTTTTTTTTTACCTTCTCCCCCATCAAAAGTCCGCTTCTCGCTAATATCTTTCCCAGTTTTTGCTCCACACTTGCAGCCACATTCCGTGATTTTATATTTTTTACGTTGTTAATCCTACTGCTTTTGCGGCTAAGAGCGAATGATTGCTCGCTTACTACCAAAGTGACACCGAAACGCTAATACTTGCATACATACATACATACAGTCACTCTTCACAACTAAATACGTGGATTACAGTGACAACGTCGCGACGGTAGCCCATTAGTAGCCAATTTTCCATCATTGCTTTCATCATTTTCCGGTCGGTTCCGGTAGAGCACTTATGGATTCGTGATTATTTTTTACTAAAATGCAGGCAGCCATATACTTGCTCTATTCATCGGCAACACCCACATAAATATGTATGTATAGTACATCATGCCGACAGAAGTATATATGTACTGCTTACTATTCGCTCTTCGGCCCAGTACCCGTAAGCCCCTCTTAAGCCCATGCGTAAAAGCGCATCTGCCTACAAGTCAGCAATGGATGGCTATTATTATTTTTAGTGCGATATCCCTTTATTATTTATTTATCTATTTTTATGCTCTTCACTTTTGCTTTTTCCCTTTCGGTATTCCGTGGGCGCAACAGGTTGCTGTTGAAGGGGCCAGTAGGAGTTTTTATCAGAAGCAATGAAGTGGGTAGTTTCCCTATTTCGTGCGTCACTTCAGCGCTCTCATCGTCGCTTTCATAATTTTCCCCATGACTGTTCTAGTCAATTTTGTTGGGTTCTATAAGGGTAAAAGCAGCAGCACCCAATGCTAACCACTCTACGAGTATCCATTAATGGTGACGCGTGTGCGTGATGTGTACAAGTGTGGGTGTTCATTTTTAGTTTACTCGTTTCCACATACAAACGCACAAAATGGTCACCCAACATCCGGCTGACACATCCACTTGCTGAATAACTATTGACCGATGCGAATTGACGCGTTCGCGTGTAAAAAAAGAAAACGATATTTGGTAGCAGCATATAAATGTGTTTATTAAATGCGTATTTTCGTAAGTGAAAAACGAAATGTAATTTGTAAGGAAAGGAAGTTGCTTAACTTCTTAACCACCAAAAAATGAAATGAAATGTGCGTTAAGTTAATAAATCCACTTTTATACTTTTACAAAAAATTTCGTGTGTAAATAATTTGTTGCGATTTTTCTGTATGTATGTAGACGTGCCTTGCGCTCGTTACGTATTGTTGATATGGATATAAAAACATGCAAATAAATATAACAATTATTACACGCAAGGCTGTAGTAGTTGTGCAAAATTTCTTACATCTTTTGACTCTCACGTCTCCGTTCGTGAATTCTGTGTAACGTGAAGTACGCTTGAAACACAAACCGAACCAAATCGATGAGCGAAATTTCGAAACGAAATTCGCATCAGCTAAATGACAAATAAAAAATATTAAAATACAAAAGTGAAAAGATAAATCCCAAAATTTTCCCATTCTGCTTCTTGCTGATAATTATCTAGAAATAAAGCTATTTTTTCACTCACGCCCGATTTTGTGAGCGGCGGCAGAGAAAAAATTAAAAAAAAATAAATCTACTCTCGCCGAATTTCGTCAGACAAACTTCTTTGTCGCTTTGATTGTGTGCTATCTCATATACTGCAGTGCGTTTTAATTTTGGCGACGAACTTTCTTGCGATGAAGTCACTGCTCTTGTAGGCTTGGAGGATGGCATCAAACAGGATATAGCCCTAACTAATATGCAGGCGGACCCAGTCCTCTCGCGCGCCGAAAATACTGATGTCACTTCCTCCTACAAACTTTGTTCATATTGCTAAAAAATTCCCAGATGTATATCTAAGAACAAATCATTCCGATATCTAAAATTTAATCATTTAAAAAATTTCAGATAGTTATTATAATAAAGATCCATACATAATAATGTTCGCAAATTACTAATAATCAATTTCTTGTTTTTTTTTCAGGTAAGTGCAACTAAATTTTTAGTCTTGACCCACACATAATGGTAAGCGTTCATAAGTATTTCGTGAGCCTTAAAAAATTTAATATATTTCGATGTAAGTATATATGTATGACATTGACTCTTTTTTAAATCGAACGGATTTCGTAAAAAAAAATTTTTGTGAATTCTATACATGAAATAAGCTAACACGTATTCGAGGAATTTATTTTTTCTTTTTTTTCTTAAGAGATATGATCTGTCAAAGTTCGAATTTTTTCGTGATTCTGACTAATCATTTACTTCTTCAAATCGTTATATATCGGGTTCTACTTATCGTAGAGACTTCATTTTAACGTCGTTTTAAAGCTAAAGTAACGAATACGTGTTAACTTATTCCATGTATAGAACTCATAAAAAAAATTTGAAACCAATCGAAACTGTGGCACCAAATTTGGTGTCCGATATGACAAAGAATGCCTCATTGACGAAAGTTTCAGTAAAAATACTTTTTAATAACTTTTCAGTTAAAGTTATGTAAAAAAGCTTCAGAGCATAAAAGTGGTGGAATTTTCACTCCCACCTTCGCAGTTGTGTGACCTTCGAGTACTTTTGCATTGAGTCTCGGTGTACACGTTGTATTGTACATATTGTATTTCAGTTGAACCAAGTGGAGAACGGTAGTGGGATCCGATCTTCTTCTCACCACATCCTTGCCTGCCACGCAATCCGGAGAAACGGACACAGACATCTACACTTGTAGCATCGAAGTACAGGGTGCTTCTGATATAAAAACCTTTGGCGATCGTACGTTGCCTTATAGATGGCAAAAGTATTTATTTGAGATAGAAATAAAGTCGGAGGTTTTGTACTGCCTACAGATGGGAAAAAAACTTGGACCAAACACCGAAGCCAGATCTTACCAACCATTACCGCTAACCACTCTATTCGAACTGTGAATGAATTACATTAGATTTATTATTCCCTTAGGCTTGAAATCATCAAGTTCTTTGAAAAAAATTAGTGCCAAACGGTTATATGTACCTTACGTCTGGCAAGGTCAGACGGCGGTCAAGAGGGTGTTTACATCTTGCCTAATTTAAAATTGATTAGTGAAACTTTGGATAAGTCGTATAACATTTGTTTTTGTCACAAAGGCTGCGTTTCTTTATACATTCCGGATAATCCCATTTCACAGCCGGAACAAACAGAATGCGTTTGAAATATACGTCAACATATCATCAGGAACGTTCTAAAGAATAAATAAACAAAAAAGTTTATTCCAAACGTTCAGAATGAATAAAGAAATGCAGCCAAAGTGTTTCTCTAGTACATTTGATTTTTTACAGCTTTCTAGAAAACTCACAAGAATTTGTTTCATTATTTTTGTTGCTTGAAAAAGAACTTTGCCGTTGGTGTAAATTTTCTCGAAGAACTTAGAATAGAAACTATTTTTTATTGAGATCTTCAGACTGATTTAAGAAATTCTTATAGAAGAAAATTTCTTTTTCATTTCTTGAGTGTGATTTTATATGAATCTTTCGATTTTCTTGAGAACTGCATACTAAGCTTTAATCAGGTACAATTTTTAATGCTACATTTCATTTTTGAAAATTTTAAATATATCGTTGCTTGGATAAAACTCAAAAGAAGAACAACCATTTCTTTCTAATAAGTCCCGTGTGAACAAAATTCCCTCAAGAGTTGAGTTTTCTTGCAAAGCAGCATCTTTTGGCTCAACAGATGAGGTAAAGAGAACATCAAATATTTTCAAACTGCAACTTTACCAATGTGAATTAAAAACTGTTCATACTTACAAGTTTTGCTAAATCACTTACTCATTATTTTCTTCGCTCAATAAAATATGTATTAGTACACAACGCACAAACTACGAATTTGACACCAAAATCTACGCAAATAATGATGAAAGAAAAAAGAAAACTACTTATCGACAACCACTGTTAGTGCTGCCACATGATATAATTTGGTTACCACAGTTATGTATTTGCATAAATGGTAAACAAATCTTTACACTGCAATTTTTAGTTGCCTGTGTAACTATCCTCAAAGTTGAGTACCAACCAAATTTGCACATAAAGAAAAATCGTCATTGGGGCGAAAAAATCGTAAAATTGTCATGGCCGTAAAAAATCTTCAAAATGACGACCAAATCGTCAACCTGGCAACACTATTGGTACCTCTCGTCCGTATATAAAACAGGTCCCGATCAAACCGCTTCCTTGTTCTTCTCTATAGAATGCAAAATTCTCTGGATACTTGTCAAGATGACTGTGCAGGTAGTGTACGTGATGTATGTACATATGATATCCTAAAGCTCTTATAATTTCCTGTGACAATTTTAGTAACTTCAACAAACGAATTCAAAATTCTTTATTAATGGTCTTATTTGAGGTCTGTCGAAAATTCTCGCTTTTACATACATATCTTTTCAGTGCTTAGAGCAGGAAATTTTCGCATTTTATTAGAAAAGGATTGCCCACTTTTTGAAGAGCCTTAAAAAATTGTTTATCGGGTGCTTAAATGCTTTAAATGCAAGGGGAAAGCGATAAAATTTTGACTCTTAAAATTAAAAGTTGAATTACGATATTCTGTTCAACCTATTTTCAGAACAAGGCCTTGAAAATCTGAACCAAAAACCATATAATTTTCAGAATGAAAAAATGGTAGCAGCCTTTCTCTTTTCTACGATGTAGCGTCACTCTTGCACCTGACGCCAACTAGGGGTCTATTTTAAACTAGAAGCCAATTCATTATTAAACCATTTTCTTGGGTGAAAGGTTTAGGTTTTTTATACGATTTTCCTTCGAAATCCCCCTCACTACTCACTTCAGTGAAGATTTCTTAGCATGAATTTTTCACGGATGAAAAAAGAGTTGGAATACGTGCTTTCTCTGATTGTGTTAAGGGTTTCCTACATACGGCTTCTGTTTCAAGAATTCAGAGCACAGTTTACAAGAGTTCTATTTGAAGTGTCATACTACATTTGGCTCATTGAGACAACCTCTAGGCTACGATGAAAATGTGATATGTATTTAAATCAATTTATATATAGCAACTTGCTGATATTTAGAACTTTAAAATGCGCACCATAAATGTATCGATTACAGCCAATATTCAAAACTGGCATTAAATTCTAAACTACTCTTAGGAAAAAAAAATAAAAAAATATTTCTTTAGTATTGTCAATGCACACCTAAAAACAGATTACTAGCAATATCTCGGCACCAAAAAATTTTGTTAAAATTGTTGACCTGTGTTAAGTGACCACTTGCTGACTTTTTTCAATATTCACAATATGTTTCAAGTTAATAATGAGTTTCCCTAATTTGTGTATAAAGTTTGAAACTTTTATTTATATGTTTTTTCTTAAAGCTTAGACAATATTTTTATAAAAAAATAATAAAAAAATTAAGTTGGAAAATATTGTGAATATCAAAAAAAAAAGTCAACACGTGGTCACTGGTTTGAGTCACTGTACGTACTTTCAGTGAAGATAAATACGGAGGGCTGTTTAGACCTGGAACCTTGTTACTAGGAAATATTTGATGCGAATTTTATGTTGGGAAAGTATATACAGAGAAGATCTATATATATTAAATACTTATCGATAAATTGAAGGGAGTCTCAATCTAGCCGCAGTATGCCAACCTCTTATAAGATTTGGGGTTGCCTAAATATGGAACAATACAGACGAGGATACTGCAACTCTTTTATAGAGACTTTTAAAAATAAAAGCCAACAGGTCTTCACTAGGCACAGTTTTTTGTATATACAACAGCAAAACTGGTCAAAGTGGTGTCCATCGTATCCCAGACTAGTGCTCACATATGTCAATTTCTAATCAAAAACTGATACGATTTATTCGTAGATACACCCCTCAAAATGTACTAAAAGCTGCTAGCGCCCTTTGATATTTAACCAGTTTTTTAAGTGATGAATGCAACACCCTTTATATACCCACATATGCATGTACTTTAATTGCACTTGTGACCTTCACATGCCGCATGATTGTTCCCAATAAAGTTATTTTTTATGCCTTTGTTTTCGATGCAGCCTTAAGCACAGCTGTAAGTTTATTGACATATTTTTTTCTTTATTTTTACTGGTCGCTTATGCTGCTTTAACACACTGTATGTATTCATACTTACATAAGTGTGTGTGTACTTTCTGTATATTTGCGCTTGTTGCCTGGCCCTTCGATAACAATTTCGTCACTGCTTTTTCACATCCTCAGAGTATTTTTTTCCGCACCCTTCTTGTTCACATGTTGCCATATTGCAGAAAAATTTTAAAAGTTGTGAGAGCTTTTTTTTTGTTTTTTTTTTTTGTTCCTGCACAATTTTCAATTTCGTACCGAATTCGTCGTTTATCCTTCTGTTATTGGAGAGTAGCTTAACATTAATATTGATTTTTGCGTGATTGTTATTTATTTTTCATCACATCTTCTGGCGGCTGTGTTAACACTTTCGGCTTTTGTGCCATTTGTAGTGTTCAATGCGTGTTGAACTGAATTTTTGTCTTTCTTATTTGCGCCAATTGCTTTCGTCGCATTATTGAAATCTTATTTAACCTTTCATGTGGAGATTTTCATTTCGATTGACAATTTTCCTTTTTACGCCTTTTCATCTGCATGTCTTTGTACCCAGGGACAATTTTTTTTTCTGCTGTAGATCGATGTAAATATGCATTTTCTGAAAAAAAGCAAAAAATTTAAGCAAATTTCCTTTAAATTTATATTCTTGTAACTTCATCGAAATGCATTGATTTTCTATTTATTGAAGTTTGTTTTTGCAAGGCGAGTTTCGATTCCTAGTCATAGAAAAAACGATTTATTCGACAAAACTATGCATCAAAACGAGACCGTTCGAAAATAAAATAAATGCCCATCAAGGCCTTTTGCACTTGGCCATTTCCTTGTGTTCGTGGGCGCCACCTTTTTTTCGATGTCCACATATGGGCACCGAGTCAATGAATCTCTCAACGCAGCTTTACAAAATTCATCCCCTTAAAAATTCGCCTATTTTCTTCGGTACCCGTCGCCCACGCAAACTGGGCCATAGCTCTTGCATTGAATAGTTCTCGCGAAAGGATCAAAGACCTTCCATTTTCTTTCGACATCGTCTAGGTTTCGGCGCCATATAAATGGACAAGCATGAAGAGAGATTTGTAGAGCGTGATTTTCGTGCGTCGAACCAAGGCTCTGTTTTTCAAAAGCCTACCGAACCCTAATTAACACCCGTTGGCAAGTGTTATTCTTCGCTGGATCTGCAATGTGATGTGGCCATTATTTTCGTGTAGTTATTTAGTGCCAGACATAATAATAGGGTCACCCTATATTGATAAGTTTTGACGATTTATTTTTTCCAAATTCATTTCAGTTATTTTTTAATAAAAAATATAGTTTATTTCTTAGCAAAAACCGTATAAAACCAAGTTTCAAACTTTTCATAATGCTTAAAAGAATTTAGCAAAGTTTCATTAAAATTGCAAGATTTTTAATTATACTTCTAAAAAGTATTTTAAGTATCCAGTTTTGTCGCTCATTAAATTTTAGCATAAAGTGCAGGTAGCTTGATTTTTGGCATTTTTTTTTTTTTTGTTGACGGTCTCTTGCATTTACTTCCATGTAAAAAAATTTTCGAATATATTTACATATTTCGTGATGAAGAAAATGAGCGACACCGTGAACAAAAAATGGGCCATTACTCAACGGAATTTATCATTATGTCAGGTACTGTACATAGTTGCACGATTATACTCAATCCTGACTGCGGCATTCCCGTTCGCGACAGAAATAGAGGGACTTCTGGAGGAACCACCACGACATGTTCGGTTTAAGGGCCCACTCAAGTTATGAGCGTCTCTTCAAAAGCAGCTTCGGCTGCAAACGGTCGTTCGTCCTGAAGTAAGCGGCTTCGTGTTCTTCTTTATTTGTTTTATTCGAGATGTAGCCGCCCATGGTGGAATAAAAACAAGGTGTTGTCAGTAGCGACGTGTTTGTTGTAATTTTGACAAGATCGGAATGCTTATTTTCAGTGCTACCGATCATAATTTTTATACTACTATTCATTGGGAAATAGTATCTAAAGTACTCCACTTTCGTAACTTGTTTTATCGCGATTTTTTAAGAACTTGGTGCTTTTAGAGCGATATTTATATTTAAAATTGCTGGATTTGTATATTTTTGTCCTCAAAATGTAAAAAGTAAAATATATCGTGGTTATCAATGCAAAAAGACGTACACAAACACCGTATGGAAAGACGATTTTTAACCGACTTCCAAAAAAGGAGGAGGTTATCAGTTCGTCGGAATATTTTTTTTTTTTTTTTTTTTTTTTTTATGTATGTTACCGCATAACTTTGGACCACGTCAACCGATTTCGATAATTCTTTTGCTTTTGCTTCTTTGATCCGATCAGCGGATCATGAGATATATATATATATATATATTTTTTTTATATGAGAGTTGAAGTCGGTTTTTTTGCTAAAAATTACTTTTTTTATGTTAATTAACTTTTGCTGCATTGTTATAATATTGAGTCAAATAGACTACTGCTACACTAGCATAGAGTGGCTGCATGTTAAAATTAGGAATTTACTTATACTTGCGATATTTATGTGTTTTAATCTATTTTAAAAATTATTTACAGTCTTATCAGAAATTGCCTTATTTAACGACGTTTGCTTTTTTATAAGTTCCAATATATGACCAAGCCGTATAGAGCTGCCGATACAAACATATATTCAGGCTTATGAGCCTGTAAATATATTTTTTTCTACATTTATTTTGAAATAGTATGCACAAACGGATTAAAAGTAGTAAATAATTAGTACCATTTCTACTACTTTAAAATGCGTGACTGGAATAGTACTGCCGAAAAAGTGAGGTTAAGTTGCTGACAACACTTTGCTATTATTACACCATGGTAACCGTCCAAAATAGCATCGTTTGGGTATTCGCCATCGCCCACCCGCAAAGGCGCGTAAATCTTTCGCAAAATCTTTCTCTCGAAAACTTCAAAGTCCAAAGGTAGCACTTGTTGGCAAAAGTGATTCTCCGTTGGATTTCAAGGCTGACATTATGATTGGTGTGAATGCTGGTTCCCAAAAAAAAAAACAAAGCCGTCTACTTTTTCAAATTTGTGCCTTGGGCTTAAGTACCTTTTAGTGTCTTTATTGTCTTGTCCTGCGTGTCCTTGGTAGTATAAATACCGTAGTACAGTAATTGAGCCGTAATCATCACAATGCATTGTGTGAAATTGGCATACAAAGCTATCATCAAATTACTCGCAAAGAAGAACAAAACACCGTCGCAAATACTTGAAGAGATGTCTGCAGTGTATGGGGAGTCTGAACCTTCATTTGCCACCATCAAACAAAAGATGATCCCAGGTCAGGGCCTCCAAACACTGCCATTACCACTGTTTTTTGGGATTTTTAGGGTATTCTGTTCATCGAATATCTTCCTAAAAAATCACAATCAACGGGGACTATCATGCCAGATTGTTCCAAAAGTGAAGAAGCCAAAACAGGCCTTTTTCGGCAAGACAACGCACCCATGCACACTGCGCGAATTTCAAGGCGTGCCCTGGCCGAGACTGGGCTTGAAAAAATCAACCAACCAACCAACCATATACAGTCCACACCGGCCCCCAGATATTACTACCTGTTCACCAATTTGAAAAAAAAACTCCGAAGGCGAAGATTTTTGAATGAAGAAGAAATGAAGGCGGCAGTAGACGAGCATTTCGAAGACAAAGATGGCGAATATTTTTAAGAAAAATGTAAGTAAGTGCATTGAAATAGAGGAAGTTTACGTAAACAAAAATAAAAATGAATTTTTATTAATGTCTATCTTTTAGTGTTTTCAAGTTTCTAAGTGGTATAAATACAGGGTTTCTAAAATTGCTAATGCATTACTTACTGCACCTGAGAGCATTTGAAATTCCTGGTCGTTAAAATCAGATACAGCACACAATTTTCGCTTAGGCTTCATCAGCGTTTCATCTCTTTAAAGTTAGTGAATTTAAATGGTATCCTTCCTAGTAATGTTACCATTTTCCCATTGGACTTGAGGAAGTGAGTCTTTCAACAACAGCACACATTTGTTGTTTTTTCCTTCTTTTTCCTCTGGTTTTTAGCATAATTTCTCTGTGTGTACAATGGCACGAACTCAAACGCTGAACTACTGTACACCGAGTGGGTGAGTTGAAACAACAGCGGCCTGTCAACACTCCTGCAGCTGCTGCCAATGTTGGTTTGCAGCTAAACGAGTGCGAGCGGGAACTCAACTCCGCTGCACCTACTGCAACATTCGAGTTTGCGGTTTTTCTCTTGCGAAGAACAATTCCGATTATGCGGGTAAACCCCAAAAATTGTACATTCCATCTTATTCTAAGGCTGTGGCTAGTGAGCCTGAACCTAACAGCCCGGGGGCTTTCGGGTCATGCAAATTTGCATATGGCCTTGTTGTTGGTCATGCCAGTTGCAGTAACCATTTGCAGCGTTGAAAGTGTCTAAAGTAAAGATTTGAAGCGAGAACTTGTCGTTTGGTTACTACGCAGTGAAGGCTATACATACCCTCATACATATGTAGATATGTAGATACCAACCATACAGACAAACAGAATTCCAGCTGGAGCCTCCCAATGGTGTGACAACTTTATCTTGTGCGTTGCATGTACTTATGTTTACATATACATATATACTATACCTATGTATTTAAGATTCATGCACATTATGGAGTTCATGAGCAGTTTTGCAATTTGGTAGCATTTTGTGTCGCGCGCTGGATGTATGTAGACTGTGTCTGTTTGTGTGGCGGAATGTTACAAACTCTAAACTCCAACTTTTGGTTACCGAATTTCTTAATTACAAGCAACTACGCGTAATTTCATCAAGTGTTCGTGAGGTGTGTCGTTTGGAATTAGTTGTTTTTGTTTAGGGAGCAAAGTATTTCCCTCACGTCACACATCTAACTAATACCCTACGATACGTTCTTCACAACAACTCCTCACTTTCAACATTATAATTCACCTACTGGCTCAGCGTTTAGATAGATAGAGGGTTTGATAATTTCATACAAATTTTCGTTGTAATAAGTTATTGGAGTTTCGTTAAAGCCACACTATTTTAATTATTTCAATTTAAAGCTTTACTACTTTCGGCTCTATAGGCAATTGAAAAGTAGTGCCGTTCCCCGGCGAATAAAAATTTCGCTCTATAAATCTCTCATCATGTCCGTCTTTTAATTGAAACATGGACGATGTCGAACAAAGATGAGTTGGCTGTGTATGCATTCGTGAGACTTATAGAGTAAGCTAGATCTATGGACCTGTTCGCGTGGGCGACGAGTACCGAAGAAGATGAAATGAAGAGCTGTATGAGCTTTTTGACGCGGGCTTGGGCATGTCGTACGCATGTGTGATGAAGCTACAGTGAAAAGAAACTTCGACCAGGGACCACGAACAAATTTGAAGGGCCAAGTGCAGAAGGACCTGTCTGCACTCGGGATGTACAACTGGCGCAAATCCGCAAAAGGGAGAAGTAATTTTCGATTTTTTTTTTTTTCAGGCCAAAGGACTTTAGTGCCAACTAGGAAGAAAATGAAGAATAAGGCGACAGCGTGTTACAACGAAACCCCAAAAGGTGTTGCTATCTCTTTTTCTATATCCACTTTTGTCAAGCTTAGTAGTGGATCAACTCCTTTAGATTCTCTCTAACAGTGAAGTCTTCCAGCACGGATATATTTTATACCCATCATTGCCAGAGAAAATTTCGAGAAACAGGGTTCCAACTTACGAAGGGATGGCGTGCCAAGTTCGACTCAACATAAATCTCACAAAAACAGCCATTATTCTTTTGACTAGGAAAACAGCCCTTCCGCGCATCAGTAACAAGATTTTTATTGGGTTCGTGGTTATCAATCAAAGTATCTGGTACTAATCGAGGACACCAAACTTCTATGGAAGAAACATCTAGACGTGATTTCCTTCAGAACTATGGTAGCTGTAATGCCGTGTAAGCGTCTGAATGGTCAAGTCCATGGTCTGTAGATCCAAATTCCTGAGACCGCTGAACAACTCGGTAGTGCAATGTACATGCAAATGTATAGTATCTGGCGATGTATTAAGGTATGGAGCTTAAGAACTACCCCATACATGGGCAGGCAAATCCGCATATGTTCAACGACAGCGCTGCTTGTAATTTTCGAACCTCAGCCTCTTCCCCTACCATAGAGTAGGCCGCGAAAGAAACTTCCCTAATTTTTTCTAGACAAAGATTTGTGGAAGGAAGTGTCGTATCCTCCAGGAATAACTCTATTTCCAAGAGATGATATAGGAAAACCAATAATTAAAAAAAAAACAAGTTTTAAAATATCCTTATGCAACAAAGTAACCTGGCGCATCTCCTACTTGGAGAAGACTCGAGAAGGAATAAGGGTATTCGAGTATATTTGAGGCGTAAGGCTACGCCCCCAGTCTGTGAGCGGAGCTAAATTCACATGGAAATTACCGAAATGAAAGGATGCTTATACCAAGTGATAGCAGATGGCGATCAAGACTATTTTTGTATGTCAAATCAAATCACCCTTGGTCCTTGAGTGCATTTCGAAACACAATTACCCTTGCTGGCACAAGGATATCCATCTAGCATAGGTACTCGGTCCCGAGATCTTCCTCGTTGTATGTCTCAATACTGATAAGGGAAAGTTCAGGAAGGAGAGCGACACATTGAGAGAAGCTCTTTTGAGTTACGCCAGGGCAAAGGGTATAACACGAAAAGTCTACAACATCTAATCACCTTTCGAAATTAGAGACTTCGAATGCTAGCAAGCATCCTTACCGGACAGTACTGACGACGTTTTGCAATATATCCCTTTTCTAGATCAGGCCATTTCCCCAATTTATTTTAAGTTGGCATTATGAATGAAAATAATTCCAACTTTAACATACATAAAATTTAAAAATAAGATACTCGCTCATGGCGTATGAGTAACATTCTGTCTTGTTCATATTTCATACAAAAAAAAATATTCTCATTCGGCCATTCACAACTTTTTTATTTAGCAATTGATTTTCTTCGCTAGTAGCTTGATATTTAAGAAGAGGCTTTAAATTTTTTTCACAAAAATGAGAAAATATAACTTACCTGATTTCTAAAAGCAAAATACAGATTCGTAATTGACGACTCAAAATTAAGTTTACGTGTTTCGGGGGGTTTTTTGTCATTTCGAATGTCGAGATTTTCCCTGTAGTGTAATCGATAGATTTTACTATTTTATTTTAGAGATTTACTGTATAATGATATTTTCCTTGATATTTTCTTGCGGATTTTTTCGAGATTTTTCTATACTTCGTGGTTTACTTTCAAGATTTTTTAATAATCTTCTGGATATTTTCTGAAATTTTCTTGAAAAAATTCTTCGAGATTCGTTGTGTTATAATTTTGGGGTCATTCGAGATTTTTCGAGATGTTTCTTGGTGAAAATACATAACTTTTGATTATTTACTTACTACAACAAAAATACTTTCCTACAGGAAGCAAGATAAAGAAGAAAATGTTTGATTTTAACGTACCTGTGGATTGAGTAATTAAGAAGATGGAAGCAGATGATTTCTGACTACCTGAGGATGCGCACACAAAAAAGTTCCCCTTCGAATCTAAAATATTTTTGCAAGGAAATTTCGAAAAAAAAAAATTTTTTTTTGCTTAACAAAGGGGTCGCCTTTTTATATTTTTCATTGTGTCTTCGGCATCTACACAATGAATGATATATCGATGTTCCTGTCTCGTGGAGAGAATATTTTAGTTCCAAAGCTAATTTACCTCAACTACTCCATTTTACTACTTACCCAACATTTCTCAGTTCCAACCACCCTAATGTCAGTAAATTAATGGTGATTCCGTTTCTTCCAAAAAATGTTGCCCTTCTCCGGTGCAAATGTGTTTGATGTTACACTGAATCCTGTAAAAGGGCATGTTTTTTCCTTCTTGTCCTTGTCGCTTTAGACAACCATCTGATTTTCAAGGCAACCGTCTCCCCTGACAAAGGCGACATTTTTTGGTAGAAACAACATCACCATAAGACTTGTCAAACATTATTAAATTTTTTCTAAATCGATGAAAATATAGATACAAATTTCGATTACAAAATCGATAAAAATAGATATCGATAATAAATATCGACAACAAAATCGATAAAAAATATCGATAACAAAATTTATAAAAATATCGATAACATAATGTATAAAATATCGATAAGAACTTCGATATCAATATCGATAGCTAAGTCGATAATAAAATCGATAAAAAATATCGACAACAAAATCGATAAAAATATCGATTATCATATCGATAAGTTCCGAAATTATCGATAACAAAATCTATAAAATTTTCGATACCAAAATCTATTATTATATCGATAAGTTCCGAGAATACCGAAAATCTGTAAAATCCCGAAATAGTTCCCAGATTGAGTCTCAGTGTCTACTATCTATATCCTTCTCTCTATAATTACCTTTATTTCAATCTTTCTTCCTTCATATTCATCTATACTTTTATCGGTATCCTCATCCTCATCCTCATCTTTTTCTTTATATTTATCTTTGTTTTTACTTTTACGTTTATCATTTTCTTCAAATCATTTCCGTGTGCAATTTCCGTTGCACTATTTCCGTGTGCAATTTCCATTGAATTTGCCAATTTACGCCCAACTAACCAACCGCCGCTAAAGAAGTTTCATTTCAAAAATCGTTAGTATTAAGAAATGGTAAAATGAACCATTGGGTATTATTTTTGGAAGTCTCCTGAAGAGAAACAGAGTCTTTCGCTCGAAAAATAAGGATTTTCTAGAATTCTATAAAATGTTTTTCCCCATATAAAATATGTATGTGAAAATCTGCATGCGCTTTGAGGCAATTCTGAATCTAATTTTTTTTTACATAAAAATTTCTCTTTTTTTTACCACCCTAATATTCATACTTATGTTTACCACCCTAATATTCATACTTATGGGTATCTTACTATGAATAATATGCAGCTTATTTCGAATGCATGTTTTCGTTAAGCGTTTAAAACTAAACGCTTCTGGCCGGCAGCAAAAAGTACGCATATCGAGTTGGCGAATGAATTTTGTGTGCGTGGGTGTATGTAGAGTAAAGCGGCGTTTAAGTGATTGCTGAATGAGTCAAGGGGACTCAGTGCGGTGGCTTGCTGGGCGTTGAGTGCTGCTGGGTGCATGGACTATTCAAGTAAAGCCAACCAAGTTGTGTGCGTCTTTTGTGGAAACTTTTCAAGTGCACTCGTATAAATTTGCGCATTTCCGGAATGACTGCAGCTGCGGTGGCATAGTCCACTTCATGTGTGTGTTTTTACCCGGTATTTTAGTGTGGTTTTTATGTATTCTCGAATGTGTTTAAGTGTCTGTTAAAATGAATGTGGTGGCTAGGCAACCAACATCCGATGATTTAAAACTCCGAAATAATATTTAATTTAGTCCACTTTAATTCGCCTGCAATTTGAACTCTTTCCAGAAATTACATACAGGTGGGTGCATACGTAGTACCTAGAGGTATCACCTCATTACTCTAAAACTTGCACAGCAGCTGTGCATTGCTAAATATTTTCGGTGGAAAATTTGATATATTTTTTCTAACTTTCATGCAAATGCTCTTGAATTAAGTGGTATGTGGATATACATATGTACATATCTAAGTAAGTACATAGATACGTCTCCGCATATGCGTGTAATTTGATGCATCCGACAACATTGTTAATAGTTTTTTTGCGTTGATGGTGGCACTCCGTTGAGCAATTTGTCAAGTGAAGTGTTCACTCTATTTAGTGTTCCTAAATATATTTATCTACACACTTTACGCGCACCGCCCCTCAACTCTCTTCCACTCATTCGCATACTTTGAAGTGCACTTTCAGCAAACACTCTGCCTTTCCAATTGGTTTTAGTTGAATTGTTTCAGCAGCTACTCACCAAATATTCTTATTATTACTAATGCCACTGCATTGCTGCACCACGCTGGAGGCAACTGTGGCCTGGCCACCTCCGCTATGACTGCAAGCGAGCGCATACTTCCCATCGGTTGGCTTCATTAACCCATACTTCCTTCCTACCCATTTTCAGACCCACTCATTCACACAACTCAACTCAATGCCACTCGTGCCGCGGATGATGATGACTATTACATCAAAAACTAACGTGGAGTACAATTAAATTACTCATAAATTTTGTCGTTTGGCAAAGTTTTTGGTTATTATTTTTGTTGTTGTTTGTGTCATTAGTGATACAATTTTGTTTTGAAATATTTTGGTGGTGAATGGGCGTGTGACTGAGTCACTAATTGCTTTTAAATTACTGACTGCTTTTATCTTGTTGCGGGAAAAAAATCCTCTTGAATTGATTTACCCAATGAAGCGTCACTTTGTAAAATTTTGTGTATGGAAAGTTTTAAAAATTCTTGCGTTTTGTGATTTGTTAAAAGAAAATTGGACTTTTATTCTAAGGGCAAATGCTAATCATTGGGAAATTGTGGTATTGTGAATTATGCAAATTAAACGCAGTGATACAGGAAATGTGCATCGTTTAGCAAACTTTTTGTGTTTAATCATTAGGGGTACTCACACTGATTTACGAGTAGTCTTACCGTTACTTTTATGCCTATACATATTTTGTTTGTGAAAGCGTCGAAGGCAGTCAGGAGTGTTAAAAGTTTAGGCGAGTTCTCTCTGAGAATCCCGCATCCCTAGGATACATCAGGGATGAGGACGGTGGCTGGGAATTGAGAAGCGAGGAGCTTCTTCGGATGCTCCTTGATGCTAATTTCCCGTGCAACCCGGTTCCAGGATGGAAGGGGCGTCTAGCCCCGAGACGTTTGTTTCGAAAATCCTGACCGTGAATCGCCTTCCTTGGGTCATTAGCTCTTTCAAGCCCTTTAAGGCCCTGGGCCCAGACGGCACAATACCGACCCAACTGCAGAAGTCTACAGAAGTGTCGTGCCGCTGGTTGATGCCCATTTTCGAGGGCTGTTTGGCTAAGGGTCATGTATTCATTACCAACGCCGGTAAAGCCTCTCATGTATCACCCGGGGACTTCAGGCCGATAAATCTCTCCTCGTTTCTTTTGAAGACGCTAGAGAGGCTGATCAATCTGCATTTAAGGAGCGGGATCCTCAAGAAGCGCCTTTCCTTGGATCAGCATGCTTACTGCAAGGGCAGGTTCGTTGAAATGGCCTTACACACGGTTGTTGAGAATATTGAGCAATTCTTCTCGCAGAAGGAATTTGCGGTCGGTGTCTTCCTTCATATCGAGTGGGCTTCTAACAATTTTTTGCCTGAGGTTGTACTTAACTCCCTAAATAAGCTAGGGGTCGGAGCCGACCTTGTCATGTTTATTTACCGCTTGCTTTGCAATAGAACTGTCGCGGCAGAGTGGGGCAGCGCTTCAATCCGGAGATGTTTGAGTAGAGGTACCCCGCAAGGGGGAGTTCTTAAAAAATAGGTTTGCTCCCGCATTTCTCGGACTAAATCTAGTAAAACTGTCAAAAAATAAAAATTCGCTCAGAGCGAGAGAGTAATACTGAAAAGTACGGGATCGCTTTCTAGTAAAAAATGGCAACTTCTGACAACTTCAACATAACCTCCGAATTTCCCTTGTAAAATTTTGCTTATTTGGAAAGTAAACACACTTAGCTCACACATGTAAATAACCAAAAATACTTACAAATTCATTAGAATCCACTCAAATCAGTAATAAAATATTTTATAACATGCATTAGCAAAGAGTACTTTTCTTATGTTTACAATTTGGTTGTCGAACACTCTGCAGCTGATCGTTGAGACACATTTACCAGCAAAAAATCTTTGAACTAAAACTGGTACCTTCTGACAAAGAGCGGACCTTTTTTACTCTTTATTTTTTGCTCTCAGTTGCCAGAGAACGGACTACAGGATCAATTTCCAGAAAAATATCGTAAATTCTGTTAAAAAACGGTAAGTTCGGACTCATACGCGATCACAATTATTAAGTGAAAAAAAAAATATTTTGGAACGTACAATTACCAACTTATATCATGCAAATTAATGCTAAATGTTATAGTGTATCTTTTTTCGTATTAATTGAAATATTTAAATTCGTGAATTATTTTTTAATACTTAAACACTGCATCTCATATATGTGTGTAGTTTTTTTTTAACCTTAAAAAAAAATAAGTCACACACTAACGTACATTTTTGGGAAGATATCGTGTATGTCCGCTGCAGCTGTAAAAACGCATTTGGTTTCCCGAAAAATGTCCCAAAATACTAAACTATGATTCATTCTCATTCCTTGCACGATTACCAAACATACATACATACAACGTGCATACCTACACAAACACATTCGCACACACCCACATACATATGTACATATGTATTTATCCGCATGTATGCATAGCAAGCTTAATGTGACCAACTTTTTCATAGCTCAAAGAAGTACAGCTTAGGTTGGGTTAAGTTAACGCTAAGTTATGCTCTCGGATATTTCTATACCGAAAAAATATACCCTAATTTTTTTTTATTTTGAAATCAAAAAAATATTTACAGGTCGCTCAAAGCGCCCAAAGTTGTCCATGTATTTTATTTGGGAAAAAAACAACTTTTCGTAGAAATATAGAATATAGAATAGTTAGAAAAAAATATTTTTCTACCAGAAAACTCTGCTTATCTGCAGAAGATTCCCAATAATAATACCCAATTATTTATTTAACAATTTTTTTATTGCAACTATAATGTCTAGGTCCGCCAAAAACCCCGAAAAAAACAATGGGGTGACCAATAAAAAATCGTTGATATTAAAAAATGGTTAAATAAACAATTGGGTATTATTATTGAAAGTCTCCTGAAGAGAACCAGAATTTTGCGATCGAAAACTACTTTGAAGAATTCTATACCATTTCTACGAAAACATTTATTTTTCCCATATAAAAATACATGGAAAACTTTGAGCGCTTTGAGCCAGCACCTTGAGCCAAATCAAAAAGGGTATATATATATACTTCTATATATTTCTATAGAAATCGCCTCTTAACCAAATCTTCCATGTCATCTACATAGGCGATCAACCGATAGCCCACTTTTCAAGTTCCTCTAGAAGGTCATTTACAAGTGTAATCCAGAGCAGGGGAGAGAGAATCCCACTTTGTGGAGTGCTCCTATTGACTCTGCACTGAGTGCAGACGCGCCCCCACTCCGCCGCGACAGTTCTGTCACGAAGTAAGCTGAAGACAAACCTTATTAGGTTGGTTTCAAACCCCAGATTATGAATATACTTGACTATTGCCTCTGGAGTGGCATTGTTGAAGGCCCCCTCGATATCGAAGAAGGCCCCTACTGCAAAATCTTCTAGCGTTTTTAGCAAAACCGAAGAGACTGATAGGCCTAAAATCCCTAGGGGAAACGTGAGAGCCTTTTTCGGCGTTCGGGATGAACGCAACACTGACTACACTCCAAGCTTTGTGGATGTACCCGGTCCCCATGCAATTCGCATAAATAGGATCCAACCAATTGTTCGACACCTTCAGAGCCCTTTGCAGCTGCGCTAGTATGATGCCGTAGGTCCCCGGCGACTTTAAAGGTTTGAACGAATTTATCGCCCAGAACATGTGACGACAGTCCAGAAGAGCGGAGAAGTACAGGACCTGGGGGAGATTCTGTAACCAGTTAACGACAATTTTCGAATCGCTATCGCGCTTTTTTACGCAAAAACTTTTATATCATACATCAAAAAGTGCGATAGCGATCCGAAAATTTTCACTAACTGGTTACAAAATCTACCTCCCGAATACAAAATATCGCAAAGAAGTACATTTGACTGTACTTCGAAGTACGAAGTACAAGAGCGAAAAAAGAAGTACTGTACTTCCGAAAGAAGTACGGTTGGTCACATTAAGGAAGCTACAAGTTTGCTGCAAAAAAGCAGTTTTTCGAAATTGTTCTACACTCTTTCTAATTTTCAACCACTGCGATAGCATGAGAAAATTCTTCAAAACAGCGTCAAAGTTGCTTGCTTGCAACAACTCACCAGCAACAACAACAATTATAATTTATCAAACGGACGCAACAACACACGCTAGACTATAGTCCTTATACGAGTACCTACTGGTATGATCTAAGGTAACACTCGGTGGGGGTGGCCGCGTTACTTGCTAGCCACGCTACTACTATGTATGTGCACATGTACTTCCCAAAGTTGCAACTTCATGTTTTTACCGCTTCTGCCCTTTGTTTGAAAGTGACCTGATGTGTCACGTCGTTGGTGGGTTGTTATGTCGTGATACTTTTATTTTATTTTTCTCCCCCTCGTCGATTGCGAACTTACCTAGACAGCTCGCTGTGATGTTGCAGGAAGAGTACGAATAACTGTAGTGTTTTTGGTTATTAAACTTCTATGTAAACATATATACATGCATATAAGGGCTCGTATTTTTCTACATCTAGCTGAGTTGGCGTAGTTCGGAATGTCCAAAGGTCGAGAAACTTTCAAAATTTTCAGCCAGAGCAAAGGACAATGCAACCATACTTTCGCAGGATGTTAAGATTTTTTTTTTAAATTTTTTCGCATTTCAAACTCGTACTACCGTGTTTTTTTTTTAATTAAAGTTTACATATTTTTAGGGATTTTCAATTAAATTCTACAGCATACCGTGTATATACTTAGAGGTTAAAGGTTAATAATACATGTGTACTGCATTTACATGCATATTTACATATACTAGGTCGGGTTGCGAAGTTGCGCCAGTTGTTCATCCCGAGTCCGGATAGGTCCTTCTGCACTTGGTCTGTTCATTGTGTTTGTGGGCACCCGTTCTTTCGTTTTCCATCAATGAACGGCGGCAAGTCGAAGAATCCTTTCACTGGACCGCGGTCAACCATGCGGACAAGCGATCCAAGCCAGCGCCCTTTAAAGCCTTTGTATCTAAGTTCAACGTCGTCCATGTTTCTGATTTCCAATTGCCTGCAAAGCCCACAGTAGTAGCTGGATCTTAGGTACCCAAAATCATTCACTACTTCACAGGTTTAACTGCCAACAAGGACGCGTGCCCCAACCGCGACGAATTTTTATGTATTAAAAAGAGGTATTTTGTCTGGTCCTCGTTCACCGCTAGACCAACCTCTTCCATTTCTTTCTCTGTGGAGGAAAATACTGTACATACCTATACATATGTACATAGCAAGTTACATTTAAAGTAAATTCCTCAACAAAGATCATAATCCGATATTCAGTATCGATAAAGTGTCGATATTTTATGCTCTATATATCGTTCAGCCAAAAGTTTTTTTGCTAATATCGAACTCCCCAATAAGGATGACTGTATGAGCCACGGTGGAGGATTTAGATTTCAAATAAAAGCGCACACAGGCCAAAGATATGGAAAAAAAAACGGCTCAGGGGAGACTCGCCAATAGAGCCAATAGAGCTTTTAATACTGATTCAAATGAAAGATGTATATATGTCGGTTCCAGGCCATAACGCAGAGAAACTCTCGCTTGTTTGAAGCATTTTTGTTCCAGCTGAATCGGACGATATCATTTTTGGAGGCCTAGGGGCAGATTCTATAACCAGTAAGCGACAATTTTCGAATCGGTATCGGGTTTGTTGACCTATGATATAAAATATTGTTACACCAACAAGTACGATATCGATCCGAAACTTGTCGCTAACTGGTTAGATCTCCCCCCTGAAAAGCTTCTTCATCCGTCAAAACATTTTTCTTGAACCTTGGATCGACTAAGGTTAAAACTGATAAAATAATTTCTGTGGCGATAAGTTCAAGTGTTTTAGCCGATATCATATAAATTAGTAATGAAAGTTTTTTCTAAACCTGAAATGCATATAATGGCGAGGGTTTAATGTAAATAATCGGTATCGGATACCGAAAAGGAAGTATAGGGTACCGAAATCTTTTTTAAGTATTGGGTACCGAGTATTGGGGACAATTCAGCAATCACTACTCGCGCTCATTCTCGCCGCTCTCAGTTGTCAACTCTACGATGACGTCACGCTAAAATTACTCTCACGAATTCTGCTGCAATCGGCGCAATCTTGTATTCTATCATTCTTGTGTATGAGCGATATTGCATCCCAAGATCTCATTTCTTGTGGATTGGCCAAACTGCTTCGTCTTATGCATTGGTCGGGATCTTTTTCATCAAACGCGCCACTTGCTTCGCCATTAAAAAGCGTAGAGAATTTTACCCGCCATATCTCGACTGTACTCTGGACGTCTGTCACCAAAGGTTCCTCTTCATCTTTGCTTCAAACCATGTGATTGCTGCCTTATTTTCTGATACCAGTTTGCATCTCAAGCTGGTCGCACTCACGCCTCCCCTTTACACGGTTAAAAATTTCGGTTTTAATTTTAAACTTTTTGGACTACCAAACTAAATTCAGTTTCAAATACAAACCTTCCAAGTTTATAAAAAAGAGAGCACATATGTTGGGTTTAGAATTTAAACAATTCGGTTTATCATCATTTACAGCAATATATACAGTTCGTCATAAGTACAAGTAAATGAAACCGTTGCGATCCGCAAAAAAAATCCTTGTTAGAGTGGCGTATTAATAAAACGAATAATACTGATTGATGATTATATGGTAATGCAAAGTGAAAATGAAAGATAAACTAAGTATGCGGAGACGGATTGTGAGAGATGAAAAGCTGCTGGACAAAGTAGAAGTCAAGACTTCTAAATGCACCATAAGCCATTAGATGCAAGTCTGCTGCTCAAATGCAAGAAGATTCCTTTTCCATACACACCGTACTTTACTATTTTTGTAAATATGTATTGTATATGTCACAATCAGTAATGGTTTTTACGTCTCTTCTACCAATATTTGTAAAATTTGGTGTTCGGACGCAGATTCCAACAGTTAGGAAAGAGTATGTGTTTCACAGAATATGGCTTCACAGAGCCAAGAAATTACTTTGGATGATGGGCCCTGTAGCTACTTTGCAGAAATAAAAGACTACTTATGCCTGAGTAAGGTATTTTCTCAAACTCTCTATCTAGGACATTTTTCTATTTAGGATCAGTTAAAACTACTCGATCCTGTCAGAAAGCCGCAAGCGAAAACCACAAATCCTGAAAAAAATGGCGTTGCGGACCCCGAATTTCCTAGTGAATGAGACATTTTTCGTCTTACAAGGATTTGCAGCTTGGCCGCTATTGGCTGCCCATTTAGTCATCAGGATTATGTAATCTTCTGTCAGATGTATTAGGGTGTACAGAATCTACAGGTATATACTGCACGTTTTCAAATTTATAAACACAGAAAATTGGTGTACGAAATTTTGTTCAGCTATACAAATTTATGGGATTATCGAAATTCCTCAAGTTAGTGAAATTTATCGAGTTATCGCTATCTTTTGCTTTATCATTATTTTTAGAGTTAACGAAATTTATCGAGTAATC
Organism: Rhagoletis pomonella; assembly: GCF_013731165.1. NCBI lineage: Eukaryota > Metazoa > Arthropoda > Insecta > Diptera > Tephritidae > Rhagoletis > Rhagoletis pomonella. Next base: position 12,516,095 of record NW_023458564.1, on the reverse strand, counting down.
GTAATGCATCGAGTTCTCTAAACTTGTCGAGTTATCGATATGTATTAATTTACTGAAATTTGTCGATTTTTCGAATCCATGTTTTTGCGATTTTCAAAATATATAGAGTTATCGAAATTCAAGGTTATCACTGCTTTTAAAATTTGATCGTTTACCAGAGTGTAATTCAATCGAAGTAATAATTCATCGTAATTTTTAGAAATTTATAGAGGTATCTAAAGTTCATCAAGTTATCGATTTATATCGAGATATATACATTTTTGTGTTCTAAATGGAATGGAACTTTTCACTAATTTTTTTCTTATTTTGCCTTATTTATTTCTAAATTAAAACTATCAACTAGGTTCTGCAACTCACTTCCGAGTGAATTTCACTAAAAATCTCTTTGAACTCAAAACTTTGAACTCTGAAGTAAATTGCAGAACCTGCCTGTATAACTACTATTAGCACTGACTAACAGTAAGTGCCACTGTAATATATAAAATGTAAAATAAAACCGGTTTTTTAATTTTTTTTTTCTTATTTGAAAATGGAGAAACAGTTTTTTTCAAATTGCCATTGTTCGAATAACCCGAAAAAGGGGAATAACCGAACACCCTAGTTTGCACTTAGTACATACATATGTATGTGCGTATGTACTAGACTTCCTTGTCTGCTATTTTTACGCTTTTCACTAAGACATCTGCTCATTTCATCATTTTTAAAGATTATATGCAAATAATAGAACTTATTGTATTCGCAAAGCTAAAAAAAGAAATGAAACAAAAAGTCTGGAACGTGATGTTGCTCGATGTGCGGACGTTTGGTGCAGTAAATGACAGATGGACAGCCAATGGACAATGGGATATTGTAAACGCTAAAGCTAGAAAATTAATTGCTTAACGAAGCGAAAGTTTTATGACCTTAAGCATGTATGTATGTATGTATGTACTTGTTGCCAAGTTTCGATTGTGAAAATTTTTTAATTAAACTATCAGAAAAAGTGAAAAATCGAAAGCAAAAATATAAATTAAAATATGAAGCAAAATAGTAGTGGAAAGTATAAAATGATATTAATAAAAGAAGATTTAATGTTCTTAACTGAACCACTATGAGTTTTGAAATTCAGATAATGATCAACATGTTCCAGCAACTTAACTTGTGATTACTAGATACTATTCGTGCATGAATTTGCACAGTATACGCCCACTGTACGCAAACGACGCCACACTGAATCCTTCATTTGCCATGCGCTGTTCAAATATGGGTGTCAAACGTGACAAAAATGCAAAATTGATTTTCAAATTATCTACATTCTGCTGCAGCATTTTTTAATAATACTCATACTGCTTCATTGCTTTTCTAGTTGACTTTTGCGCATAATTTCTAATAACTTGACTCTCATTATGTGCTTTACTTTCGTCATATTTAGCTATTTTCACAAAGGAAATCAGTTCATAAGAATAGCGAAGCACATGAATTTCTTTGATAAACTACATATATGGATGCATATATGTAGGTACCTGCATATGTATGTACATTAGAGTGGTCCAAAAATGCATGTGAAAAAGTAAATTCGGAATTTGTATGCTCTCAACCCCTAGAATTGTTCGATAGAGAAAAAATAGACCCATATTTTTTATTTTGAAATCAAAAAATATTAATATAGAGGTCACTAAAAACGCTCAAAGTTTTCCATGTATTTTATGCTGCTTCTCTTCAGGAGATTCCCAGTAATAATACCCAATTATTTATTTAACCATTTCTTTATAGTAACTATAATTTATAGGTCCCCCTAAACCCCCCATAAAATGCAAGAAAATACAATGGGGGATAAATAAAAAAATTTTAGTATTAAAAAATGGTTAAATAAACAGTTGGATATTGTAATTGGAAGTCTCCTGAGAAGGACCAGAGTTTTCCGATCGGAAAATATTGATTTTCAAGAATTTTATAACGTTTCTACGAAAAGTTGGAAAACTTTGAGCGCTATGAGCGACCTCTAACTATTTTTTGATATCAAACTATCAACTATAATTTAAAAACCTAAAAACTCGCTACGTAACTTGAGAATAGTAAGCGCTGCATCTTTTAGGCGCATCATTATTACATAATCACATCCCAAGCTTATAAAAGCGAGGTAAAAAATAGAGGTATATTTTTTTCGATATATGTATGTACATTAGTTTTTGTCCAATTTTTTCATGGGGAAAGAAAATTTCATTCTAGAAAACGGGGCACCCCCTTAGTTTTTTCCTTTTGGTATTTGTAATATCTATACCAAATTTCAATTTTCTACTATAACCTATGCAGGGTGCTCAATGAGCTTGAAATGCGCTACTGAATCGCTATGTAGCTGGCAAAAATACTGGTTATTTTTATAAAAAGCTACTGTTGCTATGACAACTGAATCTTGTA
>NW_023458564.1:12434624-12513598 GCF_013731165.1 Rhagoletis pomonella | reverse complement strand
GTTATTTTTATAAAAAGCTACTGTTGCTATGACAACTGAATCTTGTAATAGTTTTTTTAGATAATTTAAATTTGAAATGTTTTTAGGTTGCTTAGCCAATCATTTGATTAAAATATGTACACGAAAGTACTTCTAGAGTAAAATATGAGCATCATGAATATCCTCTAAATTTGTACTTAGAAACGTATAGTCTGGTATCAGCACTTCTTTCGGCAAAAGGAAAAATTTTGGGAAAACATTTTTTTGGGCCACTCTGATGTACATACAACAATCCTAGGGGGTCAGAGTATTCAAATTCTGACTTTACTTATTTTGGACCACCCTAATGTGCATACATACATACATATGTATGTGTAAGTTTGTATGGGGACTAGTTATTTCCCAGTGGGGAAACACACAAGTGCCGAACTGGTTCGGTACTAGAGAATTTAGAACCACGACTAGTGCGCGTTAGTTCTCTTTTGCATGCTAGCAACTGCATCCCTTTTTCAATAGTTCCGAACCAGTTCAAAACCGACAGAAAAAAGTAAAATGATTTTTTCAAATAGTCTTTTTGGTTTCCTTTGTTAGCGATTTTTAATTATTTTCGATGAAATATGTCTTCAATGTGAAATCAAATTTGTTTGAATGGATATGATTCAAACTGAGCATTTGAAAATACCTTTATGCTGGATTTCCACTAGGCTTAAAATGCCAAAAATTGTAATGACAAATTTGGGCACTAAAAAATTATTTTGTCATTACGTTAAAAAATAGGCATTAAATTCATTTCCACGTGGCATTTTTTAAAGAGCAGCAGAGCTGGTTGCTGTTATTGGTTAGATTCCAGAAGACCTCAAGATGTTAACACTGTAATACACATTTTTTTTGTTTTACCAAACTATGAAAAGCATCTGTGTAGTGCAGAATGAAAACGCATTTGAAAGAAAGAACCGCCAAACAAATGCGTAGCTATTTAAAGTAAAGAAGCCACGCTGCATCCTTTTTCGATAGTTCCGAACTAGTTCTAAATTCGTCACTTTAGATATAGATTTCCAATGAAGTGTTTTATTCTGTGGTACTTATCACATTTTCTATTTGATATGAACCTTAAATAGATTCCTTAAAGAACTATGATTTTTATTAATTGAAATAATAGCTTTAAAAGAACTTCTTCAAAAGGCTTTTTGAAGTACGTCCTACAAAAGCCCTTCTGGAAGCTTTTCTTCGGGCAGCGAAGGCAGAAGCCCTTCAATTAGTGCCACTCGAAACACAAGAACAAAAAAAAAGGTAATGACTTTCAAAGAGGCCTTCTGGAAGAGATTTTATCTCAAGAAATTATCTGCTGGGTATTACACGGTTAAAAATTTCGGTTTTAATTTTAAACTTTTTGGACTACATATATGACCAAACTAAATTCAGTTTCAAATACAAACCTTCCAAGTTTATAAAAAAGAGAGCACATATGTTGGGTTTAGAATTTAAACAATTCGGTTTAAATGTTAAACCCAAACATTTTCATATATAAGAATAAAAAAAAAACAATCTTAAATTTCATGCTCCGTCTGGTTGGGATTGAACCCGGACAGCCTTGGTAGCAACCAATTGTATCAAGCATCTTTGCACACTCAGCTACAGCCACGCATGTAAATGTGCTTTCATATGTTGAGTTTGAATCAACACCACAATTCGCTGTGCAAACATTTTCTATTTCGGTTTAGATTTTAAACCAAAGTTTCTATATTTGAAACCTAGAAACTAGAATTAAAACATTTTGGTTTGATTTTTAAACCACGAACTTTTTGGGCTAAAATTTAAACCAGAATATATTAAAAATTGCGTAAAACTACTGACTGGTTTAAAAAGTAGACTATAAAAGTTTAAAAAAGACTGTAGTCCCAGCGCGGTTTAAAAATTATACCCAAATTTTTGACCGTGTATGCATGACCCCTCAGAGCCGTATACCTACCTGTTCGGGAGCTTCCAGTTTTTTGGGATTCGCCTGAAGACAAAAAGTCAGATCTTAACAAAATAAACTAAACAGAAAGAAGGTATTGTTCAACATGTTAGAGAAAACGTTTTATTATTTCGATTTACGATTTCAAATAACAGAAATCTTAACCCTTTTTCATAGCAAAAATTTAAGCAAAATGAAAAGGGTGTCTACGTTGACCTTCATAAAAACAAAAAAAAACAGGTTAAGTTAAACACCAGTACAATTTTCTAAAACCTGGACCAGTCCTGGAGAACCAGCACGTCTGGCAGCCCTAACTTAGAAGCAGTTATACAGGCTTAAGAAAGTAAAATAAAATACTTTTTTTTTTTAAGTACCACATTTTGCCGCTTTTGAACTGGTGGGGATCTAGTTACTATCATACTGGTTCGTTTTTAGCGATAAATATCTAGTACGGAAATAGAAATTTTGGTTCACTAGTTCGGGGTTTCCCTGCATGGAATGAAATGAAGTGCATGAATAAAAAAATATTCATCCATTGAAGATAACGAATTACTCTATAATCCGTGTGTATGTATGTGCATACATATGTTCGTAGAAGTCTGTATATTTACATAGTATGCATAATCGTTTTATGCACGTACCTACATATGTATTGCTTCGTGCTTCATAGTTACACACGAATATAAGCAAATATTTTTTTTTTACATTTTCCGTTGCTCTAATTTGGCTTCACTTTCATTAAATTTTCCAAATGATATCAGTCAGTCAGTCATATCATTTGCTGTGGTTCTTAATTATTCTTTTCTTTCTAGCTTTTATTCATATCGTACGTTTTTTTTTAATTTTTTGTTTTACACACGAAAGCTTACAACAGAAAAATCACAACAAAATATTATGTTATACCATGTCTCCATTCTATGTTGAGACTTATTTGAAGTTTACTTTTTTAATATTTAAATATGTATTTGCTTTTAAAGCTCATCAAAAATCAAAAATTATTTCAATTTCAATTCAATGCAATTTAAAACATAAAACAATTCAATCTAAAATACAAGCAATATTAGTTGGCTGCATTTGTGAGAAGGAGAATGTAAATCAAATATTTTATTATTGACATGACATGAAAATTTGGGGGTTGGGTATGCCAACACATTGTATCTATTCATCGATATTTTTGAAGATTTATTGAAGATTTAACTTGCGATATTTAATTTTGTATGGTAAATCTCGCATTAAATCTCGCAATGGAGACATACTACTACTCATGGATATATTAAACCATTCCTTTTGCTCTTTTATAACTAAGGTATGTTTTATTTAGCTAAGCACATCAATAAATCTGGTCTTCTATCGCCATAAATATTATATTAAGCACATTATAAATTCAAACTGAGAACCACATGCACCTCTTTGGACGTCGCTCTTCCAATCATACGGTTTTCAAAGCGATCTCGTCCCCAATTAAAGAATGCCCCATTCCGGTGAAGTGATTTTCTTTACGAAACTATAGCACAAATGAGCTTTAAGTGAAAGCTATATGTGATGCAGCTAAAATTTGGGATAATGATGTGCGAGTGTAAGTTTGAAGACGTAGAATACAGTTTCGAAACCAAAAATTTCGCAAAGGATTAAGATAAGGGTTAAGATTTCAAGATAGCTATATTCTAAGCTATAATACTAAATATTGAATCCGACCGTGTCCGACATTTCGTTAAGTTTTTCTGATGACAATTTTTTTTAATTAATTTTTTTCAACCAATTTCATTTAAGATATACGTAAACATGATTTTTTTTTATTTTTATTTCTATTTATTTTATTTATTTTATTTTATTTATTTATGCCTAATTTATATAACAGACACTTGATACTTAAATACTAAATAAACATCAAATTTAGTATTACTTAGTTAAAAAGTAATTTTTTAATTTTAATTGTAGTACGGATTTACTATTAGATAGATCTAGATCCAAAACATTTTAGAAGAAGTTAAGTTCAGACAGAGTTCTATTTATCGAAGCATTAGCACCGTAGACTGTTCTGTTAAGCCCAACGCGAAAGACTTCGGAATTGCGGAAATTTCTGCAAAGGACATACAAATTTATTCGTTGAAGAAGCCAAGGACAATCAATCTTGCCAGAGACAAGATCAAAAATAAACGAAATTGACAAGAGAGTTCTCCTATTTGTTAATAATAATAAACTTATTAATCTGCACCGTAAATCGTAGGCCGGAATCGGGTCAGAAAAGTTAAGAGAGCGCAGATCAAAACGGAGAAAGATCTTCTGAACACTTTCCAATCGATTTATGTGGCATGATATGGCATATAAATGCTGCTTATTCAAGTTTGGAACGTACAAAAACAGAATACATTTATTTGGAAGTATACAGATTCGAGAAGTTAGAGGAGTGGCGTCCGACAAATGCAGGCATGGATAATGAATTTGTAATAATGTAATTAAAATGCATAGTGAAGTTCCATCTATTATCAAAATACACTCCTAAATCTTTAATTTCTTTAATCTCAGTAAGACAAGAGCTCACTATGAAATAGGAAGTCTCAAGAGGTTTCAATATCTTAGAAAAAGTTACTTTGTGACACTTTTTTTATACAGAGAGATAGTCGGTTTCTAATACACCAGTTGTAGAACTTATAAAGATCTAATTGGAGCATCGATGAGGCGTGTAAGCATCTTATTTCCGAATAAATTGTAAGATCATCGGCATATAAGAGAAAATTTGCCGAGAAAAAGCAAGAAGAAATGTCATTAATAAATAAATTCAACAATAAGGGTCCCAAGATGCTGCCTTGAGGTACTCCAGAACTATAAATGAATGATTTCGAGCACACAACATCAATAACAACCACACTGCTCCTCATATACAAGTACGACTTGATCCACTCAAGAAGGTTAGAGTAAAAACCCAAACATGCAAGCTTTGTAACTTAAATCCTGTTAGAGATCCTGTCGAACGCTTTGGAAAAATCTGTATAGATGGTGTCAATTTGAAAACCTCTACGAAACGATGCATTGCAATCCTCGGTAAAAACTGAAAGATTAGACGCAGTGGATCTTGCAGTTACACATCCGCGTTGGTTTGAACAAATCAAATGCTTCACATTAAAATAGAGTTTTTCCTTTATGATACATTCAAATAGCTTAGCGACAGAAGATAATTTGGGAATTGGTCTATAATTCGATATATAACTTTTATTTCCACTTTTCAAAATTGGTGATTGATTGATGCAGGTTTCCAGTCATCAATGAAAATCCCTTTAGATAATGACGTATCGTATTAAATCAATTCTCGTATTATCGGCTTCAGACGCCCGACAGACGCATTGTTGTGAATGCGTGTGGATTTTGTTCACTTTTTATTGTGAACCAGCAGAAATCAGCTAAGCTAACTGTCGGATTTCATACGACAACTTCGTACGGATTCATAATAGGGGAGATAACTAAATAATGAGGTGGTTCACACTTGCCTCGTTGTCAGGTTAAGTGGTTATGTGGCTATATTTTTTATTCAGTTTACAACAATAAAATACACTACACAATAATAATTTTTAACCAGATAACCTGATAACCAGGCAAGTGTGAACAACCTGAATGTAACTACATATAACCAAATTATATGTTTCGAGAGACACATACATAATAATAATAAAATATTGGCGCTTACAAAATATGGTAGTGCTTGGCCGAGCTTCTGCTCCTCTACAGTTTTACGCCGACTCCGAAAGCCGATTGTATTTTTATGAGAAGCTATTTTTTCATGCCAGAGGAGGTTTACCATTGCCTGCCGAAGGGCGACAGCTATTAAAGAAAACTTTTTATTTTATTATTTTTTGATGTTGGTCGGAAACTGGGCTTGAACCCAGGCCCTGCAGAATGGTAGCCGCCACCGTACACAAATACATTGCGGTCAAAATATCTACAACTCTTGGAATGTCTTCTATTTCGGCGAGTAATACTTAAGTACTTAAGCCATTGCTCATATTTAGGTACATCCGTCTTGCTTGAAGACGAGGTCGCGGCCGACCAATTTAGCCTGGACTTGCTAAAAAAATGTAAATATGCCACATAATCGGATAAGACGATATGTTATTCACTAACCTATGACATATGTATATGTGGGCACCCAGGCAGCAATCTGGAATTGAATACGAAAACGGAAAGTAAAGTGGATGAAATGTGGATTTCTGTCTGTTTACCGATCCCATTTTCGGATTATTTGAAGATCCGTTTTGACCTCTAAAGTATGTTGGGAAATGGTTACGTTTTCGGAGGTTTTTCTGATATTTGTGGCCCAACAAACAGCAAAAAAATATTTATCCAACCTTAGAGAAATTCATAGTTCTCAAGTTGATATCCAACATCATTCTCCAGTTCATCTCTAACCGACGCGCAGATACACAAAAAGTGATAGAGTGTCGAATTTTTAATTATCAAATGAAAAACTATATACATAAAGGGGATAATTATAAACAAAAAGTAAATAATCTTCAAAGTATCTTCAAATAATCTTTAAATAGTCTTCAAAGAAACCAAAACACGAAGTGGAATTACTGTGACTATTGTAATACGATATTGATTAACCACATATTAAAAAAAGAGTAATAAAATAAAAAATTAATATTTAAATTCATCTATAGCTGCATTTTTTTGTAAGCGTGCGACAGAAGAACGCTCAACTCGGGTAAAATTTCCTTTAAACTACTTAAGAAACATGTGATTAGTTAAACGGGATTTAAATACAAAAACCAATTTAAATGAGTAATTATCCGAGATATTTGCGTAATATATATACTTATTTAAAATACAAGTCACGTATATAAGGAAACAAAATTTCCCTCTCCACTTTCCCATTAACAATTCACAATAGATAAATTTTTTCACATAACAACACTACCCTTCTTTCGCGTATTTTTTAACCGAACTGGCTGAGCTCGGATAAATAGCCGAGTTTGTGTTGTTTCACCTTATGTATGTTCTTTCAATCGAAATGTATAAGTTATTTTACTATTTTAATTTCAGTGATATGTGGAAAATCACGTTGGAATTCAAATTTAGAACTAGCGTTTTCTCAACTTGAGAAACAGTTCTATTTTCATTCAAAGAAAAATGCCCTTTTTGTTGAGAACGCTATAATCCTCCACTTGAGGTACTGTTGACAAACAACGCGTTGCAACGTTGGAGATTTGAGAAATAATCAATAACGAAAATGAGAATTTGAGAAATACCTTAGATCTCAACTTAAACTCAAATTGAGCTCAAACTCAAATGTTTGTTGGGGCGATTGAATTTCTCGTTGAATACGCTTTCCTTCAGCACTTCTTAGATGTTGTTTCATGTTTTCAAAATAACGAATCTTTTTATTGTGTATGACATCATTCCAACCCGGAACTTCCTCGAGGCTAACAAATAGTATAGCACGCTCCTCTGTATCGGATACGAAAAAATTAAAGAAAATTAGAAACGTTTTCTGTACGTTTCCGGATACTAAATAACAATGTCCGAAAACCGCACTCTCGGCAAAACGTACATTTTTCCGTTGGCTGGCTAAATATGTTGTTATCCAAAAGTGTGTAAATGTCAGTTACGTATTTATGAATGTCTGTACATCTGCCTGTACATCTGTATGAGTCACTAAAGATACATACAAAAGAGCTTGCAAGAAGTCACTACTTCTCTTACTCACCACCACATGCTCCAAAAACCAAAAGGGCATGCAAAATCATCAGAAACTATTGCTCAGTATAATACATTTATAAGACATCCAAGGAATATTAATGCACAGACAGTAAAGCATAGCTTGCGTTTCTTATTTGTATACCGACAGGGGATTATCCTTTTGAGCGTTTCGATTTGTTGCGTGGGTGGCCGTGACAGAACTGTTAGGCATATACTATATGTACATATATGCATACAAATAAACAAACAAGACTCATTTACGTGGCTTTGCATTTTAGCTATAAATCATTACAATTCCGCACAAGTCGCCATAGCGATGACCAAAGCAAAGCAAATAGATTTAGAGCTAATGAAAATAAATGAATTCACAAAGTTAATAATATTCTCTTATACAAGATTACTTATAATCATTTCAGATTTGTTTCTTCTTATTTGATAGAGATATTTTGTTGTTTGAAATATTTAACTGGTGAAACAAAAATTAATGTAAATAAAAAAGTGGTAAGAAAGCTTGCTTTCAAAAGCTGGGTTTTCCGAGATAGACAAATTTTTTCGGTCAGAGATTGATGAAATTTTCATTTAAAAAAGTAAGGAGATTAGAAATGTGTTCATATGTATGTGCACACATAAGTACATAGATTTAAATGTATGCTCGTGCATACATACAGTCAAGTCAAAAGTTAGTATGCAGCTTGTTCCAATATAATAAATATTCACAATTATTTTCATGAACAAATTTGTTCATTAATTTTTTATGAAAATAAAGTTCATTCTATAACATATAAATCGAAGTTTCACACTCTATTAAAATTGCGGAAAAAATCAGAAATATTTTCAATCCAAATTTCAAACTTTTTATTCACAATTTTTAGAAAATTATAGTTTCATATAAACGTATTTACGACCAGAATCTATTTTTATATTAATGAACAAATTTTTTTCATGAAAATAATTTTGAATATTATATCAAAATAAGGTGTTTACTAACTTTTGACTCTGACTGTATGTTTTCTGCCAATACCAAAGTTCAAGTTTTCCATCTGAGCGCTTTAATATATCGCCTTTGCGTCTTGGCCACATTTTTATTAAACAAAAAGATTTATTTTGCCATCAATCAAAGCCTGCATTCTGTTACAAATATGTGTGACGTATTTCACTTTTTCATGCCTTTCAGACATCATTTACATACATACATACATATCCATTTATATATGAACCAGGGTATTTATGAAGAAAATTCGGGCATATAAAGTTCTAATATTTCGGCATCCAATTTTTCTTTCCGTTCCGCACATTTTTCGATTTTCTACTTCACTCCCACTGAAGTGTAGTTAAACTTTGTTGCATAAACTTATCACATATTGTTGTAAAATCACTTTCTTGATAGCTTTGACAGCCTCCTTCCCCATCATCCTTTGCCAGTGCCCCAATTTCAGATTGTTTCTCTCAACTCGTATTATGCATTCGTTTTTTACAGCGGCGTCATAAATGCTATGAACAACAAACACGCAACACTCCGCACTGTCGTAGAAATTAATTTGCTTTCAAGGGAATTTCCAAAATTGATGCATCACTTGTGCGATATTAAAAACTGTATTGCAATTTAATTCATCGGTATTCATTTTAACTTAGCATGTACATACGCATATTAAAGTTTTATTTTTTATTAAATGTTTGCTAATAATATTTTTTTCCTCTCTTTTCTTTTCAGGTGAGTTTTCTCATCACCATCCTACAACACAGTAGGGAGGCAAAAATATCACAGCTAAACGGCCAACCACATAGGGGGCTGGTTTCTCCAACTCAACTGAACTTAGTTTAGCCAATTTCTTAGACTTAGTCAAGAATAAGCTGTGTAAAAAGTAGGCTAACTTTTGACTTAAGTCCAAAAAATGGCTAAACTAAGTTAAGTTTGCTTTGGAAAACATAGACTTAATTTGGGCATCTAGATTACGATGACGTTTTTGAGATATTTAGGAGAGAAGTTTTAGAGCTGTGAAAGGGAAATTTTCGTCGTTTATGACACTGTGTTAAGGTTTTGAACTTCTTTTTCTGGGAAAAGATTTTGATAGCTGATATTACTGAACTGGAACCTTTTGAATTCAATAGCATCTCACGTTTTGCCAGATTGGCTCCAGTTTGCGAGATAACGGTACTTGAAAATTTGCTTACATTTTAACCTTTTTTTTTTGGTAATAATTACCTCGGTTTTGAAATTATTTTACTAAAATTTTGCACGTGACCGAAAATCATCAAAATCGGTTGACTATAACATACAGCTCCAATACAACTGATTGTTCAGAAATGTGGTTTTGCGTTATAACTCATATTTTATTTTGTAATATTTTTTATTAATTTTTTTTTTTTACACTATTTGGACCTGAACTTGAGTTCTTTTCAATTCCATTCTGGCATATTTTAACAGTTTCTATTGTACGAATGGGTTTTTAATCGCTTTTTCGTGCTGTGAAGCTGTTGTTAAAGTCAAAGTGACTGTGTAATGTTTTTCAATAGGCGGTAAACATTTTCGGAACTTTTCTGTACATACATATGTTTCTGTCGTATACTTTAGTGGAAAAATTGATCGTTAAAATATCCGAAAATGGAATCGGCGAACGGACAGAATACGGTTGCCATACGTACTGATTTTATTCATTTCTTCAATCAGTACGCTAATGTCCCCTATTTCAAAATTTGTACTGATACTGCCGATATATTGAATTTATATTGAGATAGGGCGTTTTCAAACCTACAGCTGAGATAGGGCATTTTTTAACCAAATTCTAAGATAGGGCGCTCTTCAATAATTTACAGACTGCAGCGTCTTTTGTTTACAGGAATTGTTTCTCAATAATAAGATCCACAGTACAAACCAAATGACAAAATGATAATCTACAGCGTTTTTATTTCGCCAATTTCTTGATAACACCTAAAATTTGTAAACGCCTGCTCCTTAACGCCATCTTAAGAAATACTACTGTGAGTTACTCAAGCATTGTTTTCCGGTTTTACCCCAAGAATTCTAGAACAACTAACGTTAACTTTTTAGAGTAACTAAACACATACATATATACATTTGTTTTAATATTGCATTTATGCATATAAGCCTGTATGTGAAATATAATCACACCTGTGTATGTACTTACGTATGCGTATGTATGTACATATGTAGTTTAAAACATGACCATATCGAAATCAGGCGCTCAGCGCATAATGATTCAATAATGTTTCAATGTGTCTTCTTTCATTTTTGCTTGCATTTCCTTTCAACCTGCTCCAGTTTCATAGTTTCCGCTAAACCTTTTTTGTAGAACTTTCCTTTTTCCTTCACTATCGCCATAAAAGACTTTGCCTTTTTTCTTCTACTAACTTCGGTTGACCATCGCCATCGCCATCGACATCATTTGTTAGCCAAAGCCACAGCAGCGATAAAAATTAATTGGAAATTCTCGTCAGTGGCATCAATGAAATTCGACGCCCTAACAATTTTTGTTACTTTTGTTCGCTAGCTTATACTTTTTCTATTTTCCGTTGGCTACCCTTAGACCACACATCTTCCCTCCCCTTTTCTGCGGGTAGCGCGTAACCAGTTAGTAGTAGTAGTAGCATTTTTTATTTGCACTTCCAATTGTCGTTTGCTGTATGCTTTTTGCTGCGAAATTTATCACAGAAAAGTTAAAAATGGTTTAAGGATGCGTTTGAATGTTGTTGACACAAATGATTGTTGTTGGTTTTTGATGTTATCTGTTTGATGGCCGGGGATGTGCTTTTTTGTTGAAATTCAAAAACTTTGAAAGAAACTTTTTGTTTTTCCTAAAGTAGCTTTGTGGTTTTCTTTAATATTTTTCACCTTTTGAGTGGCAAAAACTTCCGTAAGCTTCTAAGAGAAAAAATTGTGATCAATATTAATTTTAACACGAATCGTTTTTTAATAACAAACTTTGACTTTTCGAATTGACGTTTTACTTGGATGGTGGAAAATTGAATTCTAATTTTTTTGCATAATAGTAAGATGGATATAAATAAATTAGTGATCACGTACACTCAGTCATTTTCTTATATTGTTTACTTTGCTTTTGTGCTTAGACTATATGCAGCATTTTGAATAGAATATCGAGAAAATTTATTGTTCACAATGTGTCCCCTAATTCGTTTAGTTTTAAAATGCATCTGGTTTCTCAGGCTATAAGAAATATTGTTGCCAAAAATAGTTTCGCTAGGTGGTTCACTGGATGATCTATTTTATACCTTAATTTAAGAAGACTATCTTGAAAAAAAATATATAGAGAGGTCTTATCGGCTTTGTCCTCCAACTCAATTTTTTTTTTTCTTTTTATAAACACATCAACGCGGAATTTTTATTTTAACCTCATTTTACAAACTTTGTCATTGATAATGTAGCAGCATACCGCTCTTATTAAATTCATCTTTTTTAACTCCGACCCCATGCGCAGGAGCACATGGGGATTTCTGTTGGGGCCATTTTGAATTCGATGTACATATGTATATAGGTCCCGCCACGTAAAAATTACCACCAGTTATAAGCAACAGCAAACCGCGGTTATTGTCTCCATCGCACGTTGTTGGCCCTGGGAAACGAAACAAGTACTACGATCTTACGGATAAGCACCTGTAGCCTCTATTAAACTGCTAACGTCGCTCCACTTGACCAATACTAGGGGAGAAGAGCAAAAAACAATTCGGTTTAATAAGATGAACCGTGAAAATAGAAGACGAATAAAGCTTCGAAGCAAACTGGTTTAAATTTAAGATATGCCGAAACTCCTTCGCAAAACGGAGCCATCTAGTCTAATATATGAATGAACCTTAATTTATTTCGAATTCTTCATCTAGCACCTGCTTGAGCGTTACGGTATTTCAGTCTTTCTATATGGAACAAAACTTTAATTTTGCACGATCAGGGAGACAACCCTGAAGATTTTTAAGTCGCTATAGCGTTTCAAACCCGACATGTGCTCAGCCAGCTTTGTGACTATAATAAAAACTTATCGGCGACAGTCTAGCTGCGATTAGCCCCTTAACGGGCAGTTTTTTCCAATTTTTTCATGGTTGGTTATCATATAAATTTTTCACAATTTTCATTGCGACTAAGGGCTAGTTTTTCAGTGCCAGTTTAAACTTAGATTACATAAACTGCATTTATATTGGACAGCTGGCTGGCATTTGAATTACTAATATTAGTTTAAACTAGCCAGCTCGAGCGTTTAAACCTAGTTTAAACCACAACCGTGCACTGAAAAACTGGCCCTATATCAGTTACAAACAGTTTCAATTGCGTGCTTGCATCCTTACAATCTCTTTGCAGAATGACATAATCATGAATAACTCTATTGACTTTTTCTGTATAAATTTTTACAAAATTTGATCAAGAGTTTTGAAAACTAAATACTTGGTATGTGAGAACAAAGACCAATACGACGACTAACACGAATACGAAGACAAATAGGAAGAAAAATGCAAACAAGAATGAAAGGCCAAGTAGGAAAGATATACAAAACCAGTACGAATACGAAGGCCTGTACGAATATGTAGACAAATTACGAAATTAAAACGAAGACAATTTCGAAGGCGTATATGAACACAAATGCGAATACAGCCACGAATACGAACATAAGTATGAAAACGAATACGAAGAGCAATACAAAGACGCATTTAAATACGAATACGTAGACCAACCAAAGCCGAATTTGAATGCGGCGACGAGGATGAATACGAGGACGAATACGGAGAGTAAAACGAAGAACAGGACAAATAGGAAGATGATTTCGATCGCGAGTACAAGGGCGGCGCTGAAACGAATACGAGGAAAAATACGGAGATAAATACGAAGACTATGAAGACGAATACGAATAAAAATACGAAAACTATTACGGAATGAATGAATGATGATGAATACTAAGATGAAGGCGAAGACAAATTGAAAAAGGTGCATCAAAAAGAATGCGAATACGAGGACATATACGAAGAGAAATACAAAGAAGACGACAAATACGAAGTGTCAACGACTAAAACGAATATGAAGGTGAATGCGAGGACCAGTGACCGTATTAGTTACAACTTTTATTATAAAATTCGCTCTTTAGCTATTATTTTTTTACTTTTATTTAAATACTTCTTAAATAAGAGTTATTTCCGATCTTTTTTTATAAATCCAAAACAACAGTTATTTTTAATTTTTATCTAAATAATCTGCAAATAACAGTTATTTTTGATTTTTATATTATATGTCTTAGATAACAGTTATTGAAGACTTTTGTTTATAAAAGTCATCAATAAAAATCAGTCAAGGACTTTGTTTTAAATCATACTTAGTAAAGTCATTTGTATAACTCGTAGTAAACTTTTGTTTTCCAACGCCTTCTTAACTGCAAAAAAACGATATTTTGCATAAAAATTACAAAAAACATTGGATTCTCGGTGAAAAAAGAAATCGAGTGGTATATAACACTTAGTTGTAAAACATTTCCTTCATAGTGAATTTTTCAATAACAGATTTCATCAATAACTCTTATGTTCGGTCCCTGGCGAGGAGTAATACGAAAACGATTACGTATATGAAGAAAGCGACTAGAACGAAGGCGCGAAAGTCTTCGCGGCCCTTAAAGAAAACTAGAAAAGCCCCGAGATTCGGTAGTAACTAGCGGCCCTTGTCTATATTAAATTCGATATCTCGTACAAGAATGGTTTTAATTATTTCAAAATATCCCGATACCGATGATAAAGGCTTTTTTCACTTAATTTTAGGGAAATCTAAATGGTTAACACACAAATTAATAAAGGAGAAACAAAATTTGTCAAACTGATGCGCGTGAGTACCTTGTAGTAGTCTATTTCGCATATTCGTAACAAAATCTCCAATGTGGTTTCTCAGATTCGAAGATCTTCCGCTGTGCATACCTAAGACTCATTTAAAAATCAGACATTTCCCCACCACATTGAAATAGCTGTTAACGTTTATTACAGCTGCAGTACCCCTTGCAATAGAGTCAACTGCTCGAAAAGAGGCGGTTGCTTTAACCGTTATTTGTTTTCTCTACTTAACTGAGTTGTAGAAAAAGCTGAATATAATTTGTCCAAGTAGTGACATAGGTTTTATCGCTGAAAAGCTATCAACAAAAAGCATTACCGACTCTGCAAATATTTTTATGAATTGGAGCATACAATAGTCAAGATGAGCCTGTCAATATCTTAAGAAAAGTGAAAAGATGTGATTGAAATAAGGACGAGTAATATAGAATGGTGCAGGAAGAGTAAATATTAAGCCAAACAGACAAAAATATAGCAACGATATAAACAACTCAAAGAGAAAAGCAGTATTGACAAGGCATTTAAATACATATATACCTACATACATTTTCCCTCCATTAGGTAAAAAGACTTTTTACTTTTCCAACAGCCAGGCTATGCCTGAATTCATGCACGAACATGCTGTAACTTTGGCCTATTTCGGAGCATCGCATTCACTTCTGTAAGCGGCTCCAGTGATTTGCTAAGAGGCATTCTGTTTAATTAATAAAAAAAAGGCAGAGACATTTTCCGCATACAAAATAAGCACACTTAACACGCTCTGAAACATTTGCTTTGCACCGCCACATTTTTATTAATATAAATATTTTATTTTTAATACCTGTCTGTCTGATGTTCAGCGCTTCGCATCGCTATTTGCCATTTGCCTGGCCCATTGATATGTTAAGCGCAGCAGCAGCAACAGCAATCGACTTGTAACCCATTTTCCCTTGTCGAAAGTTTTTAAGAGGTTCCGCACTTATGTGTGTGTGTGTGTGTGTGACTGAGAACAATGGCGACTGAAGCTGATGCCGAAACGGACTTAAATTTTCACATGCACGCACGCCGCGCCACCGAAAGCTACGCGCGCACAAAGAATCCGCTTAAACTCTGCCAATTGCTGCTTTCAGCATACACTCGCTTTCCAACATTTTTTTTTGTGCTGTTCTCTTTACTTTTTTATTTTTTTGTTCTTGTTATGACCGCGTTTTCATCAGTCAGGCTCCATTGCTTCCACACCCACTTTGTGCGCAACATTTCCAGAAGGATAAGGGGATAGGCGACAAAAATGTCAGACGCATAAGTTCTGGTGCAGTCAAGGGGGGATGAGCTTAACTACCGCATCGTTGTCGTTGACTTGTTAACAATTTTTACTTGACATTTTGCAAAAGTGTCAATATCCATTTGATGCTGTTGAAGCAATGAAACATACACCGACCCAGAAAAAAAGACGCACTCATACATACGAGTACATACATACATATGTATGTATGACACAATCACATCCTCATACATATGTAGTAGTAGAAATAAATATGAGCTTCATTCAGAAGAAAATTGGCACGGCCGTGTCTCACCGTATGTTGTTGCGTTTCACATTCTATCCGAACATGTGGGACAACCAATTTGGCCCAATATCCTTACTTGTCTGCATGTAGGCGTTACCAGGAAAAGGAACACAGAAGTTGCCGGAATGTGCATGATTTTTATAATATTTAGAGGTACGCAATTCAATTTTCGAAGTTTTTTGTTCTGCTGCTAAACCATGAATCAAAAGATATTAGCTCCTTTATTTTGAATGCATATCAGAATATCAGAAAGTTTTTATCTGAACCACGCTCGTTCCCAGGTCGTCGAAACATCCAATACAGAAAAATGCAGAAAAAAGTTGTCGGCTCTTGTTAGCAGATCCCTACATTCGTGTGATACCATCAAAACGCACAAATTGTACCAAACTCTTAACAAAAATGTGAAAGGCTGATTCGAAACAGAAAAAATAAATTGGAATCCTTTTGAGATAAATATATTCCTTGTTTATGCCCACGCAAAAACCGCATTAACAAAATACCGGTTTGATTCAACACATATGCATTTCTTTCAAACGTTTATTCCTCTGTCTTTATAGCGCACTCGATGTAACCGTCTTCAAAAGTAAACAAAATCTGTTGGCTTCATTTGACATTTGTTTAATAATAAGTTTTCCCGTTGGACCGATATGGAAGCGAAAAGTAATAAAAATTTATTGTAACATTAATTCCGATTAAAAACGGGCTGTATAAAGAAAACCAGTTAATTTTTACTTCGCGTTCAATGAATTGTTTGTATTGAAACTTTTTTTTTATGCATCCGTTTTTAGTCACAGCGAGCTAGGTAAAAGCGTTTTATGTGTCGGTATAAACAGGGTAATAGATAGCATAATCATATCCCATTATGATTTTTCACGACATGTCGGTTAATACATTTTTAGCGAAAAAAATAACATATTAAACTTCTCCTCATCGTATAAGTGTATGTAGTATCTATCTATACTAATATATATTTTGAAACCCGTTTTTTTGTGTTCGCAAAGCTCGAGAACGACTGAACCGATTTTGTTTTTAATTTCGTACACCTACCGCACACATCCGAAGGATAGGTATAGGCTAAACAAAATTTCAATATGTAAAAAGGGGCGTGGCACCTCGCATACAAACCGAATTTTTCATACTGCACATCTCTGGAAGTGTTCATGGTAGAGTTCTGGAACTTGGTATGGAGGTCTCATTGAGAAAAATTAGGGTTATTTGAAAAGGACGCGTGGGGCTTACAAACGTACCGAATTTTAGCTAACTTTTAATGTGTTTATAATCTTCTGTAGGTTTGTTTGTGAGTGAAATCCTCCTAAATGGGTGTCCGGATTTTAAAGAAATTTTTTGTGTGTGTTTGAGTGGGTATCTGGATGATTTAGTTTCATAATTTAACCCGCCAGTTGGCGCTGTTGTTGAGTTATTACTTAAACTCTTATTTATAATCCGATTTGGCTAATATTTAAAATATTAAAACTACTCCAGTTTCCTATATTCCCTCAAGTTTTCTTTGACGATGCGTTGGTGTGTTCGAAATGATCTGTAAACCGCTGAGGGTCGATGCAGCTTTTTCTTCTGTACTTGTTGGCGATTCGATTGAATCGACCTAGACGTTGCGTCCTATATGTATGTATGTACATTAGGGTGGTCCAAAAACAGTAAGGTCGGAATTGTAATGCTCTCACCCTCTAGGATTGTTATCGAAAAAAAGTATACCCTATTTTTTTGAAATAAAGAAATATTTGGAGGTCGCTCAAAGCGCCAAAGCTCCCCATGTATTTTTATATGGGAAAAATACATTTTTTCATACAAATAGTATAGAATTCTTGAAAGTCCATATTTTTCGATCGGAACACTCTGGCTCTCTTAAGGAGACTTTCAATAATACTACCCATTATATTTTTCGGGATTTTTGTGGGTTTTTGGCGGACATATAAATTATAGTTGCGATGCAAAAATGGTTAAATAAACAGTTGGTTATTATTATTGGGAGTCTCCTGCAGATTAACAGGGTTTTCCTATAGAAAAATAATGATTCTTAAGAATTATATACCATTTCTGCGAAAAGTTGTGTTTCCCCTATATAAAAACACATAGAAAACTTTGAGCGCTTTGAGTGACCTCTAAATACTTTTTAATTTTAAAATAATAAAATAGGGGCTATATTTTTTCGGTATAGAACAGTCCTAGGGGGTGAGAGCATAAAAATTACGACTTTACTTTTTCACTTGCATTTTTGGACCACCCTAATGTACATATACCAGTATTGCCTTTCTCTGTGTGCGTGGTACGACGGCTCTGCAAGAGCATTCAACTGCATCTTCTTCCAAATATAGTCTTTGCTACCAATATGCATACCACAAATTGGAGCAGAAGCTCGGCCAAAGTCCCTGTCATCATTATTATTGATATCATTATTATTATGATTTTATTATTATATGCTTGTAAGAAAGAGCGCTTGTGTTGCACGTTTAAATTGCCAATTTGTAAAACACCAACGTCTAACATATATAGTACTTCCGTCTGATAGTAGAAAAAAAAAAACAGAATCGGAAAAAGAAGACGCTAGAAATCGTCCTCCTGCTTCATTATAAACATGCAACTAACAAACAAGCAATTCACTTCTGCTTCATCGCCTTGCTGGGAATAACTTGTGCACTTGTGTTGCTCAAGTGTTATGTTCGCCCTGTCTAACGTCAACCCCAATCTGCATTTTCTGCCTGAACACTCCTTCTATGGCTTACTTTTTTCTTATTTTATTAACAAACTTCGCGAATTTGCAGCACAGCCGCTGAGACGGTTTCGTATGTACACTGAGGGAAACAATGCATAGTAAAAATGAATACTTTATATTTGATTATCGTTTAAAAATGTTCGTATTTAAAAATAATATTTTCATACAAAATTTATTACGCACGTATTTGACTGTTCACATCTGAGTATGTATATGCAAGTGTACATACGCACCCCAAGCATGCAGAGCGCCGCTCTGAGAGCGGCGACAACACACACATACATACATAGTACAAATCGCGTGCTGTGGTGTTGATGGATATTCAACATTTGAAAGCTAATTTATATGCCTGGGTGTAGCTGAGTGCGAAAAATGCTTGCCACAAGTTGTTGATATCCGGAGATGGTCAGGGTTCGAATTCCACTGCAGGCAACATGCAAGTTAAATATTTTTTTGTTTAGTTTTTGTCTTGATTATTCACTTCACGGATGCTTTTTCAGTTCGAACGCGGTCAGTTTAATATGCGCGTAATTGAATTGAATATTTACCAATATACAGTACTTTCGTTGACGTTTATAGTAAGATCAATTACGTTTCTATTTTATTTTAATATTTTTTTCCCTCAGTGTAGTTCTACATGTGAAATGATTGCTGTCGTTGTCGTTGTCGATGTCGTTGTCAACGTCGTCGTGGCTGGCATAAACGTCAAAAGCAATTCAATTTATTTATAATTTTGTTTTTTTCTTCCTTTAGATTTTGCGTCTCAGCACGTTTGTCACGCGACTTGTGCGCGCATTATTGGCTTGATTGCGTCAATCAAATCACGCCTGCATATCATTTTCGCTGTGTTGCGTTGAAATGAGAATTTACTTTAAAAGATACTATGCTTCAGTTAAGATGGTAATCAAAGCGAAATGTTAATAAAAGGATATGTCTTTTAGTAAAATATGAAGATACATATATGCACATATTCCTTTCTTTCGTCTTTCATCAAGTTATTCGAAAAAAAATTTCAATAAGTATCTAAGGTTGTTTTTAAAAATCAACTTATGTATGCACTTATCCTCGTAGTTCGTTGTCTTATGACCAACTAGAAAAGTTTTCCTTTTGACCTCGGCGCTTGAAGGGCGGGGCCTAGCTCCTGCAATACATTCTGGAAACATGAGCATGCTTAACAGATATGAAACGAGTTTAAGCTGCGGCGAAAATGTGTGTTTCAGTTCATGGCACCATATCTAAACTTACGTTAACTTATCTAATCTCACTTCATTTGAACTCACTTCACCTTAACTCAACTCGACTCAATTCAACTCAGCTCAACTCACCTTAACTCAGCCTTTCAACCGCTGGGCGAATACTTGTAATTATTATCTTGTAGAAACCATTGCTGCTTAATTTTTGATATTAAAGGTTAATATGTAGTTAAGCCCTCTTAAATTTTAAATATTTATATCAAAACGACAAAAACGCAATAATTAACGCAGTAAATTATTGCAAATCCAAAATTTTGCTTAATCGCCGCAACAACATAAATACTTAAGCTGCGCGCAAATTACCACAATAGGATTTTAGCATACATATGTATGTACATATGACGTGCATATACTTATGTATGTACATAGATACACGCATACATTCACAGGTAAAAACGTACAGGTAACAGCAACAAGAGTGAAGGAGTAAGTAGAAGTCAGTGATACGCACAGACAGTAGATATTATGCCAGTAATGCAATGATGCTAAACAATGAACTCCATGTGGCGTGCCGTAGTTGTTGGCCAGTTGATATTGCATGATTATACATAGTGTGCGCAGCGAGTCAATCGTTAAAATGCCATGTAACGTATACGCTACGTTGAACCACCACAACAGTAAACGTCACTGGGTGGGTGCAACCATAAATTAATGCTATCACACTAATATGAGTTCGAGCAGATAGGCACATAAATAATCATTTATGTATATAATGCAGTTGTATATGTGTGTGTGTGGAAGGTAGGCAATAAAGTGTAAGCAGAGAATCGAATACCAAGAGGAAATAGCTTTGGCTTTGGCTTTAGCTTTAGTGCGCGATGATATTTAGTGTACTACATATGTATGTATATGTACGTACATACATACATAAATCTTCAACGCAGAGTTAACCAGCTGTGCTGAACGACCGTTGATTAAATGAATAAATAGACATGCATTTGGATGGACTAAATAGCATCGTAGCTCATCCGGTGGCAATGCAACTGAAGGCACGATGAGGTACTCGTAATTGCGTGTCTCAGCTGTGGCCAAATGACAAAGCGAATGCATCAGAGAGAGCTGAGGCAAAGTGGTTAAAATTTTTTTGTTGGCCACATAAATACATAACTAAATAGTATTGCTGATGACGTTGATGATAGTGATGAACGTGATAGCAATAATGATAATGCTATTAAAATTGTTATATTTACTGCCGCATGACAGGCAGCTTTGAGAATACATATCTACGCGCTAGGAGGGGGAAGAGAGCGCTATGGAGGGAATGAAGGTGCCATAATGCGCGCATATGTATTTAGAAATTCTATCTATGTTTACCAAATGTGCACTTAGGCATTCATAAGTTTGTGCTAGTAAATGCTGGTATACGCCACTAACAGTACACATACATTAATATATGTACACGTACATACATATATAACAAATGCGTAATATGTTTATCACAAAGGATATCAAGTTCAATTTAATGACGTTGCGTGGGAAATGAGCCACTACTGTCTGTTGTTGAATCTTGGCTAGCTACGAACAAGCAATTAACGCGTGACATTTCGGTGTAATGATGTGTGTATTGTAGTGTTAGGTAGGTATGTAAGTAGCTTGTGCCAGCCAAAGCCAAAAGTTGACACCGTACGCAATGGGTAGACACCTCGCAATTAATTTGCCACACACGCTTGTAAACAAAGGTGTATCTATATGTAAGAGATCTATGAGGCGCACGTGTGTGTGTATTTCTATGCGTGTGGCTGTGAGTGAAGTGCAAACAATATTTGTCACATGTTAAGTGCATAAATTTGGCATAGCGGAGGCTAAATACCCAAGCTATTTCCTTAAATTCCTTATCACATATTCAGATATTTGTATGGAGGCATTGTGAACACATAACAATAGCTTTTGCCGCTAGGCCAGCCATCTAGTCATTCATCCGGTATTTATTACATGCAATACGATATGCTGATATCGCGCAATCAGTCGCATTTCGAATAAAGCGACCAGAAATTTATACATACATATATACATATGTATATATACTATCTAAGTGCGTATCAGCCTTGTAAGACACTTCTTGCTGTCGATTGTGTACAATGCAAAATTAATACATATGAAGACTACTTTTTCTGTTTTTTTTTTTTTATATAACAAGTGCAATTTACAAAACCTGACGTTAATTTTTAGAAATTTTGTTGCTAACGCTCTCCCGCGTTTTATTTCATAAGAAATTCATGCTTGCATGGAAAAAGTGTAACAAACAATCCGTCACCAAAAAAAAAAAGTCTCAAAAATCAACTGGATTTTTTTAGCTGTTTGAAACCTGGGCTATAAAACTGCATACCCAAATATTTCCTAAAGATTGAAATTTTGATGAAAATTTTTTTTAAATTTTCCTAAATTTTGTATAAAGTTTTAAACATTGAGTTATAGGGTTTTGGTTAAAGCTTGGACGGTATTTTTATAGAAAAATAACCAAAAAAAAATTTACGCGGAAAGCATTACGAATATTAAAAAAAAATCAACACGCGGTCATTTGTTTCAGTCACTGTAACTGAACCAAAAACTATTACTGGATGCGGCAAAGGAGAGAATGTGTATCTGTCAGGAGTCCGATTTTTCCTTCTTAAGCTAGAAAACGCCTGCATTACCCACGGCCTCCTAACACCAGGCGCCTAGATGTATGCTATGCGCTGCCGCATATGCAAAAATGTCCTATATGAAATTTTTGCATGTGCACTTCTCAAGAGCTATGTAACAAAACTTCCGTAAGTAATACTTAAGTTGAATGCACTTCTCAAGTGATATTGTTGTCGATTTACTTTTGTAGAGTAGTTACTTAAGAAGATCATAATGATAGGAAAAAATAACCACCAATTCTTGCAGCATTGCCATAAAGGTTCGGTGCATTCACTCGTTAAAATTATAACTACTTAATTTTCTTCTAACTTCTAAGAAATAATTCTAAGAAATAAAGTTTTCTCCATGAGTCATCGTGTAGCTGTAGGCTAAGCTCAAGTAGTTCTCGATCAAATTGAGCTAATGAGACTACAACTAAGTAGAAGGAGTTTGAGTCTTATATAATAAGGGACACATCGTCCTAAAAGATCTTTTGTATCCCGATGATAAAGTTCGTAACTCTGAAAGCCCAAAATACTAAAATACATGTATGAATGAGGTAGCTAATTTGTTCGTAATTCCCGATGCGGTATTTTTCCCTGAAATTTTCTGTCAAAGTAAATTTCTTTTATTTTAAAGTCAGGAAGCTCACATCTTCCTTAGTTCTGGGTTTTCCCATAAATTTCTGTCTGCTTCATGTTCTTATCAGCAAGTCTCTCTGGAAAGTAATACTAAAAGACACATTTTCCCACATTATCGTTCGTACATCCACATACATATATGTATTGTCCTACAATCTCTATGAGCCATTTAAAGTCAACCAGATTGCGCTTCATATTTATGAACTCTCATGAGCTCAGTGGCCAGCATTTTGCCTCGCAGAAGCATTTACTGGTGAAAATTATAATTTTTCCTGCTGGGTCAATACATACCACATACCAGCACTTATAGAAAACATTAACATCACGTGTCAATACCATTCTCCACACTTCCTATAGCCTCAACGTGGGGTAGCACATATTCGTAAGAATGCCTTAGTTTGAGTTCGAGTATCAGCGGGCGCTGGCTGTGCATATGATTCCCAGCATCCCCTCTCTAAGCTGGTATTGAGCAGATTTGTATTCCACGCTGCTGTTTATGGCTTTTGTCTGTGATGGATGACTTTACAATTGACATTTGAAGCGATCAAAACAAAAATGCGTATTCACACACACACACACACACACACATACATTTGTATACGTATATATGTGTATGTAGTCGTATGTATTTACATACAAATTACGCTTAAAAAAGAGTGGGTGGTACATACACATATACATACATCTTCATATATAGAAGGCAAATATTAAATAGAAAGAACAAGAGCACAAAAATACGTGATTTATGGGCGTTTAGCGTACTTATTTCTTTGCCTTTTTTTCTGTTATTGCTTGCTTTAGCGTTTGAAGTTACATTTTGCACACACACATATGTGTACAAGTCCGCTTGATGTACATATGTACACACTTCACACAAATACGTCCGCATGCCATGGGAACAACCTATAAACCTAAATACGCCCCTCAATGCGAAGGTATTCTTCGTTAGCCGTTAGGCATTTTTTGAAATTCTGAAACATCGTATCAAAGTGTATTGACGTGCACAGGAATATACATACATATAAGCATATAAACATTTAACCTATTTACATTACCAGAAAGCTTTTAAGGCTTTGAAGGAATTTTCTTCGATGTCAGACCTAAACACTTTAGTTAAAAAGAAATCTGAATAGTTACTCCTTTAAGAGCAGGGGGAATAAATCCGCTTAAACTACACTTTTGAGACAAAAGGGAGTCGGCTAAGGGCTGATTAAGATTGACAAGCCGTATGCAAGCTGACACGAAGAGCAGCCATCACATTAACAACTGCCTCATCAATGCTCTCATTGGAAGGAATTCTAGTTGGCGCAACAAGCGCGTTCTGCAGCTCTTCCCTAAACCACAGCCAATTCCTTTTTCTTAAATTTTCCTTAGGCGCAGAGCATAAAGCATCTTCACCCAGCTGGAATTCAATACAGCTGTTTCCTCACTCAGGACTCTCCTGGTTACAATTAACCACCCTACCCGGCAGTTGGATTGAGTTAGGTCAAGACTAGAGTGTTCGATTATTCAGTTTTTTTCCAAAACCGGGTTTCGGGTTATTCGAAAATTCATATGACGGTCGCCCCGCTGCAGACAATGAAAAACTTCCGCGTGTACTTTTTCTATAAAAAATCTTCAAAAAAAAAAAAACATCATGAAGCAGAACACGAATTGTGGACGAAGCTCGACCAAGCACGTAGAAAACGTTTAAGCGCCAAACATTCATTTATTGGAATCAAATATGATATATGTACATATCGAGCCCTAACCGCCAAATTAACGTAAGCGACATTTTTTACAAAATTTTCTTCTTGATGCAGAAATACGTCTATATGCTCTAGAAATATTTTTGCATCAAAAATAAAATTTTGAAAAAAATGTCGCTTACGTTATTTTGGTGGTTAGGGCTCGATATGTACTGTTCATCCATAAATAACCTAAGATATAATTTTGAGACTATATAGAGGTTTCCCTTAAACTTGAAACAGGCTTGAAAACTTCGAAAAATTAAGATTTCATACAATCCACCTATAGATATCAAAATAAAACGATGGAAGTCGGTTTGAAAAAACCGAGTCAATTACCCTAGTCAATACCGCGTTGCCGCTATTATCTTGCAAAGCGGTTCAAAAACTATTTATTTCCAAATTATTTTGAAGAGGATTGCCACCTGTTCAAAAGGTTAAAATCAATTTAATTAAAACGTTAAATGAAATATTTTCGTATGGATATCTTGCGAGAGAGGTTTAAGAAAGCTTTCATTTGAAAATCGTTTTTAAGAGAGTTAAATTAAATATATGGGAAAAAGTTATGTAAACTAATTGTGTATTATTATTAAGTGAACTATAATATGGGTGTCAAACGAAAGAGTTGTAAGTCGTCTTTATTTTTAAAGTATTTTTGAAAAGAGTTGTCTTTTACCGTTTAGGAAATCAAAGTTAAAACAGAAATATTTTTGCCGAAGATTGCCATCTGTTAAGAAATTTAATTTCAATTTAATTGACAAGTTAAATTGAATATTTTATTAGCAGTTTCAAGCGAAAAAGTTTTAAGGAATTTTTATTTCTAAAATATTTTTGGAGACACTTGGAGACCAGTTCAGAAAAGCAAAACCAATTTAATTAGCTTTATGTTCAAATCTTTCTGAAGAGTGTTAACACCGGTTTTGAAACTCAAAATCAATTTAGTTAACAAGTCAAATGCAATATTTTATAATGGGTATATGCTGGTATGACATACGTACATTAGAGTGGTCCAGGATTCTTCTATACCGAAAATATGCTCCTATTTTACAACGCTTTTATCAACTTGCAATGTTGTGTGTCCAGAAACTTTCAATGTTGTGGATCCAGAAACTTTCAATGTTGTGTGTCCGACACCATAAAACCTTTGCTTTGAAAAGTTCCTATAAAAAAGCATAGTGCATAGGGCGACATCTGTAGTGAATAGGGCGAGGTAGATGACATCTAGATGTCGCCCTATGTACTACGTTTGCTACAGCGGAAATAGACGACACGCCATTTCTTTAAATAAAATTAATTGGTGCTCGTTTGTATGTACATACATATGTAAATGCATGTGTGTGCACCTTTCTATTAATATCGTTGAATTATTTTAATATCTATTGTAAAATTTTATTCAGACAGGACTAAAAAGTAGAAAATAAATAATATAAAAAAAAAACTTTTTAATATACAACGCTTTTATAAATGGAATAAAAAGTAGAAAATAATATTTCTCAGTCCCATAGAATTTGTTTTGATAACTTTTGATTTTGAAATTTTAACAAAAGTCATTATAAACAATCTATGAAATTGAAAATGAAAAGCGTGGGGCGCATGTAATACACTTGAATTGATATGAAAAGTAATATATGTATGTATGTATGTGGGTATATGAATAACGACCGCTTAAAATCGATTTCAAAGTTCTACTTTCGCTGTAGAAATTTTGGGTCTACGTTATGTAGTTTGACTATTGTCAATTAAATCGAATGCTTTGTATTGCATGCGCTCCACGTTTTTCATTTTCAATTTCATAGATTGTTTATAATGACTTTTGCTAAAATTTCAAAATCAAAAGTTATCAAAACAAATTCTATGGGACTGAGAAATATTATTTTCTACTTTTTAGTCCATTTATAAAAGCGTTGTATATTAAAAAGTTTTTTTTATATTATTTATTTTATTTTGAAATCGAAAAATATTTAGAGGTCGCACAAAGCGCTCAAAGTTTTCCACCTACTTTATATGGGGAAAAACAACTTTTCGTAGAAATTGTATAGAATTCTTAAAAATCAATATTTTTCGATAGGAAAACTCTTCTTTTCTGCAGGAGATTCCCAATAATAATATCAAATGGTTTATTTAACCATTTCGTCATAGTAACTATAATTTATCGGTTCGCCCAAAACCTCGAAAAATGCAATGTGGGACCAATAAAAAATCGTTAGTATTAAAAAATGGTTAAATAAATGATTGCGTATTACAAAGTCTCAAAATCTCCTGAAAAGAACCTGAGTTTTCCGATCGAATAATATTGATTTTCAAGAATTCTATACTATTTCAACGAAAAGTTGTTTTTCCCCATATAAAATACATGAAAAGTTTGAGCGCTTTAAGCGACCTCTAAATATTTTTTGATTTCAAAATAAAAAATAGGGGTATAATTTTTTTCGATATAGAACAATCCTAGGGGGTGAGAGCGTTAAAATTCCCACTTTACTCTTTTTGGTGTTTTTTTTTTTTTTGGAAAATTCGGAGATTATTTCCTCCAGAGTCCAAACAACAAAAAATACTTACATTACAGTTGCCCAACTTACAATAACAACAATATTAATAAAGCAAAAGCCGCGAATGTGAATTGAAGTGTTGTGCGACGAAATTCCTGAAAATTGGACTCAGTGAACTGAAATCTGTTTGAAATTTTCTGATGATCTGGCGAAGTGCTGTCTACTTCCAGGAGCTTCAAGAAGTGAGCTAGCGAAAGTTTAACAAATCAAAGCCTACTGCATAAAAGAACTGCAATTTCATAACTATTTAGCTCTTCGACAGCACTTTTGTGGGCTGGATTTTATTGTTTGTTTTTTTTGTTGAAAAGAGCTGGCTAACTCTTTTTGTTACATGGCGTATGCGTTCGATATTCTGCCTTCTCTAACCGTTTGTCATTATTACCAAAGTCCCCTATTTTCAAAGAGATGCGATATTAAATACAAGTTTTAATTTGGATGGTCCGCAAAATTTAATATCTGAAATCAGGTTGACATATTTTCAATGGTAAGAAGTATTAAACATCTTCAGAGAAAAATTACATAAAGCGCAGAATAAAGTCCCGAAATCCACTCTTATTACAATCTGGAATTTAATGAGTTAATATCTATGTATTTCCCAAAAATCATTTCTTGAATAATTATAGCCGACCTTTATAATTTGGTCTAGAAATAATTCGATTTATCGCATGGTATATTCCGACACGCATATTTATATACATACATAAATACAAATATGCATGATTCACTTGGCATTGCTTTGTATAAAAACCAAACAAGGCATGTAAACATTTATGTATACATATGTCATATACGGAAGGCAAAAAGTGCTTTGTATAAATATGTCTGTCATATTCAACTTTTTCTTACTGTTGGCACATTTTTTAAACGCGGTATTTACTTTTTGTATAATTTATTATTATTATTTTTTTTTTTTAATTTTAACAATGTGAAATTCCCTCTGTGTCGAATGGTGATGAAAAAATTATTTCGATAAGCGCACGAATAATATTTTAATATTAATATCGAGCGTAAGGGTCATTGAAGAAAAACAATAAAGTTTTTGCTTTCTTAATTTGCCGTAAGCTTATATTGATTTGTAAAGGTTTCACTTTAATATTGTAATAAAAATTCATTTTTAGCAGGTTTTACACGCTTAGCGCATGTTCGGTCACAGATTTTTAAGCCTTTTGTTTTTTTTTTTACATTTCGATAGCGAAACACCATCGTGCTAAATAAAAAAAAAAAAAAATAAAATAAAATAATTATTCATTCAGTATTAAAAATAATAATTTACAAAAGAATACATAGTAGGAAAAAGAATATCTGTAGCTAAAACCTGTAGTTGAAAACAAAATACTATTTAACCGACTCTAAAAAAAGGGGGAGGGTTGTCAATTAATTGGATTCTTTTTATTTCATGTATTTTGTCGGATAACTTTGGACTACGTAAGCCGTTTTCGGTATTTTTTTTTTTTTTTTATCAGAAAAATTTTTCCTCAAGTATGGTCCCATACTAATTTGGTTTCGTTCCGATCATTGGATCGTGAAGAAAATAACGTTTCGCTTAAATTTTTGTATTAGTGAGCATTGAAGTAGGTTGTGTATTCTATTAAAAGTTACTTGTTATATACGTAATATGTACATTTACAGTACAATAAATTGTGCGCAATTAACTTACCAAGCCTTTTTTGAGCAGTCAGTGTTATTGGAGTTTCGCGGAAATAACCAGACAGCGACCTAGAACACTACTTTGTAAACGTCTAGTTTTAGATTGTTTTCTAGTACTATTTCTGCTTCTTGTTTTTGGGTTTGGCCTGAGATCGTAAAACTTCCCCAATTACCACTCTCTTTTGCGAAACTGAGAGTCCTTCCCCTTTTGGCGCTTCCATCGTACGATTTGTTATTCTATCCTCTTGGACACCCGTCCTGCACGCTAACAAGGCCATTTATATTGCATTTAATACGAGCCGAGTTGTTGAAACCTAGGATTTGAGAAAGCCATCTCTTCCACCTGGCGTTTTCACCATAATATTTGGCTCCCAGAATAGCTTTCTGTGTAGGATCATTACGCAAATTGAAGTTAAAAATCGAATAAATCAAGAAAATCTAAAATTATTTAGATATATTTGCAAAGTTGCCCGAAAAGATCAAATTATATGCCCGGAAAATGAAATTACCTAAACCATGCATTTAATTTCAAGATCTGGCCAGCTGGTACTCCCACTTTTTTTACAAATATTCTTAGGCATCCACATTTCGAAGTAAATTATTTGATAAAACAAAATTAAAAAGACCAAATATGTATATAATAAATACATACCTTCACGTGAATAATCCATGACACTTCACTTAAAGAATTGATTACAGTTGGTTCAGCGCTAAACGCAACTAAACTGATTAATCGATATCGCACCGATTCTAGCATTTCTTTGCCAATGTATCGTTCGTAGAGAGAGGGGTGAGTGATTCATAAATATGTATACAAAATTTTGGTATTTCATCGGAATAATTTTTGGAGTAAAGTCTACCTAGCAATTTGTCGAGTAGACGCATTGTTTTCGAGAAAAAAATTCCCAAAATTATTTAAGGGTCTAAATTATACCTTTAAAATATTTTAATATTCAATAGAATCAATACTACGACATTCCATTTATTTCGGCCGCTGTGACTGAGTGATTAGAGGTACGTACTACCAATCCATAGGAGCTGGTCCGAATTAACATTAGACAAAGTAATTTCTAATAGTGGTCGCCGGCAGGAAATGGCAAACCTCCGAGTGCATTTCTGCCACGAAAAATCTTCTCATCAAATGCATTGCCATTCGGAGGCAGCGCAAAACTGTTTGTGTAACAACATCAAGGGACACGCCACAAGTTGGAGGAGAAGCGCAAAAATCGTATTATTATTTTTTGTTAGTTTTTAGATAATCTTTTGTGAAAGTGATGCCGCTTAAAGTGATGGTTTCAATTTCTTGTTTTATTTAAATTAGTTTGAAAGAAACCTTTTTCCACACTTGCTGTTGACACCACATAAAAAATCTTCTAGTGCTTCCAGAAGCCTTTATACATACATACATAGTTAACATGTTTTTTTTTTTAAATACAAACAGTCAGAACATGCGCGTCTAAGCACCCATGTGACTGTTGACAGTTGTGATTTCGAAAAGGTAGACAACTTCGATTATTAATAAACCAGCTTTAACACCAAAACTAATGTCAGCCTTGAAATCCACTCTTGCCAATAAGTGTTACTTTGGACTGAGTAGTCGGTCGGTGGGACCCAGACTTGATACCAAGCCCGACCAGCAATCAGAAAAAGCTCTTTCTAATATCCTAGATAGATAGACAGTTAATAAAAATGAGGTGTGCACCGTGAACCTAGTGGTCTGTCTTGCCTTCTACTCTTCACAATACCTCCTCTAAACCTAAACCCCTGAGAAAGTTCAATAGTGCATTGGGCCATATTGACTGACTGCATCACACTTGATGAGGATGTGTAGAGGTGTCTCGCTGGTAGATTCGTAAACCCGGCAAAGGTCACTCGACCATATGTCCAGCTTGTATAGATGTGTTCTTAGCCTGCAGTGTTCTGTGAGGATACCTGTTATTATTCTAAGCTTCTCCTTTGGGAGCTTGCTTAAACTTTCCAATCTCCATTTGTTATTCCCTCTCCGTAAACCATTTGCCTGACTCATTCCTGACGAACCATACCAGTTTAGATCCCTCATAGTGTTCCTCTCCCTCCTAAGCTCCTCTTTTAGAGTATTGGGACCCACTCCAGTCAGCCGCCTCGTTATCCTCCACTACCTTGTGGCCAGGTGCCCACGCTAGATTGATATTATTGTGTTCACCAAGTGAGTAAAGCTTCCCAACGCATTGCAGGACAAGCGACGATTTGACCCCTTAGGACATAGGGTCCTTGACTGCCGCCTGGCTATCACTTAGAATTATTATTCTCTCGTTTCTATACCCTCTACTCATGATTGTCTTCGCACATAGGTAGATGGCGTAAACTCCTGCTTGAAAGATGCTCAGATATTTCTCCAGAGGAATAGAAATCCTGGTCCTGGGTCCGACATTACCAGCCCCTATTTCTTCTGTGGTCTTCGTGCCATCTGTGTACCAGTGCAGAGTGCAACACTGAAGTAGTCCCTCGAAGGCGGAAACACTGCAGCTTGCTTGGCTGCAAAGCTCTATTTTGAATCTTTTCTCAAAAACTATGGTTTTGCCTATAGATGATTTTACGCAAAGTTTATACATTTAATTTTTATTTTATTTTTTCTCTGTACCAATAACCAATTTCAATTTAAATTTATCACTGCTCCATACGGTTTCAATACATCAATGCATATGTATATGTGTGTAAATATGTTAGCATACATTTAGCACTCATAAGCGTATGTGTACATTTGAAAAGCTTGTCGCAGTATTGGCTCTTGTTAACTAAAGCAATTGAAAGTTTGACTGTTAAATTTATTACCAATAAGTAAATATATTTTGCCCAAACTATGTACATACATATGTATGCAGAAGCGGCCAAGCACAGTTACTACCACAAATGGTAGTGGGTAAAGAGGAGAAGCTGCCTAAATATTAAGCAGATGCTACTAAAAGCATACAGCTGGCTTTCAACTAATTCTACATACATACATGGTGCACATGTACATACATACATACATACATACATTTGTATGTAGCTAAACTTTAAATATGAGTAAATATCCGTAAGAGGCAGAGCGGCTTTTCCACTAGATTGCCATAAATATTGCATCTTGTGCGAGCACTCACAGCGCCGGATGGATGCGGATAATCCCGCCTTGCAGTAGTCGAAGTGCAGCTATTAAAAGGGTTCATTCCTCGTTCTCTCGTTGCGCCTTAGTTACGACGAAATAAACTATGCAATGCAAACTTAAATAACAACATGCGGTCGGCAAGAAAGGCAAGCCAGAAGATGCGAGAACGAATGCGTTCAAGAAAATCCTTTCTTGCGAAACTTGAGACGCACTTAAGTGCTTTTGGAGAATTTTAAGTAGCGTTGGCAACCACGCCCCTAAGTGCGACCCATAGTAATAGTGCGCACAGGACTGTAATTGCAACGAAAGTCATAAACAACTAAAACATAAAAAAAAAAAATCCAAAACAAAAAAAAACAAGCTTCAACAACAAAGTCCGCGCTAATAACGGCAACTTGCGTGAAGTAAAGGATGAGTGCGAGAGAGAGTAAGGCAATCGTCGCAGCAACTTACGCAACAGCAACACAGCCAACTCAACGCTTTTTCGAAATTATTTATCTTGTGTGCTGCTTTGAGTTCAACTAAACGACTTAGGCGTTCACGCTCTTCCTCTTAGTATTTTCCGCCGCCGCCGCCGCCGCCGCCGCCGCCAGTGACGTCATGTCATCTGTATCTGTAATCGAAGGGAAATCAACTTGCTCAATGTGTGCGATGTGTTGGAAAATCCAATGAAAAAGCATTAATTGCAATAAGTAAGTGACTGTGTTCGGTTTGTGGAGCCGGAAATGTGGGGCGTTGAGTTCTTATGAGTGGCTCAACTGAAGTGCCGGAAGTGTTCCGCCCACCGCTGCAGTGCATATCTTAGTCATATGCACAGGGGTTTCATGCTTCGCGAGCAGCTTATAATATGTGCTTTGTACGCAGAATTAGTTGAAGATGAGTTGCATGAAAATATGCATATAAGTGTCTATATAGATATGTAGTGTATGTACATTAGACTGCATCACTCACCATACCAAAAAAAAAATCGGTTCTGTTTTTCCACCGGAATTATAAAATCTATTTTATTTTAAGACTTTCACCGAAATATTTCGGAAAAATATTAAGATTTACGTGAGCTGGGCCGAGTTGAAAATACCTAGAAAAATTAAGTTTTTTGTGAATAAAAACTGTTTTTTTAAGTATTTTTTGCCAAACATCGCCTTAGATGACAAAACAGTTTAAGCTTAAAAACATTTGCATAAAAATATTAATAAAAAAAATTTTAACGGAATCACAATAATGAGATTTTTGATGCTGTTTTTGAACTTTTTTCAAAGATTGGTTTAAAAAAAAACTTTAATAACTCAGCCTAAACTTTACCGATTCAGACTTATTAGGTATCATTGGAAATGAATTTTGTCACCCTTTTTACTTCTTTGCAAATAAGCTCATTTAAAGCATAAAAGAGAAAGGTAAGACAAACGAGCCTCATTCCGTGTTAAATTAAGATACCAACACATCTATCTGATAAAGAAAAAAATTGGACGTGAATGAGTTTTTTTGAAAAGGAATAAAAGGGATACCTAACAAGTCTAAATCGGTATAGTTTTGGCCCAGTTATACAAGTTTTTTCCTAAACAGATCTTTGAAAAAAGTTAAAAAAAACAGCATCAAAATCTCAATATTATGATTCCGTTGAAAAAAATTTGAATATTTTTATGTAAATTTTTAAAACTTAAACTGACTTAAACTGGATGACAATCCTTGCGAGCTCTTTTATCCATGACAATCCTCGACGACGATTTGTCACAGTTAAGTGCTTTGATAGCTGCCAGGTAATCCGAAAAGATAGCTACTGCATTCGAATTAATAGGAAAATCGATCAGCATCTTGCAGCTTGCAGCAGCAGCGCTGATTGCTGTAAGTTCAGCTTAAAAAAAGTTGCAAAGATCTGGCAGACGAACTGGCGTAGATTTTTTTTAAATTTTCTTAGCAAACGGTCTTGCGCATTTTCTTCCATAAGAAATTCATGTTTAAATCGAAAAAAGTGCAAAAATCTATCACACAAAAAAAATCTCGAAAATAAACAGAATTTTGCAGCCGCTAGAACTTGCACTTCCTTATACTAAAATCAAGAGGGCTACCAAACTTCTTACTTAAAAAAAATCTGAAAAATAAGAATAAAAAGTTAAAATTTTTATGAAAATTTGTTAAATTTTTCTGTTATGTATAAACTTTGAAATTTTGATTTACTATAAATGGTTTTGTTACAAAAATTTTTGCTTTAAAAATCTTGCAAATATTTAACAAAAATCGCAGTGTACTCATTTCTGCTCTCCACTGTATATACATACGTTCCGCAGCTACTGATGTACCAATCAAGTAAGTATATTTGTGCGAAAGTTTTGAATAAACTACCTTCATTTCTTCCGATGCCTCAACAATATTTCGCTTCCAAACATAAACTTGACAAATCAAAGAAGAGCTCAGCTCTGCTTGAAGAAATGATGTATCATCATTCCTCCTTCATCTATTATTTTAAACGATGAAGGGCCCCAAAATCAAAATCATTTCCCAACTATTTTAATCCGTGATGTAGCTTTAATAAATTACTAGAGGAGCAAGTTTTCAGGCAATTCTTTCGGTCCAGCAATATACTCAAAATTTTTTAAAGCATCTACCAACTTAAAATAAATTTTTCTTTCAAGACAATGTTTAATTTTTCGTTAAATTTTTAGATCGGTGATAAAAGAGCTAAGCTTGCCAACTTTTGCAACGGCTAAGGAGGGACAAAATAATTTTTAAGGCTGACTTCAATTTTTTTAACGCATTTTCTTCCATAGAAAGTATATTCGACAATTTTGTTGTATGGAAAAAGAACGTAATACATTCAGAATAAAAATTATCATAAATCAACGCGATTTTTTAGGAACTTCTACTTGCACTTTATTGTACTAGAATTTAATAGGGTATAAAACTGCGTACTCAAAAAATTTCCAAAATCTGATTAAAAAGTTGAAAATTTTATAATTTTTGCACAAAGTTCGAAATATGAATTTATATGGTTTTTTTTTAAATAATGAGCCATACTTTTATAAAAAAATAATAAATATTAAATAAACATAAGAAAAATAGGAAAAATTTGTTAAAATGACGTGTCACTATTTATTTTTCCACCACTATAAATGTTCTATCTGTTATATACTTTTATAAACACTAAGTTAGACTATTTAATTTTAAAATGAGTACTTTTTTCTTTTTTTCGGCACCTTAATCGATTTCTTGGTATTTTTAAGAACATTGTAAAACTCGTCGCAGTACTGTAGCACATTTAAATTTATTAAAATTGGTAGGATATTATTCTCTTTAAATTTTTACCGTTAGGTATTGTTCAAAAATTTTCCTTAATTTTTTACATAAATTAAGCAGTCCTCTATGTTTAGATTATCTAAAATAATAATATTTCTTTAAATGTGATGTAGTGCGATTTTGGTATTACAAAAATGTTGTGTATGGCAGCAATGCTTAAATTATTCGAAGGCGATTTCACGAATAATCGGCACTCAATCGATTAATGCTTCGTTAAACAAAACGGGGAAATCAATTAGATTAATTCGCTTTGAATAACTAGTGTGCCTTTGCCAATTTTTGGTGATATT
Source organism: Rhagoletis pomonella (assembly GCF_013731165.1). Lineage (NCBI taxonomy): Eukaryota > Metazoa > Arthropoda > Insecta > Diptera > Tephritidae > Rhagoletis > Rhagoletis pomonella. The sequence continues at coordinate 12,477,742 of NW_023458564.1, read as the reverse complement.
AATACAACGTCCGCATAAAAATAAAATATTTCCTTCTTATTCACAAGTTTTCTTCAAAAAGCTATAATTTTTCAAAATGTAACTCAAACGTAGCTCTTCCGATGGTTACATGTAAATATATAGGCGCGTCTCTTAAAAAAAAATGCCTATTTAAGTGAAGCCGGTTGTACTGATGTCTGATGTTGTATTCATTCAGATAACTATTCACATTTCGATATTTTGCATAGCTGTGTACAAACATACATATGTGTGTGCATGATTCATATATACTACGACCGATAATAATGAAGTAAGACAACGTGCAATTTTTTTTTATACGAGTATTACAAAAGAAGTTGGGGAAAAACGAACGTATATTTCTCTTAGCTAATCGATTTCAATTAAATACGCTCCCATGTGACTCAAAGATAAACTCACACAGCTATACAAACAAATGTCAATATAAACACATGCATATGTATATACATATGTATGTATGTATGTATATGCTTATTTAAATTACTAAATGCTTAACACACATAGAAGTTAATTTTGTTTCAAAAATCGGCTCTCTACGATTGATAAGGAATTTAGCCAGCTTTCACTTAAAGAAAATAAGTTAATAGAAAATATTATATTTAAAACAAGCTTTCTAAATATGAACCAAATCGGACATAAATACGCGCTTTCGAAATCAATCGACCCCGCGCCAACTACCGGCTACATTTTTTGTGGAGTTATATTCTTCCATGTACATAGGTGATATACATATATAACCAAATCGGACTATAAATACAGGGTTTTCAGCCGACTCCTGCGCCACCTAACGAATTAATTCATCTTTCAAATTGCTTTTTCATCGGGTTCTGAACTTATACTGGAATTTCAAGCCTTTAGCTCGTAGGGATATTGATTAAAAATTGATTTAACCTTAACAAAAATGCATACATATGTACATTCAAAGCAAGTTACACAAAAATGTGTAAAATAAAACTTTGAAATCCGCGGAATATTGTGATCTCTACACTAATTTTTCCCCGACCATCTTCATTTGCCCCACTGTGCGGAGGCGCTTTAGGTCTTTGATTCTTTTTTTGAGTCACTTTTCCATTATTTACGAATTTTCTTGCCTTTGTTTGGCATTGGGGCAAACCTGCCGACGGCTTTAAGCACCCGCACACACCGCGAGCACATCCCTTCATCGCCTATGTTAACGTAAGCATACTACATATTTATGTACCTCTTCTACGAGGGTCACTAAGCAAGTCTATAGAATTCGCAACACTAAGGTCATCTCGTTCGAATGCACAGAAAAGCTCCAGCTCTGAAAATATTCAATGCTGGTCGCGATGCTGGTAACAGAGGAAGTGAAAGGCCTCCTCTGCGTTGGAAAGACCAGGTGGAGAAGGATTTGGCTTCACTTGGCATTCCAATTGGCGTCAGTTGGCACAGAAGAGAAACGAATGGCTTGCTGTTTTGGACTCGGCCAAAATCGCTTAGGTGGTTACAGCGCCAATAAAAAAGAAGAAGAATATCATTTGAGTCGATTTAACTTTTGCATAGTGAAATTTTACATTTTTAACAAAAACATACTCAGAATGTTTTACAGTGCGAGCGCTCTTTGTATTGTTTGCAGTTGCTTTAAAGTTTCAACTTTCGACATGGATAAATTGTCGCTTATTTCTTCGCAATAACGGTTCTTATGGCTAGCTAGTTCTGAGTGATGCACAACGATTTGTTTAGCAACACTTTTGGACGTCGTGAAGGAAAAACGATAAATGGTCTTTCATCAAGACAAAGCGAGCCCACACATCTCTTCAAACAAATCTTATTACTTTAAACGAGCAATTCTTGTATTCATAGGTTTTAAAGTTATCTAGATAGCTTTTATCTCCGAGAATATTCGTATAAGGTTGCCATCTATTCCTAATCATCATAATGTGAATATCAAATGGAAAGTATTTTAAAAATCTCTAATTCAGGAATATTTTTTTCATAGGGTTACAACCTACTTTCCATTGTACATTTGTTTAATTTTTTGTTTGCAAAATTAAGATATAATATTATTTATTATGGTCACCAAAAGAAAGGTCTTGAATAATTATTTGCCTATACAGTAAATGTTATTCCTTAGGATATTAGTGTAATTTAGTGTAAGTAATTTATCTAAAATAACTCGACATGGATATCAAATAAAAGGTATTTTTGAGAAGTATAATATAGAAATATTTTTGTTTAGGGTTGCCACGTTTCTTTAATAGCAATTTTTCTCTTACTAATTTCAACGATCGCTTTTTTATGTACATATGTATGTATGTACTATACATATGTATACATATAGATTCTAAATATGTACTTTGAACCTGCTGTATTTCTGCATCGCCAGAAGAAGCTATTGACGCATTCAAAAACCATGTTTTCTGACTTCACTGCGAGAAAAATGCTTCATCAATTGATTTGATCTTATAAAAAATGTGTATAAAGCATGCTGACGAATAACTTGTGATCCAATAAGATAATGCTTACCGTCACAATTTTTTTCTTCTTAGGCAGTCTAAGACTTTTTTAGCGCCCCTCGTAATACAATTCATTAGGCCTTGAGTCTTTTTGCGCTGATGGTAGTTGTATTTTATTGTTTCTTTTGGTTCTTTCTTATATTTTTTTTTTTTTTTTTTTTTGTAGACAATCATCTGCAATTTGCAATAATTCTGCGATTACTGATGCTGTTGTCACAATCCTCTCCCCAATCGCAACCCATCTGCCTCTGCATTGTTATATGTAGGTACGTATGTACATACGTCGTTGACTTGCTTCTGGGTTTCGTGCCTCATTGCTTTCGACACTCGACGGGTTTTATCTTAATTACATTTCCTACCACTTGCCGTTCTTTTTTTACTGTTCAGCATGTTTCTTGCATTATTGCTATTGTTGTTATTGTTGTAGTACATTATGATAATTTTGTTTGTATTTGTTTCTGCTTATTTGGTCGTCGTTTTTGCACTATCTTCCATTCACTTCGTTCAACTGTTGTTTTATTCATGCAGTGACGTCGTCGTCGTCTTATCGTGCTGTTGTTCAAGAAAAGAGTCGAAATAAAACAAACGAAACACCTACGCACTACCACCATGCGCCTGGGAATCCATCAAACTATTACTTTTCTGTTGATTGTCGAGTCACATTTAACGTGACTTACGTAAGATTAGAATTAAATAGTGTGACGAAAATGTGGGCTGCTATCGGCAATCGCACTTTTAAGCGGCATCAATCGAAAAGTTACTCATCTATAGGCACTGGCATTTAAAAGCTGATAAATTGCCTAAAAACCACTGAGGTGTTCTTAAATTTGAATTATTCAGTATTTTACTTATGTGCAATAAATGCATGTATGGAGAATTTCAATGCTCTAACAATAAGTGATCTTTTTGTAAATCTATTGGCGCTGCATCTATGACCAGGCGGTAACCGGAAGTTATACAAATTCAGGAAGGTTTTAGAGCAGACAACCTCAGCAACAGCAATTTTATGATTCAAAGCATAACATGGAGCGGCCACCGTAGCCAAATGGTTAAGAGTCTTAAGGACAGAAAAAGGTTTTGTAAACGACAAGATGTGGAGAGAGTGCAAACGCTCTTTGCAGGAGACGGTACTGAGGAAGTGGCAGATTCGCTGAGACAATAGTTTCAACGGCTGAGTGGCTTATGAGTACATTCGGTATGTTAATTTGTCCGTAAAAACCTCGATTTTAGATTTTGTCTGAGTCTGGGGTTTCCTCTGACTGGACATGGGCCATGCAACGAGTTTTTGCGTAAACGGAATTTTCACGATTCGGAGGGTTGCGCATGTTATACGCAGAGCGAGGATGCCAGACACGTTGCTTGTGAATGCCGAATGTACTCCGACATTACGGATTTATTTGAGATGGTAATTAGATGGACGGATGGTCGATTTATTTTCGACGATGCTCTCTCCATGAGTCAGCATATTGAAAGCATGGGGGAATTGGAAGCAGAGGTCTTTAGACGGTTTGAGGCAGTGGCGGATCCTGCGGAGGGCTTTTGCTGGTTAAACTACGTGTCAGTCAGTGGCGTATCCACGGGGGTGTTTCAATACATAGACTCCATATTATACATACATATGCGCCATATTAAACCACTACCATTGGTCCGCCACTGACTGGAACGTAGTTTAACCCCCAAACCCCCCCGCTGGATCCGCCACTGATTTGAGGGGTAGATGCGTGGGTGGTGGCGACAAATACAGAGTGACATGGAAACTCAATTGGTAACAGTTTCGGCTACGAGGTCTGTCCGGAGACTTAATTATGGTGAGGAAGTAGAGCTCACAGAGTTTACTCTGGCCTGTTCTTGGGAAGTTGGTTCTGGTTTAAAAGCAAACTTGCGTGGAGCAGACTTTTGTTGGCTCGGTGTGAAATTGTATTCCAACGGGGTTCCGGATCCAAAGTACGGCAGACGTTTAGAATCCAACCAAGGTGCTTAGTGTTTCCCAATACCGTGAGGTTAAGCCGTCGTCGGAAGGTACACACGTAAAATTTATCAGACGTGACTAATCCATATGAACGGAAATCTCGCTGTATCCGCCTATCTCAAGTTGGCTTAAGGACTGGAAAATCCACCATCGGCCAGATTTTCACAGGTCAACAAATCTTGGAAAAGACCTTAGAATAACAAATCGATTTTAAAGCTGCTTTCGACAGTAGAAAGAGAAGATGCGTATGCAAAGTCATGTCTAAATGTGGAGTACCTGAAAACGTATACAGCCAAATATAGTGACGCTGAGCACAACTTGCTTACGTACATATATGTTCCTCCGTTCGAACTGAGAAGGAATCCTCCGAGCCGTTCGAGACCAAATGAGGTTTTAGACAAGGCGTTTCTCTCGTACGATTTCTTCAAATTAATGCTGGAAAGTATAATATGAGCTACCCATCCAAATTCCAGCTTTAGCATGCGAGTATATAGCATGCTGCTGGCGTATGCAGATGAAATTGGCATCGTCGGTCTTAAGCAGCAGTCTCCTGCTTAGAGAAGAAGGCAAAAGAGTTTGCTCTCGCGGTGAACGAAGACAAGACCTCCTAGAAACAAATAAAGAGTCAATTTACAATTTTGAATGACTTTGTCTATTTTGGATCTAGCACTATCAATAATGTCAGCATGAAGATCAAGCGAAGAATAACTTTTCCGCATTGGTCTTACTTTAGGATCGGTAGGCATTTGAAGAGCAGGGTTGTCGCTCGACATAAAGAAAATTACGCTCTACAAATCTGTCATCATGCCTGTGCTTTTTTAGGGCTTTCGAGAGAGCTATGCCACGCAGGATCTATGGACATGTCAAGTGAGCGACGGTTACCGAAGAAGATGGAATGACGACTTGTACGAGCCTTCAAATGACATGGACATAGTTTAGCGTGTTAAAATATAGCGATTGTATGAATGATGATGTTCAGGGGGAAAATGTCTTTTAAATCGGCAACCTTGTGTGGATATCAAAGGCAACGGCGTCAACGAACATAATGGAGGGACCAAGTGCAGATAAACAACTGGCTCTACTTCGCGAAGGAAAGAGGCAATTGCACATAACTCGTTTCAGCAAACAACTGGAGAGAAACGCCCTTAACTAGGCGGGCTATATCATCTACATAGGCCTGGGCGAAATAGTTGTCCGCTAATTTGAGATTATAAATTTGGCGAAATATCTGCGCCTCGTGATATTTCCTCGCATGTGTATGCATCTGCGTTCGAAAGGCATAATATCTTAAATCTGCAGTTTACTTTATTATTTAAACCACAATGAATTTATTTTTATGATACTTGATGGGAATATTGGCAGAGAGTTGCTGGCATCAAAATGATTCCTTTTGCATTCATTTGTCTATAGTTTTTACATAAATAGCTACTGCATACATTCCAACGTTAAACTAAAGTCAACCTTCCAACTTGAGCTGTTATAATTTACTAACAGTGCTGGCGTTTTTGTGTTTCTCCTACCAAATTTGATGGGATTTTTTCCTCTTTCTAGGTTGGTAGTTTAAAAGGAATTTCGGTAGGTTTTATTCAAACTTAGAAGGAGAGCATATTGTAAGCGTACTCCAAAAATTTGGAATTTCAAAATATGATATTACATATCGACGATTGAGTGGAAGATCGACCTATCTCCGAAATAAGGCGTTCTTGAAAAGTTATCCGATATAGGGCGTTTTCGAACTGGCTGCTGAGATAGGTCGATCTTGCACTCAGCCGTCGATATGTGCCAGAAATGCTCGCGGATCTAATAAATATTTAAATCCCAGCAAATGCCGAAGAAGTATTTTTTTTAATTTGTTGCCAAAGGCACACGATACGATTAGCAATGGCTGTTACTTATATCTTTTGTCTGGACTTTACACGAGCCTTGATATTTAGAACTATAAAGATGAAGTCCTGCCTACCGCAAAAAGTTATGGCTGTGCTACTAAACAGAGTTTGTCAAAAATTTTGCATTAACTGTATTGATATTTGATTATTTCTACAGAGTGAATTGGGAACGAACTTCCACCATCCCTTGACCCAAGTTTATTTGGTAGCACCAAAAACGGCACTGAATCTGACAAAAGGCTGAAACCGATTTGTTTCCAACACAAATTGGAATTACATTACAAAATAAATACATCAGCTTTATACTTTTTCAGAGACTGACTGAGCCTACAAAATTCACTAAGTGTTCTTCACCTCAACACTTTATAGCATAAATTGAACAAAAAAAATTGGTCGACCGAAGAGGAATCACACATGGATGAGTTCGAGATGGTCGGCTATTTTTTTAGTTGACAGGGTGGTTATACGAAACTTTACTTTTTGAATTAATTTGGCAGGAATTTTGGTAGGAAAAATATACGTCTGAGTGGCAACATTGTTTACGAACACATATACATACACACATACAAACCAACGCCCATGTGGTGTATACGCGTGCTATTATTAACGTCCGTTTGCTGTTTTAAGATGGATGGAGAAATTAAGATAAATTGTCTAGCTATTGTCGATGTTTTTCAATATACTGAACGCAATGACAAAATGTAAGAAATAGCAGCGAACAGAAAAAATAAGCGAATAATGAGCAGGCCGGCCGGCCGGCCAAAGGATATCGCACATCAAGGGATTTGTACGCCTACATTATCCTATCATCGAGGCGCAGCAAAATATTATTATTTAGTTATCACACAGCCGCACACACCCGTGCACGCTAATTTTCTGTAAAAAAAAATGTACATACAGATGTGTATGTATGTATGTATTTTTATAAAATTCCATGTCTACTCTTTGATTTTATCTGCATACATATGGGTGTACATATTAGGAATGTTAATCCCGGGATCCCGCGATCCCGCAATCCCGGCCTTTTTAAGGTCCCAAAAATCCCGGCATTCTTGGCAAGTAATCTCGGGATTTTCGGGATTTGTAATTTGCACTGATGGCAATAATAGAAACTCCTTTTCTTGACCAGTATTGCCTATATTTTTCTTTTTCTATTTAATAACTAATATGTTTTTTTATAAATGTCTAGCTCATTATACATACAACACCGCGCGATAGTAAAATTTAAACACAAATGCCAATATATTCGGGAAACCAATTGCCAAATATAGTAAAATTGGGTTTTTAGTTTTTCACTCTGACGTCAGTAATTCAAAAATGATTTAAGAAATTTAGAGAAATGTGTTTGGAGTAGACGTATGGGTATCAAATTAAAGAGGAAATCCTGTAAAATTTAAAAAGATTCAAGTTGTTGGTGCAGGAAAGCTGGTAAGTATTGTAAATGTCCTTGTAAATTTTTTATTCTTAAAATTAGAATTTGAAATATTTGTTTTTGAAAAAATTATATGTTAAGGACTTATATAAACTCGACAACATCCTCGAATTTCGTTCTTCTAACTTTATCAGCTTAAAAAGTACCTATTCGTCCTTGTGAAATTCCAAAAAATTTTAATTTTTTTAAATTCTAAAAAAATTTACTCTTGCATTTGGTACTCATATTTTTATTATACATTGCATGAATTTTTTGAATAAAGTCCTTTAAAATAAATCCTGACGTCAGAGAGAAAAAACTGAAACGCCACTTTAAATAAAAAAGTAGGTTTCAAACCAATTTATATATTATTTATTTAATGGTAGGAGATCTTCTCAAACAATATAAAAGAAATTTTTTCGATTTAAGTTTTTGAAAATTAATGAATATCTAAATCCCGGGACTAATCGCGGTATCCCGGGATTGTAATAACGACATCCCGAAAATCCAGGGATCGGAAAAAGCTGAAAAATTAACATCTCTAGTACATATGTATACAGCTAGCAATTCTGAAGGGTTTTTTTTTTATATTTTCGCTATTGCTTTTGTGACTAAACTGCTGGCGGCTTATTCGAATGAGTGTGTAGTGCGGCCCACTTTTTCGGTTTGATTATAACCTACAGACAAATGTATAATGTACATACTATCCTTGGCAATTGTCGATGTCTTATCGCTAAATGCGTAAATGGCGCTGCTCATATCTGTATTGACGCATACAGCCGTAGGACTATATACACACATACATAGATATGCATGTATGTAAGTACATTTATACTTTCCATATGGGTACAATCAGTTGCATTTTGTCGCTCCTATAAAAATTAATTGTTGCGCTCGCTCTGCCTTCAAATTCAGCAAACATTTCGAATTTTATATACATACAAATTACTTGCTTTTGTTTTGGTTGTGGGTACCCATATGACTGTTAGAGCTATTATCGCTCGTGTTTTTTTGTAAGTTTTAGTGCGGCTCTGCTGTTTCATTCAATTCACAATTATTTTTACTGTATTATCAGTTTATTTTTGGCATAAACAGCAACGAGTCTCAATCGGCGTGCATGCAGTTGTAATCGTATCATACACCAATGGGCATTTGTAAATATTTTTCCTTTGTTTTTTTTTTCTTTTGTTTTTCTGTGTATTCAATCAACAGCTTTTAATTGTGAATTCATGCTTTTGTGATCACTTTTTTCCTCTCTAGCACATTTATTTTAAATGTATTTACATTATTGAACTCATGTTTTTATACAAATATGAGTGTGTTTGTTTTCTTTCTATTAGATTTCCAGTTAATTTGCGAGAAATTTGTTTCTGCTGTTTGCAATCTGAAACATATTTACATATGAGCCGTTAATTTTGAAAGTGGCATAAGTCGTTCCCTACCTTTTGTACTTAAATGGTTGGTCATTTTAATTGAATGCATCTGCAATGAGTTCTACAGAGAAAACGCGTTATCAGTGCGTATTTTTTTTATTTAATATTGGTTTTTCGTTGAGCACCAACCAATCAAGGGCAAAAGAATTCAAAAGCCCTGGTGTAATATTTTGTGTTTGTGTATTTCAGTTTTGAATAATCCTTACTGATACAAATGCCAAAGGTTTGTTTATAACGCTTTCACGCTTTAACTACTCAGCCGATCTTAATGAAAATTAAAAGATAAGGTAGGTTTTATCCCGATAAGACAAAGGGGCGAGGCATCTCCCATTCAAACTGAATTTTTCATACTGCATACCTCTGGATGTATTTGTAGTAGAGTACTGGAACTTGGTATTGAGATATATGAAATCAATACTAAACTCATGGAAAAATGTGGATTCTTGGAAAAGGGCCCGTGGCACTTGCCATACAGACTGAATTGTTTTATGCTACCACCTGTTAAAAAATTAACTTCAATTCAAAGTATTTTATAAGTTAAATGAATTATTACAAAATGGATGTCGATCGAGTCGTTATATCCCAGAAATGGTGACTCTTAGGAAGAAAAGTGTCATGACGGGTTTTAGAGATAATTGCATGATCTACACTTTTGTCTAACTTATTTTTATGATAAACCTTACGGTAAAAATCAATTTGAGCTTGAATAATTTTTTTTACAGATCTGGGATCGATAAGGACTTTTCACATTTCATTAATTAATTAATTAAAAAATTTTAAATAAAGTGTAATTACTTTTAAATAATATGACCTTTAGTTTAAGGCGTGCGAGGAAACGTGTTAGATGACTGCGTATTATGCTACGGGGCGTATACGTTACATACGCAACTATGGGTATATGAGCATGAGTGGCTGTTCTTATTTTTTTAGTATATGTATAGTTTTTAAGTTTTCATTTAAACACAATTTCGCGATGGAATCTTGTCTGTTATATAATATAAGAAAAACATCAGCAAATACCACTTCCACATACTATAAGAAAATACAACAAAGCGAAAGTCCACATGTGTATAAAAAGACAACAACAAATAAAAGTTCCACATATAAGAAAAAACAACAGCAAATAGAATAATTATTTTTCCTATTTTTTCGCTATAAACTCCGGATGATTTTAACTATAAAAGAATTGAGAGTTGCCACCTGCTTTAAAAATTGCGATCAATTTAATTGACAAAAAAAATTAAATGTAATATATAACAATTTTGATAGCTAAATAATAGGATTTAGGAAAGCTTAATGGTAAATATTTTTGAAGAGTGTTGCCACATGTTTCAAAATTTTAATTCGAATAAATTGAGTAGACAAATAATATACTACAATATGGGTATCAAACTGAAGAGGCTTAAGAAGGCTTCATTTCCAAAATATTTTTGAAAGGGGTTGCCATATGTTTGAAAAATTTAACTCAATCAACCAAATTTATCATACTAATTGCTTAATTTAACACAGAACTAGCTTTTCGGTTATTCTAATTATTATGCCTTTGTAGTAGACTGATGTTCTAGCTGAAGTGCTACAAAAAACTGTCATTTGTTCCGTCGGGGTTTGTGAAATATATTACATTCCTCAAGCCGTGTTTCGTTTTTTCGTAAAATGTTTAAATTCGGTTAAGGTGAGTTTATGTAGGTACAATTTACCACCATTTATTTTGATTTGATTGGCTGTGAAAGCCATTCTGTCAAATTTTATAATTCTCATTACAATGCCAGCGAAAAGACATGCTGATATACATAGGTCGGCGAATTCAATCAAATGAGCGACCACACAGATGACCAGCGAGCGACCGAATTACATTCGAAAGTGACTGAAAATTAAAGTGAAGTGAATAGACATTAAAAAACATACGTTGCCCTCTGATTTCTGTCTCTTTATAAAATTTCTGGCCTGACGCGTATAAAGGACCAAAAATGATAAAAATTCCATAACAATAAATGATAATATTTTGGCGCTTACACTTTAGCTAATCGGCCAAACAATTAGCTAAACAAAAAAAATGTTCTGAGTAGCTTTTCAATAGTTCTAGAGCGTCGAAAAAAAAATCCAAGTAAGCCGAAAAAATACAAATTAAAACTCTTCTGAGTAGTTTTTCTATAGTTTTGGAGTTTCTGAAAAGGAAAAAAGTTCTGCCAAATTACACCGAAAATAAGTTTCTTTCACTAAAGCTTCATGTGTGGAAGAGTCTAAAACTGTTGTTAGTGGCTTTTCAATACTTCTAGAGCTCCTGAATGGGGGAAAAAAAATCTGCCAAATTAAAAAAATAATAAAATAAAACGTCGAATTTGTTTAATGTTAATAAAAACTGGAATTGTCCTGGGTAGTTTTTCAATAGTTCTAGAGTTCCTGAACAGAAAAAAGAAGTTTTGCGAAATTGCGTCGAAAAAACAATTCCGCAAAATTACGCCATAAAAAAATTTTCAAAAAAGTCGAGCAAGTTTAATGATAAAAAGCAAATTTCAGTTCATTTTCTAACTAATTTGATGGTACAAATATTTTAAAATGAAACCATTTTAGGGGTCGCCAACGCGCTAGGAAAGCACCTTTTTTTTTTTTTTTTTTTAAATTTGTTTTTATTTATTGAATCTGCCCTGCCTAAGAGCCTAACAATAAGTTTTCGAATCTTAATCTATTCACTTAATTTACATCCCCTAGTTGGGATGAGTATTTTCTTAACTGGCCCTAAGAAAAGATTACGACTGGGCTGGTAAGTCATTCCTACGTAGTCTTGAGGTCCTGTTGACACGCAATAAAGATCTTGCTAAATGATTTGGGTGCGCTAAAAGCTTCGATACATATTTCGTCTTCCGTTGTTCTATTTCGGTTCGTACTTCTGGTATTCTCAAGGCGCGGTGAATGTTCTCATTTCGCATATACCAAGGTGCTCCGGTGATTGTTCGAAGGATTTTAGATTGCGCACGACGAAGGATTTCGATGTTGCTGCTGCTCGCGTTTCCCCATAACTCACATCCATAGGTCCATATCGGTTTTAAAACTGTATTGTAAATAAGCACTTTATACTCCAGACTCAGGGGTGAGCGAGAGTTAATAAGCCAGTGGAGAGAATTAGCCTTCAGCTTGAGATGAGTCCTTTTAGCCACTATGTGGTTTCGCCAAGTAAGTCGCCTGTCCAGGTGGACCCCTAGGTAAGTGACATGATTGCTTTGTGGTATTTGTACGTTGTTTAAAGTCAAGGGAGGAAAGCACCTAAAATCCAAAACTTTGCTTATGAAGATTTTGTCTAAATTGTGTTTATATCTTAAAATTGGCAAACAATTTTTATTGATTAATCGAAAGCTTTGGATTATTAATTGCAATTAATCGTAAGAAATTAATGATTAATCGTCGTTTCGATTAAAATCGAAAATAATTAAACACCATTTAATAAGTTATAATAAGCCGGCTGTTTTTTAATTTTTAAACAATGAAGAAAATGAAATGAAAACAATGTATAAAAAGCTGAAAAGTAGTATACCATTCGTTATATACCCCGTGTCAAAATTATAAGCGCACCACATATTGACAAGTTTTAACAGCATTTTTTTCATCTAATTTTTGTTATTTTTTTTTAACAATATAGTGTATTCTTTAACGAAACCCGTATAAAACTAGGTTTCAACCTTTGTGAAATATTAAAAAAAAAATCCAGAAACTTTCGTATAAATTTCGATCCTTTTAATTAAATTTCTTGGAGTATGTAGTTTTTTAGCCCATTTAATTTTAGGTTAATTAAATTGAAGTTTAAAATTTGGGATTTTTTCTTACTGACCGTGTTATGCATTTTGTAACATACAAAGTTTGGTCGACGATTTTTTTTATATGAAAGAAACTCCTTAGAGTTCCAATTTTTGATTACGTTATTTTGATTCATACGTTTTTTCATGAGGTGATCAATACATGAAATTTATCAACTTAGCGAAATATTTACACTTAACTTTCGGAAAAGTCCGGATCCCATTTGATAACAGGAACAACTGATTTTGTTAGATCGTGAAACAAAATTTAAACTGTTTAGATGTCAAAAATACAAGTATAAATATACACCAATTTTAAGTTGGTACTTAAGTTGCGTTTCGAGCGTAATTAATTTCAACATAAATGTGCCACTCTGAATATGTTAAGGAAACAACGAAAATATGTGAAAGCAAAACAAATACCTAAATATCAACATCACGCTCCACTGTTCCAAAACTGGGTGGTACTGGGCTGACTCAATCTGCCACATCGGCGATTGTTTGGCGCTCTCTCAAGAGCACACACACTTGCATGCATACAAAAGTACATAAGTCAAAGTTTTTTACGCTCACATAAACACTGAGAAAAACAAACAAAAAGGCAATGAAAATTGCCGACCGCTCCCTCCTTATATTCTACAGTTTCTCTATGGACTCTCTTTCTCCAGATACAGAGCGATATAGTATTGAGAGAAAGCGACAGCACAAGTAAATACTTTTATAATACCCTGCAAAAAATTGTGGGACTAATCTCTAAAGAGAGTATTCCGAGATTACTCCCAATCGGGTACAATTGGGCATTAATTATACGCAACTAGACTCATACGGGTACTAATGGAGATCAATTAGTCTCGACTTATGCCTTATGGGTATAATTGGAGATCAATTAGTCCCCAACTCATCTCTAACGGGTACTATTAACGATTTAATGATATGTACGCACTTAGTCAATGAAATTTCATGTGCGGCGCTGGCACGCAGAGAGAGTATTCGCCTAACAAAACTGAGCACCCCGGTTCGAATGTCAGCTGGCGCAAATTTTTATTTTTATTTTTTAAAAGTGACTAGTCGCCTTTTATACCCATTCGGGTATAAAGGTGAATAATTAGTCTCTTCATAGGACATACTCGAACAAAAGCGAACAGTTCATTCCATATAAAGAGATCAAAAGTGGTATTAGTCGCATGCTCCTTTGCGATTGCTCCCGGAGTCATCCCGGATTAGTCCCATTTTTTGCAGGGTACATACTTCACCGCTGATTAAAAAACAAAAGTCACCAGCAAATCGCTAGCCGCAGATACACTGCAACACAAAAGAAAAGAAAAAAAAAACAAATTATCAAAGCAATAGTACAATGAACATATGTATGTAGCTAAAAAGAAAACGAAAAATAAATAAATACTCGTACTAAAAAATGTACAATATGGACTTGGATACTTAGTACCACTTGCCAAATGTCACGAACTAGATAAGCGGTAAATAGGCAAAAATGGTGGACGAACAGCAACACTAAAATTGAATGCAAATATAGTACTATTATTTATTAAAAAATGACGGCATAGAAAACAGAATAGGAAAATGAGCATAAAATGAGGGAATTTAAAAAAGGCGTTTATACTATATGTATATAGGTATATATGTATGTATTTTTGCAATATTAAGCGATCAATTTTTCCGTATAGGTAGAACTAAAGTTAAATTCTCGGAGACTATCTTTTTGCAATAAATGTACATAAAAACGTCTGCAGCTATTTACGCACTTACGCACAAGTGTATGTATAAGCATACGTACGGTGTACCTGTTTTTTTGTTTTTAAAGCTGACATGTTTGGAAAATCGCCGGTATTGTAAAAGACGGCTGAGCTCATAAGAAAGTAAAGTACATTTGCCCAATGCATATATATAGTATATACATATGTTTCAATGTGTATGTGTACCTACACACATAAACAGAAGATGGCACAAAACAATTGTAATTTTTTTGGAATTTAATAGATACGCACACGTCAACAGAAAATCGCTGGCTGACAGCTAGACGAAGCAGTACGAGTATGCCAGAGTTGCCAGTTGTTTCGCAGACATAAATTTTAGCGCAAAGATTTCAATAAACTTTTATTCTCAAATACCAATTAACCGGCTTTACCGGTAGGCATTTAATGAAAAGCAGCTTTTGTGAAGGTCTTCTTTGACTACAAATACTTTTTACTAAATACTTCATTCAATTTTTGGCTCAACTTCGTCAGAACACACGCTCTAGAACCTTGCCATAGCGCTTGATTTTAGCAGATGTTAAAGGCACAGTTCGAACACGGCAAGTCAACAAAACTGGATTCAGTGAAATCCAGTGAATCTTTTGCTGAAGCACACTGACAACTTGACCAGGAAGAACAAATTTATACCGTGCAGGAAAAATTTTACAAAAAGTATGATACGATGTAAGCACAGCCATCTAATGAAGTATCTCTCTCAACGGGGTCAGTACTCTAACTGACTGACTGGTGGGGTGCCACTTACGATGGAGTCACAGACTTGCATTTTTCGAACAAAGTGTCAAAACATCGGTGAAAGTTTACCAAGAAACCATTTTGGAAGCTGTTACATAACCGTTTAACTATTCTCTGTTCCAAAACCAGACCAGCATAATTCTGCGCCGGCCTGTTAAGCTGGAACGCGACAAAACAGGCACCAAAACAATTTGGATACCCCAAAATTAATTCTCTTGAGTCCGCTTTGACCCCTGCTGTGGACTTACGGCCTGCGCGAAAGCCAAAAGCGAGAATTTCGAATGAATATTTCCTTTTTGTATACCCCATATAACATTAAATAAATATCTCATTAGCTGTAATCCCTTTTTTGAGTAACGTGTTTGTCAAAATGAGATTTTACTATATTTAGGAGCTGTGAAATTTATTTATTTGAGAACTCCTCATTGTACTCATTCCATTTGATCAAAATCAAATTGATGTTAGATAAAGAAACGGATAAAAAAAAGAGCTCACAGAAGTTAACCGAAAAGTTAACTTTTTATGGTTCCATGTGGTGCCAGAAACGTAGTTAAACCTTTCCGTAGGTTTCAACTTTTGTGAGTCTTAACTTTTCTGAGTCTCTATTTTACAACCCAAGAATATTAAGAAACAATTTGAAGTTTCAAAGTCCATAGAAAGTTTACCACCTAATAATAAATTCAAAGCAGTTGTTTACACGAATATAAACTACATACCGTTTTTCAAGATATCCATGGGAAAATATGAAAATCTCGCATTGGGTTTTAATAGAAAGCTCCATTCCATAAAATAGTTGCGACCAGTTCCTCACACACGAAAAAAATAATTAAGGCATTGTAGCTGTTAGTACCGATTTTCATACTAAATTTTAATATTTTCATAAAATTTCAACATTCCTATTATCATAACGAGTGATGACAGTGACAAAAAAGGAAAACGATTTTTTTTTTTTTAGCTATGGCGGAAACCACTGTGCAATGTTTGAAAGACCCCAACATGTTAAGAATTTCGTAATGCTTTTCCAAGTTAACAGACTACCCCTAAGATGACATTTTTTTTTGTTTTTTTTTCAAATTATTATTCCTTCATAATGAATAATTAAGCATTTTCTGCTTCACTTGGTAACACTGTTCAATTTATATTTTGCTAAATTGAAGAGTTCAAAGTCGGTTAAGAGTGCATCCGAAGAGTGTGAGGAGCTAGCAGATAGTGTAAATGTGGAAATCTCTCAGAGCACCACCACCAGCTTTTTGGTGAGATTCTCTCCTGCAACCGGCTGATTGCGGCCTGGGTATGTTTTCATCAGTCTTCATTGACATCAGCTGCTGTAGGGTTGTTGTGGTCTTCGTAGTCGCCGTGTTTTCTCATTATTCGTAGTCAGAATTATTTGCCTCCGCCGCCGTTGTCGTCACCGTCAACACCAGCACCACCTCCGCCAACACCATTGTCGCTCCAAACGCTCGCTACACTACCAACGCGGCAAGCAATCTTCCTCACACACACACACACACACACACGCACTCATACGATTGAATAAAAGGCCATAGAACGCTGAAAGCGAGTACTTTAACTTTTGTAAAAAAAAATATATAAAACAAAAGAAAAAATAAAATTAAAATAATCGATTAATAACCAAAAATTGCAAACGTGGAGCTAAAAATAAAAGAGAAAAAGTTAACCAAAGCCAACGACGACAAAGCAATCAAGTTTCTGTAGATGTATTTTAAAAATAAATGAAGTGAGTGCTTAAAATTGTGCAAAATATTTATGAGTGTAGCAGATTAAGGAGAAAATAAAATACATACATGTAAGAAACTGTTTGAATATAAAAAGAATTGAAAAGAGATACAAAAAATATTAAAAAATCAAAGAGATTATTTCGAAAAATATGTTACCCACACAATAACGAGTGTTTTTCCAAGTGCGTAGCAAATTAACTAAAATCCTGTTTTATTGTAAAAAAAAAGAATTGCGAATTTTGCGAAAATCCAAATAGAAAGTTAATCTGCGCAGTTGTTATAAATTTGCCAAGAGCATTTTTTGTTTGGGATTCTAAAAAAAAAAAACCTGACAGCTACTCCCACTGCTGTTATCATTGGGTATTTTCATTTCAACAGCAGACACATTTGTCTTAATTAACACCGGACGGCTAATAGATAATGTCAGTCTATCTGGCATATAAATGTTCATATATTTTTAGATCTAATCGCGATTAATTACTCAAATTCTGCCCGAAAAACCGTTCCAGCTGTTAGCGCAAAATTTTTGATTTCACTTTTCACCGTCTGCTAAAAAATTTTCGCAATACTTTTTTTTTAATACGATTTTCAATTTTGTTTTGTGCATCGTCTGTTTTGATGACGTTTACAGCATTCTATAGCTACAACAACATAACAGCAACAACGAAAAGAGTAGAAAACTAGCATCAAGCAAAGAGCAGTGATTATTTAAATTAGCCGTATCTCAAAGCATTTATATGTAAGTATGTATTTAGTATCTACATATGTATTAGTTAGTATGGAAGCTAAAGTTTTCGCTGGTTTTGTATGTGCTTATGTACTTAGCAACGTACACTTGTGTATGCTCCGCCGTTCGTCAACGTCTGGAGTTAAACGATTACACTCGCCAGCTGGTACGCTACAGTGTATCAGTTCTCCTTCAAATATTAACGAACACATGCAACGGAGGGTTTTCTCTATATTCTCTCTACTTTCTTTATTATCTTCACTGCTTAAGTCGTTTTTATTTTTAATTTTTATATTTATGTACTTTAGTGGATGTATTGCAATAATTTTCTTTATTTTTATTTATCGCTTAATTTTCAATTTTACTCTATTTAATTATATATTTTTTAAATTTATTGCACTTAGTTCCTTCTTATTTTCTACTTCATTTTATTTTGTTTATTTTAATAGATTTTCTTTTATTGAAGTCTTTCATTTTATTTTACTTTAATTTATTTAATTATTTTTTGTATTTCATTTATATTTTTATGTTTATTTTAGAGTATTTTTGACGATTTTTTATTTATATTTATTGCTTAATGGTTATTTAACTATAACTTATTTTATTGTGTAAGAAAATTTATATTTGTTATTTACATTTTTAATTTAATTTTAAATTGTTTTATGTTATTTTACATTACTTAACCTTATTTTCGTTTTTTTTTTAGTTTGTATTAAGTAAAATTTTATTCCTTTATTTTTTTAATATATTTTATATTTATTTGTAACTTTATTTTTTGTCTTATTAGTTTTTTTGTTAATTTTTTACTATTACTATTATTTGAAGTTTTTATTTCATTTCATTTTATTATTATTTTTTTATTTTTATTTTGTATCTATATCTTTTATTTTTATTTTTCTTTAATTTACTTTATTTAATTTTTGTTTCGAAAATCTGAAGAAATAGTTGCTTTAACTTTTATTAAGTATTTGCATGCAGTAAAAGATAATGCTAACACAAATTCAAATTTGTTGTCTACTTGTGATGCCCTTGCACGTTTTTATGACGTGGAGTTATCTGTCAGAAAATATAGCCGATTGAAAGAAACGATAAATGAACTGTATAAAAATTACTTACCCAGTTATCGCTCACTTTAGAAAATCAAGAATGATCCTGCCGAAAGCAAGTGATTTTCTTTTTTTTTATCAACTAATTAAAAGACTACTTTGAAACAGTGAGTAAATGTTTCGAATTTCGATACTCTTTTTACTCAAAGAAACAATTTGCGTCTTGGAAATATGAAAAGCATCTGTGAAGTGCAGAACGGATTGTCTTCGTTGCATGCAAAAATAAAATTATTCGAGTGTCTCTCGCATAAATCTTATAGACTTCCATTTAAATGTTGGAGAGTCGCAAGAGAAAACAAAATAACTTTTTGAAACAACGAAAAGTAAAATTCAAATGGAGTTGAAATATCGATTGGGTTTGATAATACACGAAATGAAAACAGCCCGAAGAACCAAGAACGATGGAAATACAGCAAAAAGATTTTTTGATAACAAACTGATATCTGCCAACATTACTAGTATTCACATTGAAATAGTAAAGAATTTTCAACTATTTTAAAGTAATTTCATGTGGTTTAAAAATAAATGTTGAAAGATTTCGTCATTTGTTAGTAAAAATTAGGGAGTTTTATTTGTATCACTACCCCTGGTATTTGCGGTATTACGGAAAATATTAATTTACCGATTGGGTTACTTACGGAAGATCCTTTGGAAAGTCGGCATCAAGATATGAGAAAGCAGAGATTTCGATGCACAAAAAACATCAAGAAAAGCTGGCAACAGTGATTTAATGACAGCATTGTTAGAGCCATACCTAAATAAGCGCGTCAAGCGTTAAGCCTGTCGGCCTCTCTTCTTCTAGCGTATATAAATCAAGTAGAAGAGAAAACTACCAATGCTAAGTAAAAAATATTTCTGAAACTAAGAAATATGTCATAACTACAAGAAAATAGCAGCTATGCTTTTACTTCTTAATAGGTTCACAAATAAATATTAGATAACAAATTTATTATATAATAAAAAAAATTAGAACTATGTTATGCATACTACAGCAAAAAATACTGCAATCGGATCATATTTAGCACTGGGAACGGACTTTTATGTGGCTGGGGCGTGATAGCAGGCCAATCAACCCCATATTTTTAATTTCTGGGTACGACAAATGCAGAAATAAATTTCATTCAAATCGGATTAAATTCTTCATTTCCGCATGGAGGTTCGTCGATTTTTGGCTGTATTTCATTTTCCGTCTTTTCTAAGTGAAAGTGAGAGCCTATAAAAATTTTCATTAAAATCTGAGCGTGTTAACTATTTTTAGCTACCGTTTATATTGTGACGTCGCACTGTGCCACGTATGTATGTATGTATGTATGTGCTACATTGCGTTTTCATTTATGATTGTATGCGCACAAGTTTCTGCATAGATTCTGCAATTCTCATTGTCACTTGCAACTGGAATAACTAGCAGCAATACGAGTACTTATGAATACCAGCTTGACTAGATGACATAAGTTGTCGTCGATAAGTTGGCGTTGGAATGACACTGCAATGACGTCTGCCTGCTAATGGCAGCATTGATGGTGGTGCTCTTTGCTTTAGCAAAAATTCTATTTCTTATCTCGTCGGCAAATTTTTGTTGACTTTTGCTCTCACTTCTTAATAAATAGCAAACTATGTAGCAGTAATAACAAGCAAAGTATAGGAGTTGGAAAAGTACCTGAAATAAGTATGCGTCATTATCTGCAACCGCAAAATTGTTGCCAACTTTGAGTGACCAAGAAGTAATTCTTTTTTGCTGAATAAAAAAACTAAATAAAAATATGAAAATTATGAATCGAAAAAAATCGTTTGTTGTTTGTTTTCCAAACTTGTAGATTGCCAAATTGATTACCATTCTCCAGTGAGACATTGATCCTACTACACGCGGTAAAACAAAAAAAAAAAATCATTCAAAAAAATGCAGATGTTAGCTTTGTTTATAAAAGATATCTTCTCAAGTTTCTGCTGGGCCCATATTGTTTTCAAGAGAGATAAAAAAAAAATACATGTGTGCTTTAACATCAGCATCATAAAGACGCAAAACTCGGCTGGATATTGAGTAGCTGGCTGCTGCCTTGTTATTACTAATGGAAATTACGTACGCTCATAGTGAGCAGCAGGTTTCCCGATATCCTTTTATTATTTTCAATCATCTATTAAGAGTGGATAGAATCGCTTCTCACCGATGTAAAGCACTATCTGTTATATCAAAACTGCAGGAATGAAAGTTGAAATCCTAGCATTAACAACGGAGTGAATTATATAATACAAAATCAGTTTTACAAGGGTTCAAAAATAGGGGAGAAAAGTGTCTTGATACAGGAGCGGGGGGGGATTAAGGCTAACCTCAGCCAGAAGAATCGGACTTGATATTGAGCCATTCAGTAATTTAAGCATAAAAATTGTACCAAGCATTTATCTACGACAAGTCGAACAGGTCTTCGCGACACGCACATTACTTTGATTTTTTTTTTTATTTAGAACCATGAGATTTACTTTACACCAGTTAGACATGCTGTTTAATTCCGTTTGAAGCAAAGACTTTTATTTAACTGAAACCTAGGATTTATAAAGTTTTACACATGTGTATACATTAAAATTTTTGAAAATTTTATATCTGTAGAAACATCTTTTATAAAAAGCAAGAACAGAATCGGGCCTATGTGGCTATCCTGAGGGACTCCTGAGCTAACATCCCGCACACATGTATCCCCCGGCCCGGATTTCCTCCGACGGCTTTGGCCACAACATACAACAAAACAAAGTTGAATGAGGGAATATAAGAAAACTGTCATAAAAATTAATTTTTCAACATTCAATTTTTCAATAAGAAACGTGGTTTAATTTTGTTAAGTTCCAGAAATATATAGTTTGTAAAAATCTATATCTTTATCTGTACTATTTATTATATATTTTGAAAACCATTTTTTTCTGTTCGTAAAGCTCGAGAACGGCTGTACCGTTTTTTTTTTCGAAATTTCGGACACCTACCGCAACCTTTCCAAGAATGGTTATAGGCTAAATAAATTTTTACATATTTAGGGGGCGTGGCAGCTCCCATACAAACGGAATTTTTCATACTTCATTTCTCTGGAAGTGTTCATGGTAGAGTACTGGAACTTAGCATGGAGATACAAACATATATAAAATCAATCCCATACTCATGTAGAATAATTGGGGCTATTGGAAAAGTGGGCGTGGCACCTACCATACAAACAGAATTTTTCATACTGCATATCTCTTGAAGCATTCAAGTTACAGAACTGGAACTTGGTATGGAGGTATAAGGAAATCATCGGATACTCATAGGGAAAAACTGGGGCTATTGGAAAAGGGGGCGTGACAATTACATATTTGCCTTAGGACATTAGTGCAAGGTTGCCACTTATTTTCGATTTTGCAAAATTTAACTAAAACAATTTATTTGGATATCAAATGAAAGGTATTTCTGAGAATTTAAATCCGGAAATATTTTCCATAAGGGTTGCAAAGTTTTAAGGTAATAAAAACTTATTACTAATTTCATCGAGCATGTACATATATGTAGACACACATACATGTACACTAAAAATATGTGGTCTCCATCTTGGCATATTTTTTAATAGGGTTGCCCCCTAATTTTTAATGTAGTTTATTTAATTAATTAGATTTAATAAAGTCAAACTCTTTTAAATTTACATATTTCCAAAATATTCTATGTTTCATGTTTCTGAGGTGCTGAGTAAGCTAAAGTATTGACAATAAACCAATAGCGTTCGCCCCTCGGCCGACAATGACAAGCCACCGAGTGTATTTCTGCTATGCAAAACAAAGAACAAATTCCTTTAACAATATTACATGAACATTTTTAAAAATTAAAGCTATCCAAATTACCATTATTTGGTACCAAACCCTTGAAAACTTTAAAAATTACATGCGCTCCGAGCAAAGCTCAGTCAACCTCATACTATACTTTTAATAGTCCAGTTCTTCTGGAGGTAAAAACATGGAAACAACGAATTTCGGACGAACATTTTCGAAATGCTCTCGAAGCTTTACAATTACAGGTCAAGAAAGGCATCGACCTACGCAACGATCTAGCATCTATGAATATTTACCAAGATTAATAAAAGAATAAAAAATAATAATAAATTTTTCAGTTGACGCAGTTCTAGAAGAATTTTTCAACAAACCAAGGAAAATGTGAAAAATCTTCGTTTCATTTATTTATAAGTTAAGTGCGGACTAAATAAAAAAATTATTTTTTAAAAAAATTCTACCAAATTTTTTTGTTAAGTTGTGGTACGATTTGCGTGGCCGCAAGTGTAGGTGGTAAAGGGGTATAAACTTAGTAATAGTAGAAAGAGACAAATAAGGGTACTGATGCAAGAAATTATTTAAGAATATATGAGAAAAGACTAATGCCAATATTTACATTTTCGTCAGGGCCGTTTAAACTCACCACAAAGTACAGCAAGTCTTTATCTCAGAATCTGTATTTTTCACGAAGCAGAGTCTGCTGATTTTATACCGACGCATATTTTGTACAATATTTGTATGTGATAGGTTTTATCGCTATAAAGAACATTCTACCGAAAAATAGTGCTCTTCTAATTGTGTATTTTTTGTTTTGACTTTGTGATTGTCTCTTCTTTACTAAATCTGTAATATTTTTTACAAATTCACCTTACGGCCCTTTTCGCCGTTTTTTTCGATTCATCTCTCGCTCGCTATTCCCTTGTTTCTTAATTATTAATCTTTGTCAAACTCTTCTTTTCATTGTCTGCTGGCTTGAGATTTATCTACCAAATCCGTTAATTTATTTATATACACCCTTTGTTTGGCTTTCGCCACGCAATTACTAGTGTGGGTGTTTGTGAGTGTGTGTGGCAGCGTTTTCCGTCTTTTGTTTTGTCTATGGCATTTCATTTTCTCAGCTGTAGCAGCGAACTGCAAAGGCTTAAAAAACAGACACTCGTGGCAATAACAACCAACAAAAAGCATGGCATGCAAAAGAGCAGCAACAAATAAATTCCAACAGCCCAACAACAACAACAACGACTACAACAAAATAGCAAATTACCAGTGTCGGTATACGAAGCAAGCTTTGACTATGTTTTCGCCTTTTCTGCGCAATTTTTTTATTGCTCTACCCTTACATATTTTACTTCGCTTTTGCATTGCCTTATTTGTTTGCTTTTTTCAGCTCTAAGTTTGTGTGCAGAATATACCGTACAGTAGGCCGCCATGTGCACCCACCCACCACCACCACCACCATTACCATTGTTCCCACTCCTATACACCTGCGTATAACAAGAATCAACAATAACAACAAACAAAGCAACCAAGTGAATGTCGGGCACCCATTTGCCGAAACCTCGTTTCTCCTCTCTCCTTCCATCCAACTTATTTTCTTACATATGTACACATAGGATTATTCCATGCTTCCGTAAAGCACTGCTTCACACATAGTCATAATGTTGAAAGGTGTTGGTCGCTTTGTTTCAACGTGTGCCATTGTACGAATGGGGTGCTAGCGTTGTAAACGTGTGTGTGTGTGTGTGTGGCTGCGCCTAAATGTTGTGCTACTGAGTAGCATCGTACTGCTTTGGAACGTGCCCTGCCATCCAGTGATCGGACTTCTACCACATGGTGATAGATCTGCCACTTTTTGAGTATCTACCATTACTTTTGCCCGACATAGTTTTCTTAATTTTAAGAGCAAAAATTGTCCAACACTTAACACTAACAACAAAGCCGAAAGGGGGATAAAATAAACTGTAAATAGTAAATTTTCTCAATTATCATATTTTCGAGAGAAAACGTGATTTTATTGTGTTAAATTGCAAAATTTATGATTTATAAAAAGAATTAATAGCGAAAATGTTAAAAAACGGCGATTTTTGTGAAAGTATTAGCAAATTTCAGTACATCTTAAGTTTCTAAAGCGTTGTTTACTTTTACTTGAGAATTGTCAAAATCGGCAAATCCAAAGTAGCGGTTTCTGGAACGTGCCACATTTGTTCGCTACATCGTGATGTGATAAAAAGAAAAGCTGGCAGCACTCTGCAAGGTTGCAGAAAACTCTAAAAAAATATTTTCGAAAAATATCTTGATATGGATGCCAAAACTCAATGCAAGTTTTAGCAACTACAATCTTGCACTTTATTATACTGAAATTAATTTTTTTTTTATTCTAATTAAAATGTTTGCTATTTAGTGATACTTTGCAGAATTTTTTTAATTCTAGTACAAAGTTACATCAGATTTACCACATTTTTTTCCAGATTCTACCACACAATTTTTTTTTTAGTCCGATCACTGCTGCCATCCGCGTGATCAACTGAAGATTTCTCTATTTAGTTTTTCCACCCCTTTCATTCACCGCACTACTGCCATGTACACGTATACGCACATATGTATTTACGTGTGCATACAAATTTTACGCCTCACTTCTTCGCTATGTCGCTGTAGTCGCCTTGTTACTTTTGGATGTAATTGCCGCCTGCTCTTTAGTCCTTTCTGCGGCTTTGTAAATCCCTTTCCGCTGCTACTTTGCCGTACTTTTTCCTTTTGTTTTCGCTCTTGTTTTTAGTTGTTCCCTTTGTCACTTTGATTCCGTTTATTTCACTCGTGCGAACTCTTAACTCCAGTCATTGCACCCTTGTGCTCACACCTTCTGAAATGTTCACTTTTTCTCTCCGGTTTTCGCGTATACTCTTTGTTCTTTTACCTAGCGTTTTCTTGCCTTATTTTAATTTTGCTGTCGGTTCTGGCATAAAATGTTTTATTTCTTTTAATAATTTGATATAGCTTAAGACCCCGAAAAATAATGGCAGTAATATGGATGTAGTGGCGTTGGTGTTTAGTTGTCTGATTTTAAATCTTGTTCTAGCATTCTACTTGTAAAAATGTACAAACATACTCGTGCATAATAAGTACTCTTATTTTATTATAAATATCTACGCGGAGCTTCCTTATTAATTTTAACATTCGCATTCGCAATAATCAATAGGGAACTTTTGCGAATGCGAATGCGAATGCTGCATAAAGGCGCTGATAAAACGTATATTGGACAGAGTGACAATTTGTAGCTCTGAGCTCATACCATTCGTAATTCCAATATCTCAAATGCTTATAATAAAACTTGAGATTTTTTCAAGATCACAAGATTCTCATGCGGTTCGGCTGGCAGTCACGACTTTTAAAACAAAATTCTCGTCCCTGTAAAATGACAATTTCTTTGTCATACCCTTTATCTATCGAGGCATAGCGTAGCTCTCCGCTATCCCCAAATTATTCGAAGCAATTATTGTTAATCAGCTGACATATTCTATATCTTCTTCAATTTCACAATCTTAATGCGGGTTTTCTAAAGGAAAGTATACTATCTCTAATTTATTAGAGTTTACAGCTCATGTCTCAAACAGTTTTAGAGAAAATGCTCATATATGTACACCGATTTGAGTAAAGCTTTTGACAAAGTATGAAACTCGATCTAATCGGCTTTCAACCCAGTCTTCTTCAATGGATTTCTTCTTACCTCTCTGATAGAATGCAAAGAGTTATTTTCAAACAAATTTTCTTCCAACATCATTCAAGTTTCTTTAGGAGTTCCTCAGGGAAGTCACCTTGGTCCGATTCTGTTCCTGATATTCATTCATGATATTTCTTCTATAATAAAATATTAAAAAAAATTAATGTATGCCGATGATATGAAACTTTTTAAAATATTATCCTCTATCGGGGTGGGGGCTAGCGAGCCCGAAAGAACAACTGGTACAATGAGGAGTATCAAGAAGCTGCAGGGAAAAAAGATGCCGCCTACAGGGCCACGCTGCTGAAGAAGGAGGCGCGGCGTATTTGCTGCAATAAGAAGAGACAGGCCGAAATACGTGAGCGCAAAGAGATTGAAATGCTGGCCGACAGGTAAAACGGCCGAAAATTTGACCAGAGAGTTAAGCGATTAACGGAAGATTTTTAGACCAGGACGAACTCTTGTAAGAACAACATAGGCGACCTACTGACCAATGTACAGAACGTGCTTAAATTATGGAGGGAACTCTATTCCTCCCTACCGAATGGTAGCAGAACCGTAAGTTGTAGAGAAAACGAACCCAAGCCCCTAGTCAATGATGATGGAGTCGTCGTTTCACTGTCTGACTATAACGAGGTGCTAATAGCAACAACGCGCTTGACACATCAAAGCTACGGTTGCTGACAGCCTTCCAGCTGAGCTAATCTAGTACGGCGGCGATGAGTTGATAAGCTGCACGCATCAACTCTTATGCAGAACATGGTGAGATGAACTCGTGATCGACGACTGGAATTTAAGCGTGCTCTGCCCAATCCACAGAAAGGCGACCAGGCGATTCGCGCCAAATACCGCGGGACCAGCCTTCTAAGCATAGGTTCCAAGGTTTTATCGAGTGTATTGTGTGAAAGACTGCAGCGCACCGTCAATGAACTGATTGGGCCTTATCGGTGTGGCTTTAGACCTGGCAAATCCACCATATACCCAGGTATTCAAAGAACTCCAAATCTTGGAAAAGACCCGCGAGAAAAGGCTCGCCACTCACCACCTATTTGCCGACTTCAAAGACGCTTTCGACAGCACTAAAACAAGTTGCCAATACGCCGCGATGCCTGATATGGCTGTCTAAAATGACGTTGGGCAATGCCGCCAGCTCCGTCAGAATTGGAAAAAGACCTCTCCGAGCCGTTTGTAACCAAACCGGGTTTCGGACAGTAAGACTCCCTCTCATGTGATTTCGTTAATCTGATGTTGGAGAAGATAATAAGAACCGCTCAGATACAATTTACTACAAGATCTTGCAATTTCCGGCGTATGCCGATGACATCGACATCATCGATAATAAAAACCGCGAAGTCTGTTCTGCCTTTTCGAAGTTGGATAAGGACGCAAAGCGAACGGGTCGGGCGGTAAACGAGGGCAAGACGAAGTATCTCCTGTTCGCAAACAAGCAGTCAGCGCATTCGCGCCTTGGCACCCATGTCATTGTTGAAAGTTATTATTTCGAGAAAGCATAAAATTTAAAGCGCCAACTAATAAGAAGACAATTTTTTCTTGTACTTCTCATATCGAAGTCAAGAGTTAATAAATAAGGTTGAAGAAAATAACTTCCACTATACACATATCGATTGTATAAAGACTTTTGTTATTGAAATGAATC
Source organism: Rhagoletis pomonella (assembly GCF_013731165.1). NCBI lineage: Eukaryota > Metazoa > Arthropoda > Insecta > Diptera > Tephritidae > Rhagoletis > Rhagoletis pomonella. The sequence continues at coordinate 12,449,532 of NW_023458564.1, read as the reverse complement.
CGTCAACCTGTTCAGCTGCCAAGCAAGGTTTTAAATTTTATTCAATGAGCAGCGGCATGTCTTAGAACAAAAGTTTTAACCCTTACCTGTATTCCGTGTTCCCTAACTTTTTGCAACAACTAAAACCTTTAATCTTTTGTTTTTTTTTTGTTTCTATGCTATCATCAGCCAAGTCTAATTACATTGCTTTTCTATGCTTAAGAGTACACATATAAATAGGTGTATTTGCGTACGAGATTCTACTAATTTTTTACCACGTTGAAAATACCGCCGTCGAATACAACAGTTGTTAGCTTGGTGTACATTTATACAGCCCGATTCACTTGAATAGGTACATATGCCTTTTTCAAGATCCAAGGTTATATCTGGACTTGTGGACCTCAGCGAAGTTTTTTTTTTGTTTGAATTTTATTCCACTTTTTATCAAACTACACGGAATTTATGTTTATATTTTGATTCACTTGAATAGGTAAAGTGACTTTAACACAAGGAAAGGACTAGATTGAACCAACAAAAGCATACCATTCATATACATAAGCAGGCTACGCATCCTTGTACCTATTGAAGTGAATCAAAATAATAAGCATAATTTTAGTGAAATAAAATCCAAAGTAATCAAGGTATTTTCTTCATCTTCATCACTTTTCTTCAAAATTAATCATTCTTCAAAACGAGATCAAAGAGAAACTTCTCTGATGCCCACAAGTCCAGAAATAAGCCAGGATCTTGAGCAAAATATGTGTACCTATTCAAGTGAATGGGGCTGTATATTTTACATATATGTATAAATTTATTGTTGTTTATTTTCTGCCTTCGCTATTTTTCCAATAGTTTACAATGTGTGCATTCCATTTTTATTTTTTTAATCGTTTTGCTTGCTTACCGGCACGCCACATAAGCAGCTAACTAGGTGTATGTAAAAGTAGTTTAATACATACATATGTACTTGTCCATTCAAACTCACATTTTATGTATGTATTGTACACTCGTACCAATTTTCATGCAAGTGATGGTGGCACAACCATCAATGGCAGCTAGCATTCCGTTCGAAATCATGCCATACCACATTCCAATTCCATTCGCTGTTTGTCGATTATTGCTATGTTTGCCACACTTTTTGCTGTTGCTCATGCTGTTGTCCAACGGGCTAACGACTTCAACAGCTACATATGTATGTATGTATGTACTAAATGCAGCTAGATACAGCTAGCATGCATTTGAAAGCACTCGTATGTACATATGTAAGTTTTGGCCATTTAAGCGCACTAACCAATAGCTAGGTCGATTTGTCGGTCTTTCGAGTCGTTTAGTACATTTTATATCCAAATGCGTTTTTCATATCACTTATGGTACCTACATATGTACACATGTATGTATGTATGTACGTATGCATATACATACTCGTACATACGTGCATCTGAGTATGGCTACTTCCTTCCTCCGTTACTTCCTCGAGTACATAGTGGCATATAGCAGTACCTCTGCGTATGGCACACATTACGGTAAATTTTACATACAATGTTTCTAGTTAGCTGTGTAGGTATGTAAGCATATAGAGTGCTGTTTAATTTAATGCTGACAAGTTGGCCGTAAAGTGGATTTTGTCTGGCTGTCTGACTGCACGTGCACTCACCCACCTGCCCTGCCATCTCTGGCACTCGTTTACACGTTCGCCGGCCTGTAGTTTTGCAAATTGAATTTAAAAGTTCGCATTAAGGCCCATCACACACCAGTATTGCAGGCGCACAAAAGAGTACATATGTACTTTATACCTACAGTGGCAGTCAAAACTGGATGAATGGTGTTTCCTTTTTAACCGACTTCCAAAAAAGGAGGAGGTTATCAGTTCGTCGGAATATTTTTATATTATTAATTATTTTTGCATCGGAAAGGTAGTGTCTCAGAGGTGGTCCCATACTAATCTGGTTAAGATCCGATCAGCGGATCATGAGATATATATATATAATTTTTATATGAGTTGAAGTCGGTTTTTTTTGCTAAAAATTACTAGTTAATATTTACAATGTTTTTCAAGCTAAAATTTTCTTGATATTTTTTTATAAAAAATGGTTCATGCTCTAGCAAAAACCATATAAATCGCACCTTCAAACCATGTACAGAATTTAGAAAAATTCCACAAATTTGTATCTAAATTTCGAACTTTTTAATCAGAATTTTAAAAATTTTTTTGGGTAAGGTAAAAGGCTTATAAAATTTTAGTAAAATAAGTGCAAGGTTTGAGCGGCTAAAAAATCGCATTGATTTTTATTAATCTCTTTAGGAAACCTGGCGTTGACTTTTTTATTTTTTTTCGCAAACGGTCTTACGCATATTCTCCCACTAGAAATTCCTGTTTATATGGAAAAAAGTGCAAAACGCCGTCAACAAAAAAAAATATATATTAAAAATCAATGCGATTTTTTAGCCGCTAAAAACTTGCACCTATTTTACTAAAATTTATAAGACTATTAACTGCATACCCATACAATTTATAATAATTCTGGTTAAAAAGCCGATACAAATTTGTGGATTTTTTACAAATTCTGTATAAAATTTCAAAGTGTGATTTAGATGGTTTTTGTTAGGCATGAACCGTATTTTTATAAAAAATATCAAAAAATTTTATCTTGAGAATTATTGTAAATATTAAAAACGAAACACCATTCATCCACTTTTCCCCGCCACTGTACATACTTATTTGTAAGTGGGTATAAAATGGTAAATTTATCAGCGACACGAATGCTGCTGTAAGTGGCGTCATGTAAGAAACTTGCAATATTTGTTACAGGCAGTTTTTGCATACAATTCGCGTGAGTACCGATCGTACAATGGCCTGTCCGAACCTTCATCAATAGCGACGTTTTGCAAGTGGAAGGAGCGCCATACACCGCCACCGGCCTAGCTCTGGCCAGAAGCATCAAGCAATTGCGCATGTCCTACTTTTCACCCAGCGCCCGTTGAGCTTACATGAGGCCCAATCGTCCAAGAGTGAACCGCAATAGGACAGTGGCATCCCCAGCTGCTCCATACCCGGTGATAACATTTCAAGGTTGCATTTTCTTGCCAGGTTATCAGCTACGCAGTTTCCCGCAGTGTCATTGTAGCCCGGCACCCAAATGCGCCAGATTAGAAAGTACTCCGACGCAGCTAATAGTGAGGTCAGCCATTCCCTTACCTATTTCGAGCGCAACATCCCAGCGTCCAGGTTCCTGAGTGCCGCCTGGCTATCAAAGTATATGCCAAGATACCTAACTGACGTCACACTCTTCAGCAGTGAGTCTAACGCTTCCTTGATTGCAGCGGCAAAGGACACCTACAACAACCCTGCCTTCAAGTTTTGATCTGTCAATGAAAAAGTTCACTGCTCCCTTCTTCCAGTAACCCCACGTCACCGAGCGTTCTCCTGAAGGAATGTAAGTAGAGAATAAACCACTGGGTGTCATTTTTGAGGCGCAGTAATCTGTCCGCTCAGGTACGAAGTCAAAAGCCTCCAAAACTCTAGACTAGGTTGCAATATCTACAGGCGTATAATTTCAGTTTTACGTTAAGCGCCAGTGTAGGTGTGGTACTTAATGCCCCACTAATGCCGATTAGGGGCAGTCCGCTGCACGCGCTCCAGTTGCATAGCAAGTGTACTTTCTCTAACGGACTCCACTAGACAAGATTTCCGTAAAACAAGATAGACTTAACTATGGTTTCATAGAGCCATTGAATTTCTTTGGGCGAGGGCCTTCCATCTCTTACCAATAGCTCCATTGCAGCAGCACAAAGAAACCATCGCCTTTCTAGCCTTTTCCTTAATGTTAAGCTTCCACGACAGCTCCCTTTCCGGGAACAGGCTTGACCCTATCGGAAAGCTTCAGACGGACACTCCTGACTGAGGGCATCGCCACATCAGGGACCTTTCACTTCCTATTAAACAAGACCAGTTCCGTTTTGCTCTGATATTTATAAGTTCCACGTCATCTGCATAGGCGATCACCCGAAAGCCCAATGTCTCCAATTCCTTCAGAAGGTCGTTTTCAAACGCAACTCAGAGCAGGGAAGAAAGAAAAACCACTTTCGGAGTGCACCGCGACAGTTCTGTCGCGAAGTAGCCTGTCGACGAGTCTTATTAGGTTGGTTTGAACCCCAAGCTTATGAAAAGACTTGACTATTGACACTGCTGTAGGCTCATCGATGCCGAGGAAGGCACCCGCTGCATAATCTTTATGAGTGAATGCTACCTCTATCTGCTTCTTAATATGTATAGGGCGATATACATATCCACCGACCCTTCCTTGCAATAAGCATGTTGCGCTCTCGAAAGGCAGTCACGGGGAATCCCGTTTCTTATGTGCAGGTCAATCAGTTTCTCTGGCGTCTAGAGACTGATAGGCCTGAAGTATAAGTCATAATATTTCAAATCTATCAAATAAGAAAACTGTCCCAAGTTTCATGACGTGAAAGCCAATCAGGCAGTGACCTGGAAGAGGCCTTATAAAGAGGGCACTTAATTTTCTTTTTGAACTATTTCAATTAAAATTTTACTATCACTTATTTAACGATACTGTTTGCTTAGCATATGACTTTGCAATTACGGTTACGAGAAAATTCGGCCATATTGTCTGGGGCGTAACAAGTGCAACTCTTCGGGTGGTGCATCTGCATGTCTCTCCATCACTGTATCAATAAGACTTTATTCAACATCCGCTCCAGAGTCGTTTCAGGGACGCACTCTTCTCCATCATTGTATTCTATAAACAGCAGCAATTTTGCATGGACTGAATGCGGACTCTTCCTTGGAGACGATGAGTTTTCAGAACATATTCTCTACCACTGTCCGGCCTTGCCCAGACAAAGATTAATCCATTTCTGAACTGCAATTTTCGAACCCTTTGTAATAAAGAATTCACCTACCAAGACCCTTTTATGATTAATTAGGTAGGCGGAAGGTGAAATGGGCATACTGGGTTTGGGGGAGCTGAAAAATATATACATTCTTGTATCTATAGCCTCAGTTCAAATTTAGAGTCATGTGTATAAAAGTTTTTGGCATCAGGCCTATAGTGAGGTCTGCCATTCCATGCCAATTCTGCTGTGTTGCTATCATAACTTTGAATTTAATTTCGAAGGTTATTGATGATATACAATAGACGTTACTGATGCGTATCGAGATGCTCGCCAACGTGCCTAGGATATCCCAAGATTCGGAGTTTCTTTCGATCCGTCTTCTTCAAACCTTTCTGCTGCAATAACGGCAACCTTTCTAGATAGAGTGGCGCAACCAGGTCTGTGAATCATTTGCACCATACTACGATAACACAGAATACAACTAGAGGGTCGGTTTCCGTATATGTGCAGTTTAATAACGTCGAAGAAAATCGCCGTGCTATACTTACTACGTACTTACCGCCCTTTTGCATGTCTAGTAAAGAAAACTCGGCCAGTCTTTGCTGAGCTATAGGAGGGTATGGCATATCAATAAGTCGCGATCGACTGATGGCCCTAAAAGTAACACCACCTAGGGCAACTTTCAAACTTAGCAGGATCTATGCGACAAAGCGCTGAAATTGAACCATTTGGATGCATGACACCGACAGAAGCCAGAGCGGACATTTAAACGGCATTCATGAGGTTGTTGAAAAATAAAAATTCAAAAATTCTCGAATACCATTCCATATTGCGTACTTACCATAGACCTGCCCGTATTGAAAACGTATTTAGTTGGTTCGCCGGTTTAGCACATAAAGTGATGTAGGTTTATTATTGATTGATTGGCGCTTACACATATGTTTGGCCGAGCTTCTCATCCGACTTGTGGCGTGCGCCTTGATGTTGTCACACAAAGCGGATGGACCTACAGTTTTACGCCACTCCGAACGGCGATTGTATTTTTATGAGAAGCTGTTTTTCATGGCACAAATACACTCGGAGGTTTGCCACTGCCTGCCGAGGGACGACCGCTGTCAAGAAAAAACCGAATTCTATATTTTTGCTTTGATCAGGGTTTGAACCCAGGTGCTGCGGAGTGGAAGCGCGCACTGCTTACCACTACACCACGGCGGCCGATGTAGGTTTAACTCCCAGAAAAATAGCTTTACGTAAATTCCAGATTTCGACAATCAATATACATAAATATGTACATATACTGGAATTTCAGTGTTTTCATGTACTGTCGTTTAGTTGAATCTTTTGTTGTTAAAAATATTATATGTGTGTGCGTGTAGTTTTATTATATTTTCGATATTTCCTTGCTGCTTTGTTAAATTAATTTTAAATCAAAATACATGTATGTATGCAGACAATATGAAAATAAAAGAATTCGGCTGAATGCCAACAATGCAATTACTTGTACATATACATATACATACATATGCATGTACATACATAAGTACTTAAGAAAATTATAGTATTTTTAGCTCACGCATTTTACATTTATTCGTTCAACAACCTACACTTACATATGTACATACGTATGTACTTATGTATGCACATTAGAACGTACCACCTTACAAGCAAACAAAAAAATAGGTTTTTTGTTATTTTTTTGCCTACTAAATCATATTAAACTATTTTTATTGAGCTTGAAGCCGTTTTATTTGTAAAAAATTTTATTATAGAAAAACAACAATAGATAGTTTGTAAATTGTAGCAGTTATAGCTGCTATTTAGGAGATCACCACATCTCCTAATCAGATTTCTGTCACTGGGGTTCGACGCAGCGACCCCAGCGTACAAAGTCAATAGTCCAGTAACCAGCAAAATGTCCACCTTACTCCCCTGAGTTTAAAGTATTTTTACAAGGCGGTTTAGAAAAAAAAATTTTTGGCGAGCCTAAATAGGGGTCGCTTTTTAACATTTTCCGGTTAGGACAGTTAAATTCGGTAATAATTTTTTTTTTTATAGTTCTACTGAATTTAACAAAATATTTTCTTTGGAAAAAATTTATGATTTTTAGAGGGCTTTAATTTACTGGCATTAGGGTGGTACGGGATACTGGATGTCAACTAACTTGACAACAAACAAATTTTCTTCTCGATACAAGAACACCGATTTTGATACTTTTAAATTCGACTGTCGAAGATATGACGAAAAATGTAAAAAGGCGACCCCTAAGCTTGACCAAATTTTTTTTTTTTTTTGAAATTCCCGGCGAACTTTTTTTTCTGGTATGGTCTAATGTTCATACATACATATGTATGTACATGCATATCCTTGTGATTGTACACAAATGTGCTGCCCACATTAACTGCATTTATATCTATACATTTACATGCTATTGTTTAACAATTAAAATATTTTTTTTTTTTTTTACATACATACATTTATATGTACATTTATACATATATATATATATATATCGCTTTGTATTCGCACACCCTTACAATATGAACGATAGAAAATATTTTTTGTCTTGCTGATGGACACTATCAACGCCTGTGTGGTGGCAACGCGTCGTATTTTGAGCGAGTGAGCACAAATGAATGCCACATAATAGGCTCATAAGTGTTACTTCCGTTGCGCGAAAAAAAAACACATAAATACTTATCTTTACCTACATACATATGTACTGTGTGCATACATATGTACATTCAGTGCATAAGTATGTATTGTCAGATTTATTTAAATGCAGCCAGTTTCAGTCAAAGGAGAACAATAGTGCGGACATGAATTTATAAATATGCATGCAGGTATTTATGCATATACATTAGGGTGGTCCAAAATAAGTAAAGTTACAATTTTAATGCTCTCATGCCCTAGGATTGTGCTATATCGACAAAAAAATACCCCTAGTTTTTTTTTTTTATTCAAAACCTCTCAAAGCGCTCAAAACTTTCCATGTGTTTTATATGGAAAAAACAACATTTCATAGAAATGGTATGGAATTCTTTAAAATCAATATTTTTCGATCGGAAAACTCTGGTTCTCTTCAGAAGACTTCTAATAACAATACCCAGTTGTTTATTTAACCATTTATTAATATTAAAGATTTTTCATTTAGCCCCCATTGCATTTTCTGGCTGTTTCTAGGGGTTTTGGCGGACCTATAACATATGGTTGCTATGAAAAAATGTTGAAAAAAATAATTGGTAGTCTCCTGAAGACAAACAGAGTTTTCTGGTCGAAAAATATTGATTTTCACGAATTCTATACCATTTCAACGAAAAGTTGTTTTTCCCCTATATAAAATACATGGAAATCTTTAAGCGCTTTGAGCGACCTCTAAATATTTTTTGATTTTAAAATAAAAAAATAGATGTATTTTTTCGCATAAAAATTCCGACTTTACTTTCTCACATGCATTTTTGGACCACCCTAATATATATACATATGTACGTACATCTAAATGCACAAATAAATAGCTGCACATAGGCAACACAAAAGCGCATAAAAATTTTAATTTTAAATTCAATAGATAGATATGTACGTATGTACATATGGTACACTATTTAGTCCACCAATTGGCAAACTATGACCGATCTTTGTTTAAATTAAATATTTTCATTTGACTGTAGCCGTGGGATCGTGATCAATAAATGTAATCGAGGGCATGCGAGAACACAACTTTGACTCTTTGAAAGTAAAAGTTATAAAGCTCATTATCGTTTTGAACCCAAATTGATAACACAACGAATACAGCCGAAAGGGTACAATTGCGCGTTATCACTCGTTCGGGCCCAGATTCCGTTCCTAGTCAGATGAACGTGATTTGTTTTAATTTTTTATCATGAAACCATCGCTCTCTTTCTCAAAATTCATGTGCTGATTGGAGGTGGCGTTAGGCTGTGGGTCTTTGCATTTATGTGATAGCATCCATAACTCGTGATTATAAATTACAATTTAATTAAATGCCAAAAATAGCATTCTTATCCTTAACCCTAGGATGGACAACTGGGCCTAAGTTGGCCCATTTATCTTTAAAGTCTTCTATGTTGTTTGAAACGTCGTTCAAAAATCCATGACTTCTTTCGGAAATGCTTTATGGGCATAATAGCTAACAGGTGGCAGCTCTTAAAAAAAAAATAAACCTCTATTGTACATCTCCAGGTTAAGCTTTTTAATCTGACATCCCATTTTTTAAAATCGAACGAATCGTGCAGATCTCATATCACGATATCTCACTGACAAAAAATCAAAAAAAAAAATATTTTATGCATTAGCAAAAAACGCATTGCTTCAAAAAGTGCAAAAAATTAGCAGGTTTTTATTTTCTCTTTCGAAAGTTAAAAGCCCGCACCACCGAACGGCAAACTTTTTATGTGGAGCTATTTCTTTCCATTTAAGTAATATACAATCTAAATATGAAACAAATCGGACCAAAGATACGGATTTTCCAAATATCTCGACTCCTGCACCACCTATCGACCAAAATTTTTTGTGCAGTTATTCTCTTTAACGTAAATAATATATATTCCGAACCAGAAATACGGATTTTTGAAATAGCTCGATACCAACACCACCTAGCAGATGAATTCCTATTTCACAACGCATTGTCATCGGCTTTTGAGCTTAGTTTGAAGTTTCAGGTCTCTAAGTCATCAGGAAGTTGGTTATAAATTGAATGTAAGCTTTTAATTGCATACAGATGTAACTTCTGGAAATTTCTGTTTAATTCTTTTTAGTGGATAAATTATTTTTACAAAAATACCAAAAACAATCACATTTCAGGCAACGTATTTTTCAAATATTTTTTTGCCATATTTTCACGTTTAAGTAAAAATGAACCCGTTTTTAGTTGCCACTGTAATGGGAATTTTTTGTGCTCACTTTTACTGTCGTCGGCGCTTAATTAAATACTTGCAGTGTGTATGTTTGTTTGTTTGTGTGCATGTGTGTATGCGTATGTGTGTAAGTACCCTGTGGGGAAAATCTCTGGTTCTGAACTGGTGCGCTTCTGGTACATTTAGACCACCCACTACTATTTCGGGATAAATCTCTTTTGCATGCAAACAGCTGACGAATTTAACACGGCGATGTCAAAGGAATTGGAAATTGTCCCCCGCTGCATTACCTTTTCAAAATTGTTCAGAACCAGTCCTAAATTCGACAAATGGGATCGGATAGTTCGCTTTGAACCGCATTTTCTATAGTTCAGAACCAGTTATAAAATCGACAGACGAAAAAAGTAACAAGATGTTTTCAAACAGTCTTTTTGGTTTTACCATGGTAGCGATTTTTAATTACTATTTCCAAAGATATGTGTTTTCAATCTGAAATCAAAATTGGTTTGAATAAATGTAAGCCAAATTGAGCATTTGAAAACATGTTTATATACCTTTGGCTGTAGCTGAATCTGCAGAGGTGCTTGCTGTTATTGGTTAGATTCCAGAGGGTCCCAAAATGTTAAAATGTCAACACAAATTTTAGTTTTGTATTACAAAACTATGAAAAAGCATCTGCGAAGTGCAGACTGAGAGCGTTTTTTAACGAAAAACCCGCCAAGTAAAAATATATTTAAAGTAAACAAGCCCCCCGCTGCATCCCGTTTTTGGTAGTTCCGAACTAGTTCAAAATTCGCCATATCTAGTTCGTTCTGCATCCCTCTTTCTATAGTTTCGAGTCAGTTCTAAATTCGTCATTTTACTTAGTTATGGATTTCTAAAAATAAAATTATGTTTTAAAAGTACCACATCTCGCTGCTTTTCAACTAGTGGCGATCTATCTATCGGACTGGTTCGTTTTTGGCGATATAGATCTAGTAGGGAACTATAAATTTTGGTTCACCAGTTCGGGGTTTCTCTACAGGGTATGTACATATGTGTATGTGTGCAAATATGCATGAGACTCCTTTGATATTGTGACAACTTAATGCCAACCGGACAAGCTCAATGAAAGTGAGCGCGTCATCAACACTCGCTATTGTCGTGCTTTTGCTCTTACTCTGCGATAGCTGGGGTTTTTGTTTTCACAAAAGTCGATGCCGCTCTGTAGGTTGAATCATCAATGTGTTTATCATCGCTTATTATGTATGTATGTGGTTGTGGGTGTACACTAGGGTGGTCCAAAGGAAGTAAAGTTGGAATTTTAATGCTATCGCTATATCGAAAAAACATAATGTACCCCTTGTTTTTTCAAAGTTTCCCATGTATTTTATAAGAGAAAAAAATGCTCGTTGAAATGGTATAGAATCCTTGAAAATCTATATTTGTTAATCGGCAAAGTCTGCCGGAGACTTCTGGCAATAATACCCAATTGTTTATTTTACCATTTTTTAATAACAACTACTATGGAGGACCCATAAAAAATTTTTCATATTAAAAGAATTGTTAAATAAATAATTGGGTATTGCTCTTTAAAATCTCTTGCAGAGATTGCCGATGTAAAAATATTGATTTTCGCGGATTATATATCATTTCTACGAAAAATAGGTTTTCTCCATACAAAATACATAGGAAATTTTGAACACTATGAGCGATCTCTTAATATTCTTTGATTAAAAAAAAAACATGGCGTGTAGATTTTGATTCAGAACAATCCTACGGCGGAGAGCATTAAAATTCCGACTTCACTTTTCTCACATTCATTTTTTTTTTTGTGGACCACCCTAGCGTGCACACTCATATGCATGCAGGTACCACCACTACTTTTATGCATTCAAAATAATATGTACTAGGGTATTTAAAAATGCAATAAGAGTTACCAAAATCGCTGGAATTATACTAAATTTTGGTAAAATTGGTAAAATTAGTAAAATATAAACCCATGAGGAGTGAAAATTTTCGTAATTGGAAAATCCATGGGATAAAGCTATCTTCAAATATTAATTTATTTTCTTGCTTTGGAATTTTTTTTTTGTCTCTTTAAGTTGGTTGATTTTAACAACAGGAAGAGAAAATGCTATATTTTGGAGCCAATTTCTCACTCTGTCGGTGACAGATGAGAGATGACAGAAAAGTGAATTGAAATGCAATTGGAAAATCTCTTGAAGGTATGATAAGGTTATTTCTGGTTACGTAATTGGCATTTTTTCTTTTTTGGTACATATGTTCATTAGGGTGGTCCTTAAATGTAGGAAGCGAATTTCATCAGATTTCCCAAGCCTCAACTCCTACGTCGATGCTACTATAGTCGAAGATATCACATATAAATTTTTGTTCCTATTGAAGACGGTTAAGGCGTGTCGCACAGGGAACAAAGTTCAAATTCCTCTATGCAGATTAAAACAAATTTAAATTAACCAATACCCAAAATTGATACTAATATAGTCGAAGATATCACATATAAATTTTGGTCCCGATTGAAGTCAGTTAAGGCGTGTCGCACAGGGGTCAAAGTTCAAACTACCCTATGAAGACGTCTTAACTGACTCCAATCGGCACCAAAGTTAATAAGTGATATCCTCGACTTTAATAGTATCGATTTTGAGTACATTGTACATACATTGACTTGGTAACCCTGCAATTGTACGTCGTCGCTGAAAAATTTTCCAGCAGTGAACACAAATACAGCGTTGCCTTTCTGCTTTTAGTTTGAACGTGCGATTAGTCACTGACTCTGGATATAATACGTGCATATGCACATACATACATACATATGTAAATACAAATGCACACATGTACACAACAACGTACAAGCAGCTGCACTCTCGCGTCTGCAAAGCCGTCGCATTAATGTGCTACGTCGGCTCGGCTCTATAGATACAATCGACCACAATAGATACTAACTATATAGTGGCGGCAACAGGAAGACGATGCATTAAATGCGTTCACAATGAGAGTTTGTTTCATTTTTGTATCTCGTAGTTACACTCATCCATGCAAACATATCTACTGCATCTACGCTAATTCTGCCGCTTTCGATGTTAACACGTGGGAAATTCCCTCGCTTGTCCGGTTTACCAGCACATGACACTGATCGTGTGTTTTGAAAATTCCGATATCTCACGGAATAATGAATTGGAAGCGTGCTGATGGAATTTTTAAGAAGCTGAAGGTTGTGCGAAAGGGATTGCGTTGAACTTGAAAATAATTGTAATTTATTTGGGTAGCCATGGAATTTCAAGTGGCATAAAAAATAAAATAACGGGTAGAAGAAGCACTTGCTTGTTTATGGGAGTTTTGAATATGTAAATAATGCTTAAGAATTTCCTTTTCATTAAGATGGACCAAATTGGGTGAACATTGAAATACCTAAAACTAGTTTTTGATAGCGTTTTTATTTACATGCATGCAAAGGAAATACGGTTAAAGAGTCAAAAGCTTTAGGATGAACCGTGGTAGAAAAAAGAAGGTAGTTTCACTCAAAAACTTTTTAGCAATATTAACCATCTGACAGATATGCCCTTTTTGACTTTTGCTTTATAATTGTGCTACAAATTAAAGTTATTAAAAAAATAATAATTCATTTCAAAAATAATTTTTTTTTTAATTACAAGCGCATTCAAAGGCTATTGCAATAGAAGGACGAACTTCAGAAAAGGAGCATTAAAGGGGTATTCAGTCACTTTCCAACGCTGGAGATGAGCTGTGGGTCCACCTTCCTTTTTCTGAATCGTATCATCGTTTCTGCCAGATTTCCCATAGAACGTAGCAATTATATTTCGCGTTAGACCATCATTGTTCTCGGACAGGCGATTATATATTCCTTTCATCTCTTGTGCCAGGATGTCTACTGGGATCATTCCGGCGATTACAAAGGACGCTTCATCAGAAATTGTGCGGGACCCGCAAACAGCTCTCCGTGCACTTAAGCGATACGCAGTTGTTACATAGTTTCCCTGCGTAGCATTTTACCTCCATTGCTTCGGCTCAAATCGGAGCAGCATAAAATAAGACTGAGCTGACCTACTGTAAAAGATTCTTCTGCTATGGTTAGAACCGCCGTTATAGTCATAATTGCTATTTTCGACTTTTTTCAAAAAATTTTAAATTCATCAATTAACGAAAATCTTAGGTTTTTCTGGATTTTTTTGCAAATTTTGATTTTCAAATTGACGTAACTTTCTTTAAGGTTTTCAAAAAATCCTTTTTTCCAACTTCCGGTGTTCTTAAGCCACCCCTAATGATCCTAGTTATTCTAACACACAGCATTTAATTCGATTTAATCGATTTTTTCGTAGAAAATACTCGCATATATTATAAAGGTTTATTTTAAGGAGTTTAACAATTTTTAATATTTTGCAAAAATCTAGAAATAAAGTGTATTTAAATGTAGTTAAAATTAAGCAAATAAAATAAAGGGGACCGAAAACAAGGGCAAAGCTTGCAGATATTGAAACTCGAATACAACTGAGGACTTTATGTATAATAGGGTGGTCCAAAAAAGATAAAGCCTGAATTTTAATGCTCTCATCCGCTAGGATTGTTCTATAGCGAAAAAATATACATCATTTTTTTTTATTTTGAAATCTTAAAATATTTAGAGGTCGCTGTAAGCGCTCAAAGTTTTCCAAGTAAGTAATTTATATGAGAAAAAACACAATTTTTCGTAAAGATGGTATAGAATGCTAGCAAGTCCATATTTTTCAATTTTTTATTTCACCATTATTTAGTACTAAAATGCAATGGAGAGACCTATTAAAAATCGTGGATACCTTTGAGCGCATACAGCGACCTCTAATTACAACGCTTTTATCAACTTGCAATGTTGTGTTCCAGAAACTTTCAATGTTGTGTTCCAGAAGCTTTCAATGTTGTGTGTCCGACACCATAAAGCAAAGCTTTGAAAAGCTCCTATAAAAAAGCATAGTGAATAGGGCGAGGTAGATGACATCTAGATGTCGCCCTATGTACTACGTTTGCTACACCGGAAATAGACGACACGCCATTCTTTAAATAAAATTAATTGGTGCTCGTTTGTATGTACATACATATGTAAATGCATGTGTGTGCACCTTTCTATTAATATCGGTGAATTATTTTAATATCTATTGCAAACTTTTATTCAGACAGGACTAAAAAGTAGAAAATAAATAATATAAAAAAAA
>NW_023458564.1:12393355-12429624 GCF_013731165.1 Rhagoletis pomonella | reverse complement strand
TTTCCTCTGAGGCAATGCTCGGATAATGTATTAAATTAAGTTTGCAGAATGTGTGACAGATTGGCGCTTACATTTTATTGTCATACACATAAGTATTTATTATGTGCTTTCATTCGCTTACATGTTCATGTATGTAGTATGTATGTGTAATATGCAAATAATCATTAGTCAGCTCGGTCAATCCGTAAGTAAACTAAAGCTATTAATCAATTCTGCTTGAATGGAAAACTGCAAAAAAAAAAACAATTTTATGAAAAAAACTGTTATATCTTAACAGCTATGGAAATTCAACTACTTTAATATATTTTTTTAATGCAAATAAAAGGGATGAACAATATATTCCCTGCAAAAAGTGGGACTAGGTTAAGTACTAGTACACACACCACACTACCTTGTAACCAACACTAGTAACCAAAATGGTCCAAACATATGGAGAAAATAGGGTTACATTAACATTGCGATGTCATTGGACCTGACCACCTCTGGTCCAACGCTGCATAACATGGGACCATTTTTGGTCCACCACTGCATAACATGGGACCACCTAGACAACTACTCCTTTTGAACCATGGCACATTCGGCAACCGAATCATATTGCCGATCGGCCACGAAGAGGTGGTGTTCAACACATATATTAGTTTTTTACGTTTGAAGTGCAACCTGGTCCTTGTGCTCATACCTTAAAACTACGACCCAGTGGACCACCTGGTCCTCAAATTTTTGCAGGGTTCTTATGAAAAAATATTAAAAAAATTTAAAGGCAACGTCTATTTTCCATATTATTCAATGGAAATTTTTATATTATAAGGAAATTTATATCATCGCCCCAATAGATAATTCAAAATACTTTAAACATTTTACATTGTATGTATCAGGGTTCGGACTTCAAAATTTGTAAACCGCAGTGAATAAAAAATCGCAATAAAATGATTATTTTAATCAACAAGCATGTATACTAATGACATAATAACGGGTGATTTTTTAAGAGCTTGATAACTTTTTTTTTAAAAAAAACGCATAAAATTTGCAAAATCTCATCGGTTCTTTATTTGAAACGTTAGATTGGTCCATGACATTTACTTTTTGAAGATAATTTCATTTAAATGTTGACCGCGGCTGCGTCTTAGGTGGTCCATTCGGAAAGTCCAATTTTGGGCAACTTTTTCGAGCATTTCGGCCGGAATAGCCCGAATTTCTTCGGAAATGTTGTCTTCCAAAGCTGGAATAGTTGCTGGCTTATTTCTGTAGACTTTAGACTTGACGTAGCCCCACAAAAAATAGTCTAAAGGCGTCAAATCGCATGATCTTGGTGGCCAACTTACCGGTCCATTTCTTGAGATGAATTGTTCTCCGAAGTTTTCCCTCAAAATGGCCATAGAATCGCGAGCTGTGTGGCATGTAGCGCCATCTTGTTGAAACCACATGTCAACCAAGTTCAGTTCTTCCATTTTTGGCAACAAAAAGTTTGTTAGCATCGAACGATAGCGATCGCCATTCACCGTAACGTTGCGTCCAACAGCATCTTTGAAAAAATACGGTCCAATGATTCCACCAGCGTACAAACCACACCAAACAGTGCATTTTTCGGGATGCATGGGCAGTTCTTGAACGGCTTCTGGTTGCTCTTCACTCCAAATGCGGCAATTTTGCTTATTTACGAAGCCATTCAACCAGAAATGAGCCTCATCGCTGAACAAAATTTGTCGATAAAAAAGCGGATTTTCTGCCAACTTTTCTAGGGCCCATTCACTGAAAATTCGACGTTGTGGCAGATCGTTCGGCTTCAGTTCTTGCACGAGCTGTATTTTATACGGTTTTACACCAAGATCTTTGCGTAAAATCTTCCATGTGGTCGAATAACACAAACCCAATTGCTGCGAACGGCAACGAATCGACATTTCACGGTCTTCAGCAACACTCTCAGAAACAGACGCAATATTCTCTTCTGTACGCACTGTACGCATTCGTGTGGTTGGTTTAATGTCCAATAAAGTAAACTGAGTGCGAAACTTGGTCACAATCGCATTAATTGTTTGCTCACTTGGTCGATTATGTAGACCATAAATCGGACGTAAAGCGCGAAACACATTTCGAACCGAACACTGATTTTGGTAATAAAATTCAATGATTTGCAAGCGTTGCTCGTTAGTAAGTCTATTCATGATGAAATGTCAAAGCATACTGAGCATCTTTCTCTTTGACACCATGTCTGAAATCCCACGTGATCTGTCAAATACTAATGCATGAAAATCCTAACCTCAAAAAAATCACCCGTTACATTGTGAATCCAAATTTATATATGTATCTATACATTAGGGCGGGTCAATTTGTATGGGAGATTTTTTGGACTATGCGGTATATCACAGAAGGATTCTACGTGTAATTCTAAGTGAATTTTCCTAAGAAACAATGAGTCTAAAATCAATTTGCAGTTGCCAAATTGCAAAAATATGCTTCTTTGCATTTTTCGTAAAAACGGGCACACATTTTTTATAAAAACATGCTATAAGGTTTTTTGGTATGAGAAATCCATATCTGCACTTATTTTTTTCTTAAAACCAACCAGAGGGCACCACAGTGAAAATTTTAACATTTTCTTTGAAACCTATCTTCGCAATTTGATAAACTCCGAACTGATTCTATAAATCGAAAATTTGTATGAAAACGTGATTAAAATATCACAAAACAACAACCGGAATAAAAAAAAAAAAATTAAAAAGATTTTAAAGGTGAATCAGTGCATTTTAAGGTAAAATTGGTGTCAATATTCGAAAAAATGTATTCTCGATTATATAAGTTTTTGAAATTAAAAAAATGTAGTTTTCACACCTTTAGTGTAGAATATCACACAAGCCTTGCATGCTGGAGTACTTCTGGATCAGTGCAAAAAAATTGCTTAAGAAATAGATGGTTCCGTTTGTAGGTCTGGGATTTTTCAAAATTTTCTAGGCCTGTTTAATGAATATTTGAGGAAGCGAAGGCAGAAAGCAGTATTATTTAGGTGGCTTGTATTAAATTATATAAATTATTATCTGAGTAAACTTTTTAAGGTTTCAACGAGTCGTAAGTTTAGTCGATTAAACAAAAACTGCATGCTTGAAATTTTTAATTGACGCTCAAAATCTGACTTCAGGGTTGAAAATCCCATTTTCGATAGGTTCTTAACCTTGTTGGCCAACTCACGGAGTTCCCATAAAACAAATAGATTTAAACAGTTTTAACATAAGGGCTACCCCGGCTAGCCAAACAGGGAGCGTTCCGAAATAAGGATCCGAAAGGAGTCTTAATTTTGAGCTTGTTGGGATTTTTTCTTGTAAGCTTCAAAAAATTCACCTTTTTCTGAGAGTTTTTGGAGTGATGAGCGTGAATGCTCAATTATTAATAAACATTCGGACTCATTTTAGTGTCAAAAAACTCTCAGAATTCTGAGTTGTAACCCCCATAACGACCTCAAAAAAGAGTGAGAAAAGAGCATATTTCCCTTCTTAGAAGGGTACATCAATTGAGTCCAGTTTAGAAGTCATATTAATAGTAGATTGGCGCTTACACATATGTTAGTGTTTGGCCGAGCTTCTCCTCTGATTTGTGACATGTGCCTTGACGTTGTTACACAAGGGGGAGGGACCTACAGTCTTACGCCGACTCCGAACGGCGATTGTATTTTTTTGAGAGGCAGAAATACACTAGGAGGTTTGCCATTGCCTGCCGAGGGGCGACCGCTGTTAAGAAAAAAAAAACGTTTTTCCATATTTATGCGATTCTGTTCTGACCAGTGCTTGAACCCAGGCCCTGCGGAGTGGTAGCGCACACTGGTAACCACTACACGACGGCAGCCGCCATAGTCGTGTAAGGTCGAGGCCACGCAATGAGCGGAAAAGCGGCAAGCGGCTGAGCATTTTTGTATGGCGCCGCTCAGCCGCTCAGAAATGCCGATCAGAGCATGGCCACTTAAATAGTATTTCATATGTTTTAATTAAGCCGCTTTGCCGCTCATTGCGTGGCCTCGGCCTTAGAGTCTGAAAAATTACGCTTTCTGAGTCTTAAAAACAAATATTCTTTATAATTCTGATTATTTATAAACTTTTACTTCTACGTGAATTATGATACTTTTGTTCAAATCAGAATTTATGACACCAAAAGAGTCCAAATGAGACGAAGAAACACTCATTTTAGACTCATAAATTCTGAGCGCTCAGGAAATTGTTTAAACGGAAAGCTTGAAAAATGATTTAGTGGATTTTCATTTTGAACCAAACCGAACCATATTTTGGAGTGGTTTTCGGGTCGGGTTTGGTATTTTAAAGTAGAAACAGTTCGACTTAAAGCAGGAAAAAATCGGCGGCTGGTATGTATGCTTACAACTGTGTGACCAGGGTAATCTTTTTGAGGTTAGATTTAGCATTTAATTTTATGCCATATTCCCAGAACTTTAGGTCTAGCTTGGTGGCTTTTTCTTGCCTTTCTTTACTTCAAATACTTCTATTAAAATTTGGACCAGAACTTATAAAATTAAGTAGTAGTCATAATAATAATCATTAATATTTCAAAAATCACTGTTTACCTTTCAAAAATTACAATGAACAATTTTGTGAAAATTGCAATACATATTATTTTTTCGCCTTTTTAAGAGTTTCAAAAAAAAATTTTAGTACGAAGAAATTTGCCTTGCCACGAAACTATTTTCCGTATCTATATTTACAAAATTTACTTATCCTAACCCGAAGTCCTTTTTAACCGAGTTCAAAAACAGAAAAACGTTATCAATTCGTCAGAATATATATATATATATTTTTTTTATGTATGTTACCGCATAACTTTAGACCACGTTAACCGATATCTGTAACTTCTTTTTCTAAAAGAATGGTAGTACCTCAGAGGTGGTCCCATACTAATTTGGTTTAGATTCGGATTATTGGATCATGAAGAAATTAACGATACTCCTAAATTTAAAATTACTTGTTGCATACTTACAAGTAATGTAGCCATAATAAGTCTGATAACTTTTGTTTTGGGTTTTGCTGAGAAGCATTTAAAAAAGTATTGAAAAAATTCGCTCATTTGTCGAGTTCGTTTTTTTTTATGTTATGAATATACTGACTTCTATTTAACTTCATTTTTCTTAGGATATAAGTTTTTCCGACCCTTTTCTTAAAATCAATTTGGTTACGGTTTTTGGGATCATCAGGTCACACTGATCTACAGCTTGAGCGACCTTAAAACGTACTCTTTATTGAACGTCACTATTATGATGGCTTTACAAAAATCATTATTCCAACAACAAAAGAGCTAGCACAGGGTCGCATTTTTATTTTGTTATGCTTTCTTGCAAAATATATGCATGCCTTCAGAAGTTGCATATTTTGCAGCAATAGGAAATGTGCTTTCCCATATATTTTTTTGTTATGTACTTGCAAGTTATGCAATCCGTGCAATCTGTGCAACGTGCAAGGGCTTTGCAAGATTTCGAAAATACCCCTAATATTTCAAGTAGCTCTGCTGTGGACTCATATACACAATTCGTACCGTACCTACTTAAATCTTCTTATGTATTTTCTTTCAGTTCACCTTTGATCAAACCGCGTTGTCCAATTTTACATACCTACATACAATACGTACAATATTTTCTCGCTTTTCATAACCATTAGCCATTGTTGGAAATAATTTTCAACGTTAAGTAAATATTTTAAATTATATAATTTTCAAGGTGAATAGAATACAAATAAACATAAACCGTTTATCTTAAATATAATAAAGTTTTCATCTTTTACCAACTAAGTAATATACAAAATAAACACACAATGATTATCAATACTGTTAGCCAACTCAATTCAACGAACTCAGACACCACAAATATAAATAAATGTATGTAAATAACTTTTTATTGGAAAATAATTAAGCTGATCAGTGAACAGCTGTGTTGTGTTTTGCGCACACAGATAAATATTCCTTTGATGAGTTAAGTGCATATGTATTTACATATATTTTTATAGATTTTCATGGCATGTGTACATTTATTCGAATGTACATATGTAGGTTAGGGCGGGTCATTTTTTTTTTACCATGCGCGTATAGCATAAAAGGATTTTGCGTGTAATTCTAAGCAAATTTGCCGAAGAAAT
The DNA here is from genome assembly GCF_013731165.1 of Rhagoletis pomonella. Lineage (NCBI taxonomy): Eukaryota > Metazoa > Arthropoda > Insecta > Diptera > Tephritidae > Rhagoletis > Rhagoletis pomonella. Next base: position 12,423,505 of record NW_023458564.1, on the reverse strand, counting down.
CATGGGTCTAAAATCAATTTGGAGTTTGCCAAATTGCTACAAATCGATTTTAGACCCATGATTTCTTCGGAAAGTTTTTTTAGGATCACACGTAGAATTCTGTGCTATACGCTTATAGGCAAAAAAAAAAACATCTCCCATTCAAATTGACCCGCCCTAATGTAGGTATATTCTTTGTGCTTACATACATACGTACTTTGTATACCCCCGTATGGCCTCAAATCTAAGCAATTGTTTGTTTTTCATTGAAATATTTAATTTCTCTTTAGTTTAAAATATGAATAACTTTAGAGATTCACATACAAACCAATAACTTTACACGGAAAACCTAACTGGATTTACTATAAAAGGATTTACAATCGACGATTGGGGGATTCATAGGACGTCTGTAGCATCGCAATGTCTTAAAGTCGTAATTTTTCAATGTAAAATAAGTATTTAAATGGTTTAAGCAAATTCGTACGATATAATAGATGCTAATTATATATATATATATATATTTTCTATCAGTTCAAAACATTTTGTTGCAGTTACTAGTCCCCTAAACAAAACAGATTCTCCAAGGTATGTTACGACATTGTTTTGCAATAAAGCTGGCCTTGTTTAAACCTGTTAGAAATTTTAGTATTCAGTACGTATTTACATACATACATATTGTTTTTAATAAGGGGAAGCTCCGAAAAATTTAATCCGTTCGTTAATAAGATGATATCGTATATCTATTGTAATGCTTAATTTAACCTCTCATTAAATAGACCTGAAATTGTTAGCTGGTGGCAACCGTCTTCAAAAATGTTTTATAATTAAAGCTTACTCAAACCTCTATGTTCAAAATTATTAAAAAAAAACTTCCGCACCCATATAAAAGTTTTACTTTAACTTGTCCATTAAATTAATTTCCAGTTACTAAACAAATGGCAATCCTCCTTAAAAATAAAAACAAAACCTTCTTAAACCCTTTTCCTTAAAACACCTACATACATATCTAATATTTACGTCAATAGTGTCATAACTCAAAGAAAAACCAAACTCGACAAAAACGGCTACATTTTTTAATTTACATATAGTCCCATAGTAAAAATTAATACAACCTTAAACTAAAAACCTTAAACCTTCTGGTGGGCAACTGGTAATCGATATATCTCTGAAATTTTTACACAACATAAAATAAGAAGTAGCGGTAATTTCCGCGAATATAACTCAATATTTGTAATTTTTGGATTATGACACTATTGAAGTAAATAGACAATATGTAAAGTAAATGGCTTCAATTAACTTAATTATAAAATTGATTTTAACTTTTTGTGCAGGTGGCAACCCTCGTCAAAAATATGTTTTAAAGGAAGCTTTCCTAAACTTCTCTAGTTTTATACCCATATTAAAATATTTGATTTCACTTGTTAAATAAATTGATATAAACTTTTTCAGTTGTATTTTCGAAACAAATCATTTCTGAACTCCTTTCGTTCGGCACCGATATTGTTGTAATATTTTATTTAGTTTATTATTTAACAGATTTTACATTTGAAAAAGGTGGCAACTCTCTTCAAAAAATGTCCCATATGTTAATCCATGTTGTAACCTATCGAGTGCAAAATTTTATTGAAGTATGCAGTGTCAGTTTAAGCGTTAAAGAGTAATAAACATACTCACTCAGCTGTCTTCATCCATCTTCTGATAGAGATACTTTTAGGCCCGTTGTGAAATGGAACCAATTAGTTTTGTTTGCTTAAATTTGAAAAACTGTCAATACCCAGTTTATGAAGATTACGTCTCCAGAGTTCTCTTAGTCCTCGGCTTCTTCGACATATATCGTTTGTTGGAAATCTCTTCTGTGTGTTTTTTTGCATCGCCCAGTGACCATTGATGATATCAACAACCCTACTGAGTTGAGGGCGTTCGAGGAGAATGAGGGTGCTGGGCAAATTTTTTGATAAAAAAAATAGTTTTTGAAAATATGTCATCTCAAAAAAAAAATTGGAAAAAATCACAATGGTAGCTCTAAGTATTGAGCAATATTTAAGTATAGTATTATGGGGTGCACCCAACATAAATTGAGTTATGAATTTTTTTTTACACCGAAGTTGAGTAAAATGAGTACATTACAAAATTACAATTTTTGTTTAGAATTTTTTTGAGTATGCAGTTGTATAGCCCATTAAATTTTAGTATGATACAGTGCAAGTTTTAACCGACTGCAAAACCGGAATTAATTTTGTTTTTCTTTGAAAACGGTTTTGTGCAAAAAGCCGTCAGCGCAAAAAATATTAAAAATCAACGCAATTTTGCAGTAGCTTAAAACTTGCACTTTATTATACTAAAATTTAATGAGCTACAAAACTGCATACTCTAAAAAAAATCTAAAAACAATTTAAAAAATTTTTAATCATTTTACTAGATCATGTAAAATAAACGCTGCAAGCAGCGCCGCTAGCGAATTCCTTATTTCTTACAACTTCTTATATCATTTTTTGGTGGGTGTCTCATGAAGTGCCAACGAGGGGGCTTTGCTTCCAGCAGGTGTCCGTTCGGGTGTTACTGCAGTAGCCGCGAGGCAGGAAGTGCTCGATTAGCATAAAGTTCTATGTGACGGCGTACATTAAGGCCGGATTGCTGTGGCTTGACATGTCTGTAGTTTCATATGCTGCATCTTACTTCTAGCAGCTTTGTCTCCTTGATCCAGGGAGCGAAGACGGTGGCCGTTAATTTTGTAGGGGAGAATGTTAGCGGTTTCTCAAATCACTTTATGTTTTGTCTAAGTTCTTAAGGAAGTCTACATGCAGGTATACTAGTCTACAAATTAAATTTAACAATAATTTCACCAATTTCTAAGAGAGGACCCTTAGATTTGAATTTCGAAAAAAGAGTCAAGGATCGTGTTGACATAGATCTTATTTGAAATAATGGAATCGTGTACAATAATATTTATGTAAAAATTTATACAGATTGGACAATTTTCATTGCATTCATAAGTATGTACATATGTATCTAAAGATACGAAACATAGCCATGTAGTACGAAGCTATCTTGCCATTGTTATCGACTACAAAAGCTTTCGTTTGCTTATGCGTACATATTTATTCATGTAAACATTTATTTTTTATACACATATACATATATATAATAAAGAAAATTTTTCGCATATTTGTCGTCAAACAACGCACATTAATAAATAAAATCAGGAACGTGCATAGATATTTACATAATATACATACATATATGTAGATGAAAAATAGAGAATAATAAAAGATCAATGTACTTACTTATTGTGCACGCCGGAAAGAAATGGCAAAAGACATTTGACGCAACGCCCATAAATGAAATGAAAGCAAGCAAAGCCAAATAAACAAAAAAATGCGTATGTATGTATAAGTGTGCATACATACCATGCGGGAAATATACCTCACTATAAGTTAACTTGAAGTTGATTAGGAAATAACTAAAGGGCACTATTATCGTATATTCTCTCTGAGGAAAGCTAACTATATTTCAATGGCGACGGCCGCTAAATAGTCAAGGGTGGTTACCTCTGCATTTTATGTCAACTAACTTTTAACTAACTACTTTTGAACATAAAATATCAATAAGAAAATCAAAATTTTGTTTTTGTTTTCTTTTACTTGTTTATTAATATACTTTCTTTTATTACATTTCATTTTTGTTTACATATTCTGCTGTAGGTGGTCCCATATTCGTCCGTCAGACTCCGTTAGACATAACTTCAAAACGATAACACAAAATGTCGATCTTTTTTTTATTTGTCCTCAATACGAAAAAGTATTTGTGAAGTGCAGAAAGAAAGTGTATTCAAAGTAAAATTTGTTGCTTAAAGAGAACAATCTCCTGAATTCAACTGCATTACTCCTGCATTACTTTTCAACTAGTTCAAGTTAGTTTTTTCTTAGCTAACTACAAGTTATATATTTTATGGAAAACCTGCAAAAAAGCTTACTCCAAGCTGGTTATTATTTGTCAATGGACAATTTTTTTCTGCAGATTATTTATATACAGATGTATGTAAATACTTTTATATATACATACATACATACATACTCGTAAATTGTTTTTTATGTGAAGTGATAATGCGAGCTACCTAGGGCCGTTTTCTCATCTAACCTTTAGATTACTGGCCACTTTATCGCCTCGATATACGGGTTTTCATCAGCGATAACTGATGAAGATGCATAATATATGTATGTATAATATACATATGTATGGATGATATAATAGCTTTGATCCAATACTTTTCGTGTAAAATTCTGGAAAAAGGTCAAACAGCAAAATCACTCTCTAAAGTGAGAGTAAAAAGTAAGTAACAGCAAAACGTACAGAACAAAAATAGCATCAGGTAAAATCTTGCAACTTCAATCTCTACACAACTCTCCAAAAATCGCTCTCATTTACATGAACCACAGATTAAATTCCGAAAAGAAAAACTAAATTTAGGAATATATACAAATATAAATGCTCAAACTATAAGCTCAAAAACAGTAATTGATGCGGTGTTTTCAAGATATTTTAACGCCTTTGAGTCACAAGTACATACAAGTATCATATTTTATCAATCATACCGATAATTTCATGTATTAAAATAATTAAAAATAAAAATGAATAAAAAAATTTTTATCAGCAAAAGGAATAAAATTAATGTTTAATTTCTAACCTAACCTACATGTGTATGTATGGAACTGAATCGCCTAAGAATAGTTTTACGTATAAAAAGATTATCCACATTTTCGAGCTTAACTCCCTAATCTGTAATTAGAAAGAGATTAGCCATACAAAATTTTGATTATAAAATTATCTCAGATTAAACCGATAACTTTTTGGTTTCCAACCTAGTTTTATCGATTATACTTGCGATGAAGAGGAGGAATGTCAAATGTAAAAGCAAACCAAAACTGACGCTAGTAAGAAAAAGAGGCTTGTTATGGTATTTTTTAAAAAAAATATTCAGCTAAAATATATTTAAATAGCATAATATGTGTAGCAGAAAAAAGTGACCACGTTGGCACAGAGAAGAAGTTTAACTTTTCCTCGAGTTGTGCGAATAACAAGCACAACCAAATTGACAGCTAACGAGCTTTGATTGAGATTATATTTATATGTAAACGTACTTTTATGCTTCTCCCTTCGCATATGTTTACACATCAAATTTCATGAGTACCTAGTACTCACGCCTTTTTTTTTTAGTACTTGAACTTTGGTGGACTTAGGCGAGCCTAAGATATTGACCAAAAATCGTTATCTTTCACTCTGATTGTTTTTAGAGCATAATGAACCACATTTTTGCTATTACCAATCAAAATTCTAAAAAAAAGCGGATTTTCGGCCCAGGCTAATATAGAAACATCTGGGTTTGGTTTATTTCATTTTCAAAGAACGTCTTTTTACAAGCTTTTATTTAACTTCACTTGTATGTATGTATGTCCTGGAATTTTGCAATCAATATTTAACAAACTTCCCGATGAGCCACAGACTTGAAGCGTCAAAATGCAATATGAAAGACGAATTAACCCGCTAGGTGGCGTAGGAGTCGAGATATTTGGAAAACCCGTATTTATAGTATATTACTTATATAAAAATAAATATCTCCACAAAAAAATTGTGCGGATAGATGGCGCAGGAGTCGAGATATTTGTAAAACCGGCATTTATAGACCGATTTCGTTTATATATATAACATATATATTACTTATATAAAAAGAAATAACTTCACAAAAAAATTGTGCCGACAGGTGGCGTAGAAGTCGAGACATTTGGAAAACCCGTATTTATGATCCGATTTGGTTCACATCTAGAATACATACAAATATGTGTATAACCTACTTAAATTTAAATCTATTGAAACCCCAAATCATGCCTTGCGACTTCAATAAGACAGGAGGCTTACCTAAAGAATTGAAAATATTTCAATGATGCTAAAAACGATCCAATATTGATGTATCCAACGAACTTATAAATGACGCAATAGGATCCATCGCTGAGATTATCTGGCCAAGTTTTAGACGAGATCAAATGTGTGCTGAAGATATACAATCAATTCGTGTAAAATTCGGAAATGGACATGTTATACAGCCAAAGTCAATACAGATTCCGGCAAAGTTGAATTACGAAACCGCTGAAAGCAGAATGCTGCCACTCATACTATCATGGGCATCAACAGTATGTAAATGCAATGTACATAATTTTCAATGAGATATATATATATATAATGAGATATAATATATAATATAATTTTATTAGATAGTTAAATAAAGACTGTGAATTTGACACACAGATGCAATTGCATATGTATCGAAATAGTCACATACACTGATGCAAATACATATCGTGTAAGAACACTTTTACAGCGCGCAACAGAGTGAAAGGCGTCAACGGGAGCTACTGTCTGATTTGTGCATATATCTACATATACATATTTAGAAATATATATAAATGTGTACATATTAATATACTTACATACATACCTAGTAACTAAATAATGTACTTTGTCGACTCCGGAAACTCTTCAAGAGGAAAGTTAAATAGAATTATATTAATATCATTTTAGGTTCGATCAAAGTACATGTAACATTATTGAAAATTACTTCTACCACTTCTATAGCCGGTTATTCTCGTTAAATAGTAAAGTTAAGGTACTACAGAACATATGTATGTATGTATGTATATTTCAATCCACATAAACACTAACAGCCGGTTGTAAAGCTCATACAGCTCATGGTTCCATCGTCTGCGGTACTCGCCGTCAGCAGCGCGTAAAGACCTGTAAATATTCCGCAGAGTCTTTCTCTCGAACACTCCAAGGACCGCCATGCATGTTGTCTTTGTCCATGCTTCTGCGCCATATTCGAGAACGAGCATGATGAGTGACTTATCGTCGCTTGGCGCGCCATAGCTCGTATTTGCCAAATTCAATACCACGTATGAGATAGCATAGAAAAACAATTTATTTTGGTTACCCTGTCTCAATGCTTCCCTACTTTAATAGTAAATAGTTATGGTAGAAGCTCATATTTAGCAATTTTAGTTAGCAAACCATTCAAACGTTCTGACGAAAATAAGTTTCTCCGGTTTTTTGCGAAATTTTCGGACTGTCTTAAACGTGGTATTGCATTTGGCGGATTGAAGAATATTGTCTCTATGGATTTTTGTATTACACTCACACAAAATGAAAGACAATTTTCATTAAAACAAATTTAAAAATTCATCATAACTCTCCAATTTTCTGCCCCTTCGGGCACTCAAAATCGGTTCAAAGCACCGTAATCTACCCGGCTAACGCCCCTCCCAAAAATGCAAGTGAAAAAGTAAAGTTCGAATTTGAAAAATATTGATTTTCCAGAATTCTATACCATTTCTAAGAAAAATTTTTTTTTTTTTCATATAAATTTGTATAATACATGGAAAACTTTGAGCGCTTTGAACAACCTCTAATTTGTTTACTTTCAAAATACCAATCGGGGTATACTTTTTCGGTATAGAACAATCCTAGGGAGTGAGAGCATAAAAATTAAATTACTTCTCTTGGAACACCCTAATGTACATGCATTCATACGTTTATACCTGTGAATGTATTTCACCGAATACACAGATATCTATGCTAGGTTTATCTTCAAAAGAAAGTCAGTAAAAAGAAAGTGGGAGCAAAGCAAATCCAGCAAAAGCTATCTTCTGTACATTGGTATTATTTTTTTTTTTATTCATTTTTTTTTTTTTTGTTCTAAAAGTCGTTCACCTCTCTTTCTTACCGCCGGGAGTTGCAAATAGTCGGTATCAGGTGAAAGCGCTAACAAATTTCCAACAGCGCACTTTATGACGCTGAACGTGTGTGCAACCAATTGTTAGCTTATTGCCCAATCACACAGTTACTGTTTGCAGATTTAATTAGATTTTAAATCCGGTTGCAAGCAAACTTTAGATTTGCCTTAAGCGCTTACTATGTACGTATGCGTTCAAATGCGGTTGGCATTAAAGCAGTAAATGCTGAAAGAAAATGAGACTTTAAAAGCTTTTATTTACTTTTGCATAAACTCGGCAATTTGCATGCAAAAAGTTATATTCATTAGTTGGCGGCGAAATCGGTCGAATGCAAGCATTTTTGAGACAAGCTAATCGGACATGGCCACAAGCATTGCGGTCAACGTGTCTGACTGTTTGACGAACTACTTATGATCGAATTTGTTGCGTTTTTTTTTCGTTTCGCTTTTTTCTCTATTTCCACTTGTTTCCACCTTCGGTGTCATGCAAATTGACTTATTTGCAAAAATTGCAAATTTATGTAAATAACTGATGTACGCTTGACGCGCTTATTAGTCAGCAAAGACTGTGAAAAATGAGTTTTCTGAAGGTCTAGCTCGAAAATTAAGAGAAAAAATATTCGTCAATTCATTGCAAAACAGTTGAATCTCAAAGAAATTTTAACACACTTTGTTAATATTGTGTCTTTGATCAATGGCAATACACGCAGAACTTAAACTTTTAGAGGTGTGAAATATCATACGTAATTGCCTACATAAATACATACACTCAGAAAAAAAATTCTTGATGCTAGGAAAAAAGTATATTATTCTTAGGAAATATTGCCTTGAAATGTATCCAAAGACAAGGCTGCCGTAATATGAGTAAATGTTTTGACTCAGCTTAAGGCAATCACAATTCCCTAGTTTTCAGTAGTATTTTCTTTCTTCTTAGGAAAAATTAACTTGCCGTGAAAGGAATAAGTACATACATATGTCATTTTGCTCGCAGCGCTCAAACGGTCGCAATGGCCGTCAGAGCAAAGCTCGAGGTTCGGGTCCTAGAGCAGAGAGATTTTCGAAACTGCGGTCTCAGAACTAGACGCAGTAGTCTTCACGCGACGGCACAGCCAACATTTACTAGGAAAGCAATTAACTTCGTCTTAATAGCACTGACAAAATTATTACCTACTTATGTTGAGTAAATTTACTTCCTCAAATTAATGACGCACTATTTTTAGCATGAACCTGAATTAAGGAAAAACTTCACAAATTGAGTAAATTTTTCGTAATATCAGGAAAAAAACAGTAACTCTAAAATATGGAAACTGGTTTCTTGTTTTAAGGAAATGCTTTTTTCTGAGTGTATGTATGTATGTACAAAAAATATTTTGCTAGCATCTTTAATTGTTCGTAAGTTATTGACAAATGTCACACATAGTTAATTATTCAACTTCACTTTGCTAGCTATGTCTCCACTTCTTCTTTATTTTCTGTACTTTTGGGCAGTAATGGGCAAACCTGTATTTACTATATACTTAGTAAGTACTTATAGTAAAGTATTTAGGTATCTATGTTGTAGGAAATAACCAAGTACCAAATGTATACTTAAGGATTTTCGGGTATTTGTCCACATCACAATGTTTCAATGCTTCCAATTTATATTATAATAACAGATTGGCGCTTACACAACAATATGTTAGTGTTTGGCCAAGCTTCTCCTCCGGTTTGTAGCGTGCGACTTACTATTTTCACACAAAGTGGAGGCACCTAGAGTTTTACGCGGTCTCCGAACGGCGATTGAATTTTTATGAGAAGCTGTTTTTCATGCCGAAATATGCCAAAATATGCGCGATACTGAGATTTTCGGGATTTGGAATTTGCACTGATGGCAATAATAGAAACTCCTTTTCTTGACCAGTGTTGGCTATATTTCTTTTTTATTTAATAATTAATATTTTTTATAAATTTCTAGCTCATTATACATATAACACCACGCGATAGTAAATTTTAAACACAAATGTCAATATATGTATTCCCGAAACCATGGGCCAAATATAGTAAAATTGCGTTCTTAGTTTTTCACTTTGACGTCAGTAATCCAAATATGATTTAGAAAATTCAGAGAAATGTGCTTAGAGAAGCAGTATGGGTATCAAATTAAAGAGGAAATCCTATAGAATTTAAACAGATTCAAGATTTTGGTGCAGAAGGTCTGGTAAGTATTGAAAATGTCCTTTTAAAATGTTTTCCTTGAAATTTCGCATATTTGTTTATAAAAAAAATTATATGTTAAGGACTTATATAAACTCGATAACATACTCGAATTTCGTCCTTTTAACTTTATCAGCTTAAAAAATTACCTATTCGTCCTTGTGAATCCAAAAAATTTTAATTTTTTTTAGTTAAGAAATTTCCTTTTGCATTTGGACCCATATTTTTATTCTACATTGCATTGAATTTTTGAAATAATTTTTGGAATTAATCATATCTTTGAAATAACAAAGTCCTTCAAAATAAATTCTGACGTCGGAGTGAAAAAATAAATCCGCCACTTTAATTAAAAAATTAGGTTTCAAACCCATTTATTATTATTTATTTCAAGGTAGAAGAGCTTCTCAAACAATATAGAAGAAATTTTTTCGGTCGACCCCCTCTTTCTACAATTCTACCATATTCCCAAACTCGTCAAAAAAGGTGAAAAATATAAGATCGAACGATGGTAATTTGCGTCGGGGTTGAGTTCCAATCCAAAAATCTGGGTGGTAAAAACGAAAAGAAATATTGTCTATTTGCTTGTGTTCTATTTAGAGACAGAACGCTCTGAGTTGTATAAAAAATAAACTTAGATGAAGTTAGTAGCTCACAAATCAATATTGCTCTTGAATTGAGTTGCAGTGAGGAGGAATATGGAAATTTTATTACTCAGTGAGGAATTTTTGCGAACTCTATCTTAAAATACGTTACCAAAAAAAAATAAAGGAAAGTTTTAAAAAAGGAAACTAAAGCTTATCTGATCCATATGCAAGCCGAACTGAAAAAATTTAGTTCAAGCTCGTAGACCAAAAAAGAGCGAAAAATTTCCAAAATTATTTTTACGCTCCATTTGTTGGGATTACATGAGAACCGTAGCTCCCAGAAAATGTTAAGCCAATAAGTCTGAAAACTAGAATCTCAAAGCTTAAAAGTGCTTTTTTTTAGTCTCAATACGACCATTTTTTACCGAAATATAGCCTGCCCCAATTACACCGAAAAATTTGGATTTTTTTGCTATCGAAACCTGGTACATTTTCGTGGACCCCTACTTACAACTCGCTCTTTTTCATGTCAACGTAGACCCTCGACGAGCCTCCCGTCGACCACTAGGCGTCCACCTGGACCACTTTGGGAATCACTGGTCTATGTATTTGAATTTTTAATTTACATTTCTCAAATTACGCAAAACTAGCCACAACTGACCAGGGGTTTTGTTGGCATTGCGGTCATTTTACGGCAAACACACACTTATGTATGTAAGTACATCCATGTATATGTGTGTTTTTTTTTTTTAGTGCCGGCATCAAAACCTGCTTCAACTTATTCATCATTGATTGCGAATCTCTCGCGTCAACGTGTCATCTGGCGTAAAATACGCACGATATCTTTTGCTGTCATATTTTATTTACTGATTATTTTGTTTTAAAATTTTTCCTTTGGTGTTTTGCTTTCTTCTTTTGGCTGTGAATTTGTAGTTTTTTTTTGTAATTTTTTTTTCTATAGAAGCAAAGGCACTTCAAATTCACAAAAAGTGGCACAATCTCAAAAAAGGCACACTAAACAAAATTAGCGAAAAAACACTTACAGCTATACTGAACATTTTCTTAACTTGCAAAACTTTGCTGGTTTTTGTATACCAAATACATGCACTCGAGTGATTAAATAATTCAATACATACAAATAAATATGTACGTATACATATATATGTATGTACATAAGTAATTTATTTACATATATTCATAGATTGGTGCGGCTCTGAGTCACCTATTTGCCTTATTTGGTTACGCTTGTTTAAATTTCATATTTGGCATAACGCGAATTTCCAATTATTTATCATTTATTATAGTTCTCGAGTATCATACTTCAAAAATGATTAACAATCGATATGTGTTTTATAACATAGATTAGATAGCTAAGAATTCTTGTTATTAAATAGTTATGATTAAAATAAAAAGGGCTTTGCTTTCGAGTGCAATTAGAGCAAATTATTAGATTTCGATTAAAATAGATGGTTCAAAGTTTAAGTTAATTTTTAATGCTATTAAATTTGATTTATAAATACCATAACAAAATTTAAGTAAGCATGTAGTACGTAAAACTATTCTTAAAAAAAATCAAATAAAGACACTCTTTAATATACAACTTTTCTATAAATGCACTGAAAAGTAATTTTTCCCAGACCCATAGAATTTGTCTTAATAAGCTTTAATTTTAGAAGTTTAGCAAAATGCAATTTATGAGATTTAAAATGAAAAATGCTCATGTACTGTATCTTAGTTTGAACCTTTTTTTATACGAAATACTATATACATATTTATTAAATACTTTTACTATACTGAAACGTTTTTACTGAAATCGGACAAACAAGAGAGCGAGTTGATATAAACGTGGTAATAAATGTAGTAATAAACGTGGTCAAATAGGAGAGGAGAAAAGGGGAAAGAAAAAGGATTAAATTGTGACGCCAATCAAGTTCAGCATACGACTAATTTCTACGCCCGAAAGCTGATAAGAAGCGATACCCAAGATGCTTAAACCTTACGCTCCCGACAATGATCAGTTAAGACTCACACCAGAAACGAAGGCAGTGATTTGTTGAACGTGTACCATCGCCGACGGTCTACTCTCGTCGAAGTTCTCTCGGCTAGAAGAACTTAGCCATCTTGCATTCCTTGATTTGCACCTGGAGTATATGTTCAGCTCCATGTATGGTATCGCTTTCAATGCAATCAATCCGCTACTTCTTCTATGGCGGTCGACTCCGGTGTACATATGTGATTCGGGAGCCTAAGTTTGCGGCTGATAAATATTTCTTTCCATTCCCATTTCGTAAATAAGTTCTCTTGGCCCTGGCAGAATATTTTACAACCCGCCCTATCCTCACTTGAAATATCCACCCGAATTCAGCATCGGTGGGGAGTGGTGGGTCGGGTGAATTCAAAGCTTTTGGAATTGATGTACTCTGGTACCAATTTCAGTAATCCATTGTCACTGCCAAGTGTCCCACTTATTCCAATTAAGGCAGATCTTTGTAGCCCATCAAACATTGACGTGACGTTATGTGAAAACTAGTTAACAAATATGTACATAAGAGCGTCCAGATATCAATTAACCGATTAGCAAATTATCAAATGTGTGCCGCCCCCACAAAAGGGAAATTTTAACAAGTCTCCGCCCATATTTTAGTATATAAACGCAGAATCAAAAATGTTAATGTTATATTTTTAAGCCCAAAATAAAAGTCTTTTCCCTAATAACAAACAAACCGCTTAACCAAGTCAAACAAGTTTGGTATCAAATGAAAGTGGACTAAAATATGTAGCTTTGAAACTGAAATGTTTAAACGAGGAAAGCCAGCGGAAAGCCAGCTATTGAAAAATTTTTCAATAAAAAATGTTATTTAAATACCATAGAACAAACCTTGGGTCAGGTATATGCATTTCTTTTGTATTAAATTATAAAAAAAAATATATATATATAAATAGAACTGGTAACCTTCGTTCGTTACTCCTGTTTAACAGCTATTTAAGTCCTCTTTCATTTGATACCCAATTTGTTTAATGTGGATAAGCGGCTTGTTTATTATTAGGAAAAGGCTTTTATTTTGGACTTAAAAATAGCTGGCCAAGTTAAACTGTTGAAAATAAGTAACTAGAATTTACTACCCCCGCTTGCACTTGTTTATACATACTACAATTAAAAAAAAACAATCTAATTAAAAAGCTCTATATGTATGCACTAAATGTATGGCGTTCATAAACTATAAAATAGACGTATCGCTCAATTTACTTCAATAGTGTCGTATCTGATTGACGTATTACCTACTTTAAAACCAATCAATTTTTGTAAAATCGTTTAGATTACTGATTGAGCTATTGAAATCCTCTCTTTTAATATAAATAATTATTTTAAATAAGTTTATAACAGGACTAACATATCTCAAAATATCCATTAAGCTGTGCCTTCTTCCTAATTGAAGTACTCTTATTGTGCCATTTGAAAAATACCGTAATAATACGATTATTATTTTTTAATACGCAAATCCAGCATTACTGTAGGGGTATTCTCTGAGTCCAGCAAAGCCCTTGCACGATGCACGGATTGCACGGTAAAACCCGGTTTTCGTACGGCATAGCTTTGCTAACCGTGCGCCATGCAAGGGCTTTGCAAAACTCAGAGAATACCCCTTGTATATTTCAGTTTATTTGTATACTTATTATGGGTAATAGACAATGATTTATGGGAATTTTCTGGTTTGTGGGAAATTTCACGTTGCACTGAGTTGTAGTTACTTTAACCACATTACGACGAATAGTTTTGTTTTGTTTTTATTTTGGTAGAATAGAAAACAAAACATCTAATTGTGCATTATGTATATATGTATGTATACAAAATTCACACACCATTAGCCAACACAATATTTATAAAAGATCATATCACTTTCGGCAAACTCAGTTCATATACATAACTAGTAGAATAAATCTGCGACCGAAAATAACCATTATTTTGATGATTTCTAGTATTAGGATTTTTATTGTTAAATTTTTATTAAATTTTATTTTTTCTGTCATTTTTAACCGTTATAACGAAGACTGGGTTTTTTTGAGCGCTTTGAATCTTTTACGATCTAGCAAATTAAAACTGGAATAGTATGCGCGAAAAATATAAGTCCAATTGTTACTTGAAAATTATCTAATATATATTGTTTGGGATATGCTATAAAAAAAATTTGTTTCTGTTCGATTTTAAGTTCGGTTTAAGGACCAGTAAAACCAGTAAATATGAATATTTAATTCAAAACAGATATTTAGCTCTTTGATCTTGAATTTTGCCATTTACACTTGCACCTAGCAACAATCATATTATTAGCGCAAACAATTTTAACGGCGCCGCAATTTATTATCAGCATGTAGTGAAAACGTAATCTTTTAAAAACCGAAAAGTTGGTCTACATTTCATTACCACAATTTATCTATTTCATTATCTTTGTTTCAATTTTCAAATCTTATCGGTATGTACACGAATAAAAATATTAGCAGAAAATATTTAGCAAAAGGTAAGAGTTGACAATACGACAATGACAAAGAACAAATTTTGAACAGAGACAAATAAACAACATGCAACCAACACCCCCAAAAAGTGGGACTAGAAGACTAGTAACCAATATGGTCTAAATTCATATGTAATTGAGGAAAATAGTAAATTGAAATAAAGTTTAAAATTTCTAGCTATCACCCCTAGAATTTTTCTAAGTGGAAAAAAGAATAACGGTATTTTTTGTTAAAAACAGATTTAGAACTGCTTTGAGGCATTCAGTTTTCCAGGTATTTTATATGGGGTTAAAACACTTTTTCGTAGAAATGGTATAAATTTCTTCAAGATCAATAATTTTCGATCGGAAAACGGTGTTTCTCCTTAAGAGACTTCCAAGAACAATATCCAATTTTTAACCATTTTTTTTAATATGAAGCGTTTTTATAGGTCCGCCAAAAAATTCAATGGGGGACCCATAAAAAATCGTTAGTATTAAACAGAGGTAAAATAAACAATTGGGTGTTATTAGTGGAAGTCTCCTGAAGAGAAACAGAGTTTTCCGATCGAAAAATTTCGATTTTCATTTGCAAGAATTCTATGCCTATTCTATTCTAAAAGTGTTTTCCTCCATATCAAATTTATCGCACACCTAGACCTAAAGTGCGATCTACTAAACAAAAATTTTGCAGATTTTTTTTGCATAAATCAATTCATAGGACTTACATCAAATTAATGGAAATATTTTGTCTTCATCATTATATACATTAACCAAAAAACAACCCTTATAAATGCTTTTGTATTAATTGCGTTGAATCTGTACAATTCCCTCTCTGAATTTTGAGTTAGCTCACTTTAGATCTCGGTGTGCGATATTTAAAACTTCATGGACTTTGAGGCAATTCTAAAATTTTTTTAACAAAAAATACCGTTATTCTTTTTTTCCATTTAGTAAAGTTAAAAATTTACACTTTTTCATTTTGGACCGCCCTAATGCAATCTAATAAATGCTTAAAAGAATATACATACACATGTAAGTACTTAATATATTCCTTTTGTCACTGATGATAAAAGTGTTATTTTATAAGTATCCGGAGGGAAATAATAAGAACAGTATCTAATGCTTTAATTACTACGTAAACGAATTTAATTCATAATAATAAAAAAACTTACTAAATACAGATTTTAAAAAATTATTATTTTTTTTTAATGTTATCGTTTCAGGTAAGTTACTTCTCTTGCTTAACTGGTGCGTCTACACAACACGAAATGTTTACCAATTAAAAAAAAAAAAACCTAAGCAACGCAATTTTATATTTTTTGACAAAGTAAAATAAGGTAAAGTGTTATAGTGAAACTTGATTTTTTTGTGTTATTTAGTACAACAAAAGTAAACCCAATCGCTCTTTAATCTCTTAAATTAGTGACACCTTTTTCGTTTCAATTACTCTCGCAAATTCAATTATTGTCTTAATGAGTAGAGCTTCAGATGTTTTCCTAGCAAAATTCTGTGATGCAACAGTGTTTCACGATCTAATAGCCTTCTTCAGGTTGGCCTCATAGTAAAAAGGGCTAAGCGGTAAACGAAGATATCACAATAATGTCTTCGGTATTTACCCAAGTAACTAAGCCATTTGATATACACATGTAAGTGACTGTCATTCTTGAGATATTTCTAACAAGAAATTTTTTCTATTTGGTATATACAACTGAAGACTCAAAAAAATACATATTTCTAAGCCTTACTAAATTTTGCAAAGCAGTAGTGCAGTTTAGTAAAAGCAAATCAACATTTTTGACAAGTCTTGACTTCTATTCTTTTGGGATTTTTAAGGTTTATTAGTTATTTCACTTTCAATTGAGAAAATAACCAGGGACCAAAAATAACTGTTATCTGTTGCAAACGTTGCCTGAATTCTAAAATTTAACAAAAACGTTGTTTCATAACAGTTAATAGATGAGAAATATTTTTTCCGTTGCTGATAAGAGTTATTTCCCAACGTTTATTTTTTACGTTGCGTGATAACGGTTATTGTCCAACGTTTATTTTTTACGTTGCTTGATAACAGTTATTGCCCGACGTTTACTTTTACGTTATCTGATAATAGTTATTTCACTCTCTCACTTTTATTTCACCATCTTTATCTTATTCTCTATCTCCATCTTCATCAATATCCTAATCTTATAACGTTTATCAGACAACGTAAAAAATAAACGTTGTAAAATAACTCTTATCGGCAACGGAAAAAATATTTCTCCTGCATAACAGTTATCAGGCAACGTAAAAAATAAACGTTGGGTTATAACTCTTATCGACGAAATAAAAAATATTTCTCATCTAATAACTGTTATGGAGCAACGTTTTTGCTATAAAACTTATAACTGTTATGTCCCTGGAAATAACACAGATTTCCTTTATTGGCGTTTACCTTCTAACACCCTCCGGAATAATCCTATACTAACAGGACAACTGTGGCAACTGTCTTTCAATGACAATTGTCAATTCTGACGATTATCGTGAAAGCTCATTTCTGTCTTTTGAAAAACTAATTGAAAGATCTGCTAAAGGGGAGGCGTTAACATTTTCTGTTTGTCTTTTAGCAAAAACTTTTCTTAAGATTAAATTAAATAAAAAATATATAGTATATAAAACAATAAAAACTAAAAATTATTAGAAAATTAAATTAAAAAAGGATTAAAAAAATTAAATAAATTTCTAAAAATTAAAAAAATAATATGTTTATTTTTAAAATAAAAAAAATCTAAAAATTAAAGGAAAATTCAATTGAAAAGAATATAAAAATTACATTTAAAAAGACAAAAATAAAATAGGTTCCTGAATGTCTTTTTAAAATAAAATCTAAAAATTAAAAGAAAATTTATTTAAAAAAGAAAAAAATAAATAATAAAATAGATAAACTAAGTTTCTAAATGAAACTAAAAATACTCTGTATATTTTTATTGTTCCATTTTCCAAATAATTTTCTATTATGAGTGGACTCAAGCTCAAGGCCATAAATAACAAAACAAAAAAGAACAAATTTTTAACACAATAATTTCTACAAATTAAAAAAAAAATATTTTTCTTACATTAATAAAATCTAAAAACTAAAAGAAAATTAAATTAAAAAACGAATAAGAAATGTAAAAGCATTGAATTAAATTAAAGGATATTTATGTGTTTTTCTCTTTAAAAGAATTATATCTTAAATTTAAAAAAAGAAAAAAAATTAAATGTTGAAAAATTCCACCGCCCGGGGACTCGATCTCGGCAAGCCAGTGCTTTGATCACTCGGGCATTGCGACTGTTTGAGCAGCGTTAGCACAATGACTTACTAGTAATGTGCTGAATCGTCGGTACCCAATAGTCGGTACCCAATACTTCAAAAAGATTTCGGTATCCAATACTCCCTTTTCGGTACATCGGGTATCGATTCCATTTCAATCAGTATTAAAAGCTCCAAGAGAGCTTTTTTTGTAAGACTTTCGTTGCTAAAATAAAGAAAGCCTCTCCGACTATCTTGCCTACTGTCTTTAAATTGTCATACAAAAGGGTTTCAACGATCTTAGCCAGAATTGCCCCATTAGTCAATGTTGGAGAAATTGTTGTTATTTCTTCACTCGATGTAGCTTGGCCATTCTTTTTTAGATATGTACCTACGGCAAGTATAGCCGCTTTCTTCTTTTCTACTTACATTCGTAATTATTTTCTCTTGGTACGAGTAGGTTAGTAGCAAAAACAAATTTTAGTAAGTTTTTGGTTTAAGTTATACCAACAAAAAGTGCACGCTTAAAAAGTACTTCACTTGAATAAACTTGACCATAATCCCAGATTTCATTGTCTTCTATATCCTCAAAGAACGGCATAGGATTACCTAAAATTGAAAAAGCTTATAAAAAGCTGTGAATCTTCTTAAAGATTTTTTTTCTTCCATAAAAAACTTTTCATTAATAACCCATTGACGTTCGGAAGCGGCGTTGCCCGTTGTGTGACAACATAAAGGCGCGCACCAAAAATCCGAGGAAAAACTCGGCAAAATCCTGCAAAATTTTATTTACAAAACAATTACTTTTGCAAGCCTTTCTATTGCATAAAAAGAGTTTTGTGTAACGCTATTTTTTGGCTGATAATGATTTTTGGCTTGTTCCCTCACCACTTTATTGAACTCGAATCGGAAGCCGAAAGTGACAATCTTATTTACTAGTAGACCATTTTATTCAAACACATATTTAGAACAATAATTGGCATTTAATAATTAAATAGTTCGCGCCACGAATTTAGCAACAGGCATGCCTTTCATTTTCAATATGAATAAATAAATAATTAAAATATGAATTCGAATATTCCAGCATGTGAACCACGTTAAATATTTCCGAAGCAAAATACTTCCAGAAGAGTGAAGATGTTGGATCATCATTTGGTTTATTAAACATTGCCACAGCGAAGACTGTTTACTTTATTTAGCCTAGCTGATGTACGAATTTGCGTCAGTTCATTGATTCCAATTTCTGCAAATAATATTCGGCATAGACGCATAGATATGTATATATTGTAAATTAGGTCGTGAATTTGGTTTGTCATAAGTGCATAATAAATAGTATGTTAGGAGATACATACAGAGATACAAGATATTTATGTAGATAGTCAAAGAAAAAAATTCTCTTTTAATGTTTTTGCAATGCTAAAACTATTAGAAAAAAATTTTTTGTTTTATTTTTTGATCTTGGTTCGAATCCAGGTCTGCGGAATGGTTGCGCACACTGCTAACCACTACACCACAGCGGTCCCCATAGTGATTTTAAAAATGATTTCGATTACATTTACTGTTTCAATCATTGGCCGACCAAGTTGGACAAAGTTAAAAATTTAGAAAGGAATCCCAATTTAAATGACTTCACATGCTCATGCGACGTAAAAATTCAAAGCATTAAGACGCTTTTTTAGTATATACACATTTTGTACACACACTCTAGATTTGTATTTTATTAATGCTGTTTCTTTTGCCTAATCTGCTAATTTGAAGTGAATTTTTAGTGAGCATATGCAAATTCTTGCATGCACCTGTACCATAAAATTTAAAATTTTGTTGCTTTTGAGCCCGAAACTTTATCTTTTACTACTGCATATGTACATAAATCCAAAAATCATTATTCCACTCGAACTTAGCAGACGTTTGCCAAAATTTTGGAATAAGTTCTACAGATGAATTGGCACTTGTGCAAAAATTCATTATACTTATATACAGTGAGTCAAACAAGTATCCACGTGTTGAATTTTTAATATTCAATATAGTCTCAAACCTTTTAAAAAATGTAGGAAAATTCGAAAATTTTTCATCAAAATTTCAAATTTTTAAACTGAATCTTTAGAATAATTTTGGAATGTAGTTTTATAGCGCATAAAATTTTAGCCGAATAAAATATAAGTTTCAAGCGGCGGTTTTATTTTTTTTTTTTTTTGTTGACGGATTTTTGCACTTTTTTCATATAATACTTGAATTTCTTATGAAATCAAATCTGGAAGATCGTTCGCAACAAAATTTCAAAAAATCAACGCCAGTGCGATAAATGGCACTTTTTATAAATAAAAACAAAAAACGCAAAAGCCGTCACCAAAAAAAAAATTCAAAATTTAAAAATCTACGCTATTTTTTAACGCTTGAAACTGACTTCATAACATTGAAATTGTTTTGGCTATAAAACTGCGTACCCAAATACATATGTTCTTAAGTTTCGGATTAAAAAGTTTGAAATTTAATGAAAATTGTTTAAATTTGCCTAAATTTTGGAAAATGTTTGGAACCTTAATTTTTGTAGTTTTGTGTAAAGCTTGGAAAATATTTTTATGCATAGAAAAATTTCAAAAAAAAAAAATTTTTTGAAAAACTTTGTGAATATTTAAAAAAAAAATCACCACGTGTCACTTGATTGAATCACTGTATATACTCATGTATGTATGTACTTCTTTATATGTACATATGTATGTATGCATAAGTTTATGCGTTTGTGCCATTACGTGCAATAATCCGGTTGAATTGGCAAACTACATAAAAATGTGCGAAAAGAATTCACTTGATCGACATGCAAATCCAACTGTCCATTCAAAACATTTGAAAGTTTTAGTACCATTTGCATTTTTGTTACCATTTTTTATTATGCTAAAAGATGTACTAACTTTTTGAGATTTTGAGGGTGGGCCAATAATACCAGCTATGCACATATGAGGGAACATAGTATTAGGTATGCCCGCAATATTAAATAGAAGTAGAATCAAGTTTAGAAATGTTTTAAATATGTAAGGGATAAACTCGCAAAGCATGAGATTGGTTTCAAGATTCATTTTATAATTCTTTCGTGAATCATTAATTCTCAACTGGACTATATATTACATAAACTGGAAAATACCAAAAAAACAATAATACAAGCTTTTATGTAACTTGTTCTGTATGTATGAATGTAAGTATGTTTGTTAGGGGCAAATCTTGAAATCAATTTTTAACCTATAACCTAGAGACTCGACAATGCCGATTTTTTATTCCAAGATCATTTGTTTTCCCTATAATATGACAGTTGCAAAGGAAATTGTATATATTTATAAAAGTATTCGCATAAACAATTGCGAATACATTGTATCGAAGGACAGGAATACTGTTTTTTGTCAAAAATTCAATTATGTGTATTGCATGTATAATTGTTTGTACAAAATTAGTTGGTTCGTTGGTTTAAGTGGATTGTCATGCTGGTGACAACCAATTAGCAAGTTTTGCCATTTTGTATCCACAACTTGTGCAGCCATTTGGTGGCTTTAATGGATTTCAGTACGTCATACAGAGAGAGGCAACTGCACTCTAAAATATTTTGCAGGAATGGTCCAACCGAGTCTCTTTAGCCTCATACTTGCGAGGACTGGGCACTCGGTCAGAAAGACTTCGACCTTTGAGCGCGGGGCCTTGTAGCTGCGACACAACTTATTCAAGTGTAATCCAATCCCGTCGGCATGTGCCCCAACAGGCCAACGCCCTGTGCAGACTCACGTAAATTTTTAGGTATTATCTTAGCTCATTCCCAAAATAGGTTTTAAGTGATTCACGCAACACCCATAACTGCCGAATAATCCTATACGATGCTGTACAGTCCCACCTCTGCCTAGCCTTCGAGTGAAAAATGTCGGCAATTCTGCCCTTGATCTACCTGAGCGAGGCACCCATGTCCACCGCTGTCATATTATTGTAATTTCGTATTGATCAGTGATATAGACCAGCTCTCTCCTACAGTCCTCCACTGTTTGAGATGTAACAGCGATAGAAAGTGCCTGCATGGCTGCTTGGATATCTGAGAAGATACTCACCTGTATTCTCACGAGTGCATTCTCTTTGATGTACCTTACCGCCTCCTTAATTGGAGACGTTTCAGCTTGGAAAACGATCGCATTGTCTGATAGGCGAGGGATAGCTTTAGGTTATATTTCTCAATGAAAACCCCGGTCATGAGGATCGTTTTTTTGTAGAACATCTTAACCTCTTAACTCCAACCACAATGGGTCGTTTTGGCTTTCAGTTTTAAGCATGTTCATGAAAGCTGATTAAAAACAACAGTTAGAGTCTTAAAATGTTCTACAGAAAGTTTAATCTTAAGATTTTGCTAACGTTCACCGAAGTTGAAAAAATCAGGCGATTAAAAGTATTTGCTAGCGTTTTGCGATGTTTTGCATCCCTACAAACTTTCAGTGCAAATATCACTCTGCAAACATTTTTTCTTATCGTTTTTGGATGTTCCCATTGCCTTATCTGCGTCTGAAGTTTAAAAGATGCTAAATCGATTTAAGCATTAGTCTGTGTGGATTTTTTGTAGTTTTTAATCGACTTCATTGGACTTCGAAAAAATGTAGCGTTGCCCTTACACATTCCCACGCTCATTACTTTGATACTAATAGAAGTTTGAACACTTTATATTACAGAAATACAAGTTTGAACATGTTAAATTATGTCACTTAAAATAAATAAGGCGTTTTTCTGTTTTCTTTTTTTTTTAATGGATAAATAGATGACATTGTGTGCGAATGTAAAGTTGCCATCCAAGTAAATGACTAGTGCTCACCAAGATATTTAAACATCAGCCCTAAAATTTTCATATTCAATAATTAATATTTCACTGTATTAAGGGCACCCCTAGAACTTGCATTTATAAGTAGCTCTCTTAATGGTGAAGGTTTTGAGGGTCATATAAAAATATATACATATGTACACACATCTGTATGTATGTACATATGTATGTATGTACTTACATATCTTAGCATTTCATTGAAAGCCACGTTTGCTGCTTAAGTCCTTTTTTCTCTTTTTCATGCTTTTACTTTTATGCTATAAATACATATTAAATAGCGCTTTTATTCACATGAAAACTTCACATATTCACATGCTTCCTTTATACTCTTGTACATACCAAAAATGTCCTTGAAAAGGTTTCATTTAACATACGACGAAATATTGTCTTGGTTCTTGGTTGGCATTAGGCGTGAGGGCGCTCACCACGCTTTGCCCTACTTGAGCGTGCGTGCTTCACTAAATAAACTCTAATAAATGCGTGTTGTTAGAAGGTTAAAATAAAAATATGTCATTTATTACTACGATATTGAACATTAATTGTATGTTAGCACGTAAATAAAGGTGATTTTATTGTATATACATATACATATATATATATCTACATACATGAGTGGGTAATTAAAGCGCACATTTAACCCATATGCATGTGCATACATACTTATGACCTTGAGATACTAAAAATCAGATTTGCCAGAAAATATGTATTGAAGACTTCGCGTTTGAGAATTTATTTTGAAAATTATTTATCAAATGGTAGAGAGTAGTTTTAAAAATAGACACACTCTCGGCTCGAAAATTTCTCCACAAACTTCTGATCATGTCTAATGTCTCGATGCTTCCTAAGTTAAAATTAGTTTGTCAGGCTGTCGTATATCCAAACTCATATGCGCCGTTAACAGTCTTAAGAGAACGCACAACTTATTAATAAAACCCAGATCTGACGTTGCAAGGCCTTCAGCGATTCGGTTTTAACATATTCAGTCGAGGTATATGGTATCACAATGCCACTTAGTTGCTACTTGGGCGTAAATGTTTTTCCTAACCTAACGCACTGTGAAGTCGGCTTCAAGAAATAAAACCTATACTAGCAGTTATTTTAAAAATTGTAATTCAAAAAAGCGTAAGTTATTTGTTTATTTGATATCTGAATTTAAATGCGATGCATGTGAGTTAAGGAATAATAGTGTTACATAAATTAATTTTCCTTTTAATTTGTTTACCAATTTTTTAAACAAAAGTGACACTTCAAATTTAACCTTAAATTTATTGATCAACAATTTAAGTTTTCAAAACAATAGAGCACGAGTGCTTTACACCAATTCATAACAATTTTGAAAAGAGTGAAAATCTATCAAGTGGGCCACCCAAAATTGGACGGTTTACAACCATAAAAAAAATACATAATTTGAGCAATTTTGCAAAATTCGAAGTTGTACAAGAGTTATTGTTATTTACTTTTTTTTATGAATTCAGTAATTATTTATTATCCACCGATTCATAGCATGTATCTTGCTGATTTTTTTTTCATGATAATAGTTAATTAGACACACTTTAACCTGATTATTTTAATTTTTCAAATAATCATTATTTTGTAGAAAATTTTAAATTTTTTTTAAAAATCTGTTTAATGAAAATATGAATATTTTAAAAGAAAAAAAACACTAGTTATTACTTTTTTTCGATCCTGCCACGGGTGCTTTTGCTTTCATGCCGCTTGCCGCGCGGACTCGCAGCGAGCAGAGTCCACTAGGATTCTTCAGAAATCAGGATAGTTTAGAGACATCTAGGGGCAGGTCTTTGGAAATACTCGCCTGGGCATCATAATGGCCTCAGCGGTCTACGAGTGAAAGTTATTTCACAATGTAAATATTTGTAAATGGATGTCCTTACTCGGGTATTTACTTTTTAAACGTGGCACGGCAAATACTTTTCCAACATATTATGTATTAAAATTATGCAGAAAAACTGAACCTCACTTTCTGAAATCAGTTTTGCCCAATAATCCTCCGAGGGAACTATCTACTACTAGGTAGAAAGGGGCGGCTTTGGCTGATAAAGAATGTTGCTCAAATATGCATTCAGTTTTTTTAAGCACTTAACTGACAAAAATTATCATTGTGGACTTTCTTATTCAGCTACTTTCCCTTATTCAGCTATTATTTTACAAACAATCATCCAAGAGTCCTTTCTACTCGAAAAAGTGTTAAATTGGATTAATTAACATTGTATTACTCAAACCGCGATAGCATTTTGCATTAAATAAAGTATATACATATGTATGTATGTATAATTTGAGTGAAATGCTGCACCCAGTTTTTTATGTTTATGCCTGAATTGGTTGTTAGGCAATAAACTCGCAGGTAATTGCAAACTCAGCGCTATTAAAAACAGACATATGTACATACATACATACACCTTTCTCCTTCCATTTTAGTTTTATCACTTTTTGTGCCTTCCCCACAAATTCTTTATTTTACAGCTGAGTGCCCATATTTTACCATTCATTTTTGTCTTCTATTTCCGTTCCACATAGTCATTTCTTTTCGCTTGTTTATGGCTTCTATGGAATAACTGTAAACAATCGAATTGGCACGTTTTTATGCGAAAATTAAACTTGATTGCCAATAAACGGTGCATAGCAAGCTAATGCCAATAATAATGCACGCAATTGGTGCTATTTTCCCTTTTTCTGTGCGTGCCCGCATAGAATAATGTACTCTGACAATCATATTTTGCTGGCATTTTTTTCTATACCTGGCGCTATAAAATTTTAGGATTTACTTACATATTTTTGGAAAAATTTTTATGAATACATATATGTACATATATTAGACTGCTTCACCAAAAAGAAGTTGCGGTTTTTCCGTCGGGATTAAAAACTGTATTATGTTTGAAGACGTCCACCAAAATATTTCGGAAAAATATTAAGATTTACGTGAGCTGGACCGATTTGAAAATACCTCCAAAATTTGAGTTTTTTATGAATAAAAATAGTTTCTTATACTATGTCTCCATTGTGAGATTTAATGAAGATTTAGCCCTCTGACAAGATTTGACGTTAAATCTTTTGAGATTTATCATATAAAATTAAATCTCGAAAGGCAGTAGATTTAAGTTAAGTCTTCGTCAAATCTTCAATAATATTGATCAATAAGTACAATTTGTTGGATGTGGCAACCACAAATTCACATGCCATAAGTCAAATGACATTTGTGTTTTCAATATATAGTTGAGGACATTGAAATCTAGCCTATCATAAAAACACGAATTTTCGTATTTTTAGGGATTTTTATATTTTTTTGTTAGTTTGGGAGGAAAATTAGTAATACATATTTACATAACTGTGGTTGTAATAAATTAATTATTTTAAAAACTAAAAATTTAGAAGAAATGTTTTATAGTAATATCATGCAGAGTCTTCTCGGCTTTCTATAAGTCATTTACGCGCTGCGACAAAAAATTTATAAATTTCGGTAATGGTTCTGCTTCGATAACATTGCACCGAACATCCTCTAGAACTCAGTTCGTATTCATGATATGCCAAAGGCCCACGATTGGATTTTCGGTTCCCTCCTATGAATAAGAGAGTTCTACAAAAATTTTTCTTTCCGCAAATGTTTTTTACCGTTTTGATAATTTTTCTGAAATTCGGGAAAATGATTCGGAATATGGTACCATTCTTTACACTTTCCAAACTATATATTATACATACATATTTACCACGAATAAGAAGCCAATAATATTCAGAATACATATAATGAAATTCCGCTTGGTACCTTCCTTTTATCTGTCTGTATATCAATGTCCGCAACTGTATTTGGAAAATCATACATAAGCAAACGTCAAATATTTAAAAATGTGAACGTCAAACATATCTCGTAATGGTTGTGATTTAGCAACTGGATTTATTAAATCTTAATGGATAAATCCCTCAATGGAGACATAGTATTAAAGAACTATTTAAAAAATATCCCCTCATATGACAAGCTGGAACCGTTTTGTCATTTTAGGGGATTGTTTTTCAAAAAAATCTTTAAGAAACTATTTTTATTTATAAAAAACTCCACTTTTGGAGGTATTTTCAAATCGGTCCAGCCAGCAAATCTTAATATTTTTCCGAAATATTTTGGTAAAATTCTTAAAATATAATAGATTTATAATTTCAATGGAAGCACAGTACTGTTTTTTTGTATGGGGAGTGATGCAGTCTAATGTATATATATATACGTACAAACATATTCTATAATCAGACAATGTATCTATTAGAAACAGTGTTGTAACAATGTTTTTTATTTGTTATCAAAATCAATAGAAAAAGTTAACAAATTCAACAAAAAATTACCAAACTTATTTTATGTGCAGAATTATATACATATGTACATGTATGTGCATTAAAGTGGTCCAAAAATGCATGTGGAGAAAAGCAAAGTCGAAATTTTAATGTTCTCTCCCCCTAGTATTGTTCTATACCGAAAAAATTATACCCCAACGCTCAGAGTTTTTCATATATTCTATATGGGAAAAAATAAATTTCTCGTGTAAATGGTACAGAATTCTTGAAAATCAATTGAAATTGAGTTAAATCCTCAATAAATAGAATCAATATTTTTCAATCAGAAACTCTGTTTATCTTCAGTTTATATTACCATTGTTTAATACTAGCATTCCTGGGGGTTTTTTAGGGGTCCTATAAAAAATAGTTATTATTATTGTTATTCTCCTGAAGAGAAACAAAGTCTTCCGTTCAAAAAAGATTGATTTTCAAGAATTGTTTTTTCCCCATATAAAATACACGGAAAACTTTGAGCGCTTTGAGCGACCTCTAAATATTTTTTTGTTTTCAAAATAAAAAACGCGGGTATAATTTTACTCCGGACCACCCTAATGTGCATACATATCGTATGTACATATATATGTACAGATATCGTAAGATCAGATATCATAAAGTTAAATCCCACACCAAGCTTTTCGGGCAATTAGCACTTTTCATGCTTACAGCACTCTTTTCAGCTGTAACTTTCATGTTGGCATGAGCCCCGAACGCGGCAACACCAGAAAAGCCAAGTTTTTAAGAAAGTCTGGTTTGTATGTATATAGCAAATTAATTTCTCAGTTTTCCCAGGTTGGCGTTTTTAAGCATTTTGAAGTTAGTGGTCACAGAGCTGCATTTAAAACAATTAAAAATTATTTAAATCCAAATATTTATACCATCAAAAGACCTTTGTGGGGGATTTTCGGACACGAGGAATTTTAATCTGCAGTTTATTTTTAACATGAAGGAACATTGTTTAGAAACAATGTTATTGTGGCTTATTAACATTTAAAAGTTAAAGCAAAAAATTACCAATTTTGGGTAGAAAAAAAAATGTATTAAAAACAAGGTTGAGATCTATTAATTTTTATGCTTCATTACTGTAATGAGCTCCAGCAACGTCTTGTCTTCTCATCAGCATTCAATTTACTTAAAAATTTAAAAGTGTTACTTCTTAAATTATGGCATTGCAAAACTGCTCAAAATTTTTAATCAAACACAAAAACAGCCACTAAAAAGCACCATAAAAAAATTATGCGCAAATTAATAAAACCAGAGAGTACTACTATGTACTAATAAAAATGTTTACGTTTTGATATCTTTACTTTATGTCTAATTAGGCCATGATACTTAATGACCTTAAACCCTCAAAGAGAAAGAGTTATTTAATTAGACTATTAGTGTTTTAAATCCCATTGAAGTGCAGCAGAAACTGACGATAAAAAATCTGTGCTTTTCGTAAAATTTTCGCGACAAATAAACTGAGATGAAAGTCGCAAAAGAAACATGAAGACTTTCAGACATCAAATAATTTTCTTATCAACGTTCAAAGTAAATATTAAAAGTGTGTATATGTATGTGCATAAGCTTGCATTTAAAATACACTTTGGGCCATAATTATTAAATATAAGCGCACAACATATGGACAAGTTTTAAAAATTTATTTTTTTCATTATCTAATTTTAGTATTTTTTTTTATAAAAATGTAGTTCTTTAACAAAAACCTTATAAATCTATATTTCAAACCTTGTGCAATATTTAAAAAAAAAAATCACAAACTTTGAAAAATTTGTAATTGTTTTTCTTAGCAAGGTAGTTTTGCTTTAACAAACTACATACATGTTTGAAGTAGCTATGACTTACAGTAAATTTTTGTCATTTTTTTGTTAAAGGTGTTGCTCGTTTTCAACCGCCTTTGTATAGAAAACAAGTAAGAAAGTCTAAGTTCGGGCGGAGCCGAACATTAAATACCCGGCGCAAGTATTAAATATATGTTTTCCACCTTTCCGAAAGCTACCGCTACATGATAAGCCGGGGTGTATACATTTTAAGTAAATTAGCGTCCTTAAATTTCGAAATATTGAAATTTCAAGCATTTCTGAAATTTACCGTTATATGAAAAGCGGCCTCAATTTTAGTCCGATTTCAACAATTTTCAACGGTTTGCTTTTATGTGGCAAGCACAATAACCATACCGAGCTTGGTACAAATTGCTAGAACGGTTAGCGAGATCCATATTTGTGATCACAAGTGGGCGGTGCTACGCCCATTTTCCAAAATTTTGTCATAAGCGTATTTCTTGGTAAAGAATTGTTGCAACCATCAATTTTGAATAAATTAGCTTCAATATTTACTGATTTATCGAAGATTTTGTATTTCTCGAAATTACCGTTATATGGGATGTGGGCGTGATTATTGTCCGATTTTTAAAAATTTCAGCCATTTAGTATGCTGTACTAAGGCCAACAACTGTGCCACATTTGGAAGAAATTGGTGCAGCGGTTACCAAGATATACACATGTAACCATAAGTGGGCGTGGCTACGCCCATTTTCCAAAAATTTATAATTTTCATGTTTTCCGTCTGAAACTCATTGTAAGTATCAATTTTGAGTGAATTATCTTCAGTAGTTACTAAAATATCGCAGTTTTCGTATTTCTTAAAATTACCGTTATATGGGAGGTAGGCGTGGTTATTGTCCGATTTCG
>NW_023458564.1:12328365-12392955 GCF_013731165.1 Rhagoletis pomonella | reverse complement strand
AACAAAGTTATAATACCCTTGTGCACAAGTGCGCTCGGGTATAAAAATCCACAACACTAAAATTAAATAACAAAAAATAAATTGCTAAAACTTGTCAATATGTGGTGCGCTTATAATTTTTACACGGGGTGTATGTGGTAATATGTAGTATTTTCATTGTACAGAGTTTCGACATGTTTTAATTTCACACCAATATAAAATTTCTTTGTTTTTAAATTGACTAAAAGTCATAAAAATTTCCAGACTAAAACACCTGTTATCTACCTTTTTTTTAGATTGATCGATTTTATCAGGTCTCTCAGGTGTGTTTTGCAATTTGTGCAATGGTTAAAAATATCGAACGCAGAATTCTTATCGAATTTTGTATGGCAAATGGAATTTCGTGTGGCAAATCGTTGAAAATATTACAGAGGCCTGCACTTTATCAAAAACACGTAGACCCATTTAAGTGCTATGGTGGCTTCATAACCGATAAAAAAGTTGTTCATTGTTGACCGTTTTTTTTTTACTACCGAGGTATTGTGTATCGGATTCTTGCCGATCTTCTAGTCAAAGGATTCAGAAATACCATCAAGCCTTCACTGCATATTGCTCCGGACGACTTTTTCGTGTGGTGGTTCTTTCCAAAACTCAAATGACTACATATGTACTTCGAGGCATCCTTTTTGAATCGATAGGATAAATTGAAGAGATTTCGCAGCGAGAACTGAAGTCGATTCCGGAAAATACCGGAATCACTTTAAAGGCATACAATAAATTTTGTACGAATAAAAAATATTTATAGTTTTGTGTGACCAATTCCCAGTACCTTAAGTATTTTTCTATTTGGAATGGTTTTCATAAAAAAGAGTTAAAAATAAGTTTCTAATTTGATAGCATTAAACTAAAACTATGTACATACATTAGTGCTAAGGCATCAATGTTTTTTGGTGTTCTTGCGTATAAAAACTCCCTTCAGAAGACTACGATATTTAAGCAGCGAGAGCGTTTTTCCTCACCAGAATCTAGCAATATTCGTCACCCCCGCTCTATCACTTACAGTTTTTTTTTTATTTAATTGAAATAAATACTCATAAATCTTTTGTACAAAATTACCACTGTCCATGTCGTTGTCAAATTGAACGTCACGGACTTCTTATATAAGTCAGTCCGTAGATACCCAAATATCGTTAGAGACTTTGCTACCGTCTCTGAATGAATCGATCGCATTATTCTTATAATTCCTTTGTACTCATTTCCTCTCACATTCTTCCCAAAGTGATGGAGGCCAGCCCCTGAAACAAATGTGCATTTTAATAGTTATTTTTTTTTTTAACAGGTCGGCTACTGTCGGAGCGCAAAGTCGATCCGAACATCGGATAGGCTCGCAGATTAAATATAATCATTATAAAAAAACGAATATGCTTTTAATGACTTTTGATGCTGTTTAATGACGTCTATATGTATCTATGCATGATGGGTTCGAGATGTTCTCCCCGCACTAAGAGGGGACAAAATTTAGGCAGTGGAAATTGTGATTGTTGGGCGTCGAAGAACCTAGCAGTTAAAAAAGTCTCGACCTCTAGTTTTTGCTTTATGGTATCTAGCGCTACGCTCAGTGGATCAATGAAACTTGGCCGTAACTATTTGTTGTTTATGAGAATATTTTGCATGGAAGAAATACGTTCGAAGGCTTGTCATCGCCTGCCGAAAGGCGACCGCGATTAGAAAACGTTGTTTAGGATATTGGTCAGGCCAGATAGTATCCAATTGTCTAGAAAGATCTTTAGTTATATATTTCATTATTTCTGACACTTGAAATAGTTCTTTGCCGTGCCGGTACATTTTTAAAGGAGAAAATTCCCTTTTTATTTTCTGAGCGTTTCTTAAATGCTTTTTTGTTCTTTTTTGAGGGTTTGGATATAATTTTTTTTTTATTTTACCTGATTTTATGAGCAATCAACGTGAAATAATGAAAATATAATTTCAAAAATTGCTGAGCATCATTTGTTTGAACAAATTTTTTATTTTTTTTTCAATTATCCCGGGGGTGGTAACCGTCATGATAAAAAACATTACAAGGTAATTTCCACAGTGTATAGTAAAATTATTCTCTCAATTTACAAAACAAAAACCATAAAGACATTTTCGATGGGGAATTTTATAGCGAAGAAAATGGAATAAAATTTCAAAAGAGGATTTCAAATTATTTAAACAAATGCTGCTCTGGACATTTTTTAATTATACTGAAGCCGATAAAAGAAAAAGTCGGATGCAGTTTCTCAATCCACTGATTTTTACTCGCCTAGACTAATACCATTTTTACTTAAACAAATACGGCTTAGCTTTTGTCTCTTTTATAGTTGTTTGGAATAGTTACCAAATATTGTGTTGAGAGAACAATACTGAATTGACGTAATTAGATTTTTTTCTCAGTGCACCTAGACCATCTGTCGTGAACTTCTATCAACCACCATTTTGGCATTGCCTTGAATTTCCACACCGAGTGGTCATAATTTTACTCCCGATAGAAATAAAAAATTGCCAACTCTTTTGCATATAGCGCCTCATAAGATAAGTAGGGCCTAGCAAGGAACCCTATGGCACCACGAACTTTTTCCAGCCCGAAGACAGTTCTAGTTGCAAAACATCTTCGAATAATTACGTCCAGAATGTACTGAGGAACAGAAATTCTTGGTAGTTGGTTATAGTCCTTCTGGCTTGGGATGGACCGAGGGAGCTCCGTATGCTTGTTAAGCCTCAACTATCGCTATTATTTAGTGGGTGTGGATGGTATTCATGCTGTAAGATTGGGAATCTTAACTGATCTCTTTTGCATCAGCTGTCGAGAGAATGATGGGGGAAGTACCAGGGGTTATTCGAGGAAGACCGATCGCAAATTTTAAGCGGTTAATTGGCATTGCAGATGGAGCCCGAGAACAGAAGGTGAAGTAAAGCAAAGTGAACGCAAAAGAAAGTTGCGAAAGAAGTCAAAGAATAAAGGTTATTTTTTTATTTTATTTGGTGGAATTGCTTTAGCGCCACCATCAACCGCACCTCGAAACACGAAAATGCAAATATATACATACATATTTATGTATGTATGCACCGCCATACAATTTTGTTATAAATGTTCGTATTTTATTCACTTTGCGTGGCGCTCATTACTTGCCTCATTTTCGCCACAATGCCTGGAAGAACAGTCACCAGAAGCACAACGATATGTCAAATTGATGCTTTTAAATGGATTATTATTCATTTACATTATCTACGCCACAACGACGTGCAAAGTTAGGCCTTTACGCCCACGCCAGCAACAAGCATGAGACTCACACACTCGCACAGACACACATATGTTGTACATACATGCATATTGCAGAGTAATAATAAAATATGTAAACAAAAGCACCGACAACAATGGCCGCTAGGCAAAAATTCAAAACATGTGCCTATACAAAGTTTGTATGCATGCACTTACATACACACATCCCTACACATACATAACGCATATTTTGTGTGGGTGGCTCCCGGTGTCTATACAATTCTGTTTTTGCAGGCGCAACAAAAGCAAAAGTGCCAGCATTATATAGAACTAACAGCGTGCGACAAGTGCGTTGCACAAAATGGGCAAGCTGGAAAATAATAATAAATAATGCGAGAAACAAACGAACGCTCACACAAACGCGGACGTGGCGCGCACACGATGCCGCCCCAAAAGGCTTTTGACAACACAGCTACACAGCTTCCTACTTACATACATATGTACCTACATATCGCACACCGTCTTCAAAAGAGTCACAACTCAAAATAATACGTTTGTCAGAAAATGCGAAAAACTATTTGGTAGCATATGGGCAGGGCGACTTTACCTTAGGTTTTTTTTAACAAATTACAAAAAAAATTTGCTCGAGCTTTTGCTGAACGGTAAATAAAAGCTCTGTGTTCGTTTTTAGCGCATAATCTTAAAAAGGTCAAATTTTGAGTTGTGACTCTTTTGAAGATGGTGTGCGATATGTACATATGTGCATATGGAAGTAGGAAACATAAATGAAATTTATTTAGTGCGTGTTGGTGATAAAGTTACGAATTTCTACGGTTGTCCCGTAGGCGAGTGAGTGTGCGGTTTGCTATCTTCGCTGTGGGGCTTTAGAAATATTCACGCAACTATATGTATGCAAGTACTATTATACGTACCACTTTTCACACCATGCGTCCTTGCAAAAGCTGCATGCCACACTTGCTTTACATGCCAATAATGCGACAAGTGCCCACTCGTTCAACATACCGTTGAATTAAATGTATGCATGTACTTGTCGACATATACCCTGCAAAAATTTGAGGACCAGGTGGTCCACTGGGTCGTAGTTTTAAAGTATGTGCAAAAGGGCCAGGTTGCATACTAACTAGTAACTTGTTATGCTTACCTGGACCACTTCAAACGTAAAAAACCGATATATGTGTTGAGATCCACCTATTCGTGCCTCATCGGCAACATGATTCGGCTGCCGAATGTGCCATGATCCAAAAGGAGTAGTTGTCTAGGTGGTCCCATGTAATGCAGGGGTGGACCAGCAGTGGTCCCATGTTATGCAGCGTTGGACCAGAGGTGGTCAGGTCCAATGACATCGCAATGTTAATGTTACCATATTTTCTCCATATACTTGGACCATTTTCGTTACTAGTGTTGGTTACAAGGTAGTGTGGTCCCGTACTAGTATTTAACCTAGTCCCAATTTTTGCAGGGTATGTAAATACATACACATATGTATATATGTGCATGCATATGTACTTCGTTAAATTCATTTATAGATATATGTATATCTACATATTTACGGGACGGGACTTTTTAGTAAGTTTTGGCTATTTTTATATATTTTATTTTATCTTTATTATTTTTTTTTTGTGAAAGTATATCTGGTTAGTTAACAAATATGATTTAAATCCAAATTTCAGACTTTGTGCAAAAATAATGAAAATTCTGCAAAGTTTGTCCAAAATTTCTAACTTCTTGGTCAGCATCTTTAGACAAAATTTTGGTATTCAGTTTTGTAGCCCATTAAATTTTAGCAAGCAAATTGCAAATTTTAAGTATCTTGGACTTACCGTTGAATTTTGGCAATTTTTTTTTTTATTTTCCGAACACAAACTGCCAAAAATCAACGGTACGTCCTAGCATCTACAACCCAAGCTCTTTCATTTGAAACATCATTTTCGAAAATCGACCGAACGGTGCAGTATGTATGTATGTATGAATGTATATTGTTTTTTTTTTTGGGGCTTCTAAACAAATAAAAAAATGGTGCACGAGGTTCATAGTTCAATAGTATAATGTACAATAGAGCACACACATATTTGGCTAAATTTTCCAATTCCAGAAGATGTGCTAATAAAAAATATGAATTTGTACGCTACAGTATATGTATTATAAAAGTCACGCCACTTTGACTCTTCATAACTTATTTTCTATTGCAAGCACATACTTCTAACGGGGTGCATTCGATTCTCCTCTCCAAATACTACCAGTTAATTATAAATTGAAACATGAGCAATCGACGCACCAATTTTTGCAACGTAAAAATAAGTAAAAAATAGGAGAGTCACACACCTATTTATGAAAATTTCCCAATTTTATTTCGTATTATATGCATATTTGGCTAGAAAATATTTATGGTGGTCCTTTCTTTGCATTTACATATTCTACACAATATATGTAACCTGATTTGTGTTAATAAACCGGCAAAATATATGTGCCCGAAGAAAAACTGGCGAGTCATGCGATAGTTCGAACTAATTGAGAATTGCCCATATACATATACCTAACTCAAAGAGGCTTTTGTGATCTGCGGTTTTGAGACACATATCTAGAGCTAAGTGGTTCCTAATGCATACATACATACATATTGATTTCAGTGTCTAAGAGACCTCATCTTCAACATGATTGTCCTCGGACAATGACCGATTAATATCCCCACCAATATCGAAAATTTTAACTTACATAAACTGAGAAGCTCCTTTAATGCACCCCTGGTAAGAATAACTTTGCAACTCTGCATTCCTTCGTTTGCGCCCACCATTCTTCGAGCTGGCTTTTGACCCATTTTACCAGCAGCATAACTAAGTTAGTCAAAGAGACTTTCGTTCTTTCTTTGCTCGGCGAAACTTCTTTAAGGCGGCCCTGCCTAGTCAGCACGTAATCCAAACAATTTACTATAGACTTGTCCCCAAATAAATTTATTGGTAGTATTCTGTTATGAATAGCGCAAGATTTAAATTATAAGTGAATGCAATATTGATTATATTTCAACTAGAGATGCCAGTTCGAAATAAAAAAAAAAGATTTTTGAATCGGCTCGAATCAAAATAAAAATAATCGATGCTGAAAGCAATCGGCAAAAAATAAATCGATCTCCCAAGATCGATTCATATATTTGGTCAAATAACGTCTTTTACTTAATTTTTATTATTGTAATATTTAAAGCATACACACATTTTTTATCCAGATTTATTCAAAAGTTGTTAAGTAGCAATTTTTAAATACTTTGAAAAAAAAAACAAGTAATTTTGAAGCAAAAAACAAACAAAAAATCGGTTAATGTGGTCAAAAGTTATGCGGTAACATACATTGAAAAAAAAATTCCGATGAATTGATAACCTCCTCATTCTTTTGAAGCCGGTTAAAAAACAAAATTACAAAATATGTAAGCCAAAGTGACGGGTAGGAAATTTTAAGTCGTTTTTGCTCAAACTTTTAGTAAATTTTCTTTAACCATTAATTTGGCAAGAGTCAAACTGATAACACTTGAAGTCAGATATCAGTTTACATAGAAATTTATCATTTTCCGAGCGTGGCGGGTAGGACAAGGATGACACCCGCTTCTCGGAGTTGTTGAATTCGTTTCCCAATTTTTAGACAAACTATTAATATTTCGTGAAATTTTAGTTTGTGATAGGCTTGTCTGATCTGTTCTTTTAGTGTAAATAAAACGAAGTTATTGCACTTACGGCCCAACGTTTCGCTAACCTTCTTAGCATCTTCAGGGGTGTGTTTATTTAATTATATAAAATTTGTCATTAAATTAACTACATCTACTTTAATTCAACTTCTTTGGTAGCTTTGTCTAAACTCAATATTAATATTTCGTTTATAGCGGCTTTCTCGAATGTAGTTAGTAGAATGTATGCTTTAATGGCATTATTATATTTTAAAACTACAAAAAAAAACTTATTTTTGCTTGTGATGGGCAGTGATCGGACTTCTACCACATTGTGGTAGATCTGCCACTTTTTTGAGCATCTACCACATCTACCACACAAGGTCTGAAATCTACCACATATTCGCGTTTTTGAGAAGCTTTATTTTTGGTCGATATAATTTTCTTAATTTTTACAGCAAAAATTGTCCAACACTAAACACTAACAACAGGCAGAATGGGAGGATGAAATAAACATTAAAATAGTAAATTTTCTCAATATTCAATTTTTCGACAGGAAACATGGTTTTATTGTGTTAAATTGCAAAATATATGATTTATAAAAATAATTAATAGCGAAAATGTGAAAAACGGCGATTTTTGTGAAAGTATTAAAAATTTCAGTGCATCTAAAGTTTCTAAAGCGTTGTTTACTTTTACTTGAGAATTGAGTAGCGGTTTCTGGAACGTGCCACATTTGTCCGCTACATCGTGATGTGATAAAAAGAAAAGCGGGCAGCACTCCGCAAGGTTGCAGAAATCTTTCAAAATATGTTCGAAAAATATCTTGATATGGAGGGAACTGCTTTACACTGTCAAGGAAAAAAATTGCCGAAACTCAACGGAATTTTTAGCAACTTCAATCTTGCACTTTATTATACTAAAATTAAATTTTCTTGGATTCGAATTAAAATGTTTGCAATTTAGGTGAAACCTTGCAGAATATTTTTAATTGTTGACCAAAGTTTGATTCAAAATCTGAGATCTACCACATTTTTTTTTAATTGTTGTACAAAGTTTGATTCAAAATCTGAGATCTACCACATTTCTTTTAAATCTACCACGTTTTTTTCCAGATTCTACCACACAAATTTTTTTTTTTAAGTCCGATCACTGGTGATGGGTGGGAAAACATTTGGTGACGGGTGGGACGAGTAACCTTTGAGGATACATAGTTCGTGAGTAAAATGAACACTGCTGGTTTGATGTGAATATTTATTATATTTTTAATAGAAGGACCTCGTTTAAAAGATAGGAAACTTAAGAATTTGTATGTTACGTTAAAAAATACCCATTTTTCTGTGACATCCAATAAACACTTTTATAACTTCTCACCATAAATGTATTTTTCTAATAACTTACCACCGTTTTAAAGATAATGAATTGTTCTTTGTTTTTGGATAATTATTTTTTGCATTGCCACCTTAGTAGATGAGGAAAGCCTTGAAAACTGGATGCATACATATTACACTATATTACATATGCATTTATAACAATAAAACAGAGAGAATAGTGAACAATAAATGGATAAATATCTATTTCTAAAGATTTATTCTACCTACTTTATTGTTTTTACAGATTTAAACACAATTTATGTAATTTATTTTTTTATCTGAGGTGTGGTCTTCGCTGGAATGGCCCATTTGCAATCCGGAGTTGCGATAGGTCGTTCATACAATTTTGTACGCGAAGTTACCGTTTCACCAAAAATGGCACTTTGCGATGTTTCATGAATCGCACTAATGGCTTTTTTATGAACGTACTTAATACCCAACATTGTCGTGACAAAAATTTGTCATTTAATGCTTAGTGAAAATTCATCATTAACCCTACTTAAGGAAATGCTTAAATTTTTTGATTTTTGTATGACAAATAAGAAAAATATGTGTGTTTTACTTCAAAATTAACCACTATTTTAAAAAAAGTATAATACAATAGAGCTAAGGTATATACATATGTATATGGTTTTGCAATACGGACGCTTTTTACGTAATTTTTTTTTTTTGTTTTCGCTAACTCTATATTTACCTGTTTTAGAAACGATTTTCTGCTAAACTGCATAGGTACTAAAATTTTTTCAAAACCGAGTAATTAAGGAGTGCACAATTTTTATGAAAATTTCCATAAAGTTAGGAATTCCGATTTTTAGAGCTTTTGTAGTAGTATTTGCCATAATTTTATATAGAGTTATTTCCAAGAGGTAAACCGTAGACCAATATGCATCGATTTAGGAAAAATCGAATGTCGATTCTCGAATTTTTTTAATCGTCGTAATAGTCGATCTTCGATTTAATCGATTTAAAAACGGCATCTCTAATTCAAATCCGCCTAGGATGCGCATGAAAAGCTTGCTCGCGAGCTGCAGTCTATACATATACCAAAAGTGTAACAGGTCGATGTCTGTACATTAAAGATATTAAGGAGAAACTAATATGGGGTGTATTTATTGGAGCAACAGAAGCCGGATCAACAGTTTTTAGAATTTGTGTCTGTCTGTAAGTTTGTACGCGCATCACTCAAAAACTAATGCATGGAAATGAATGCAGTTTTCACCAATGTATTGCTAGAGGAGGTCCAGGTTAAAATATAAGATCCATTCTACCGCAGGAAAATATCTTATTGGAAAAGTGGGCGTGGCACCACCTATCCAAACTGAATTTTTCACGCCGCATATCTCGGAAAATATTTGCGATGGAGCCCTTTAATTTGGTGCGGATATATGAGCCGGATCTTTTTAAGGCGGGCAGATTTCGGAAAAGAAATAATACCATGTCTCCGATTCGCATACAATTTGTTTTTATGGGTTCTATACATGAAATAAGATAACACGTTTTCAAGGAATATTTTTTTCTTTTCTTTTTCTTCGGAGACATGATCTGTCATAGTCTGGATTTGTTCATGATTCTGATTCTCATCATAGAGACGTCATCTTAACGTCGGTTTTAAAGCTAAAGAAACAGGCTTAACAATTCTATATATAAGATGGTCATGATTATCTTAAAGCTAACTTAGCTATTAGCAGTTGAACTTAATTTGCATAGTGAAGACCAGTAAATTAGGGATTTAAAATACACCATCGGAATTCGAGTTTACTTCTCTATCAAAAAAAAACATGGTTAAAAAAAATTGGCGTTTTTCAGGAACTATTTTTAAAATATTTTTTTATGACAACAAGAACAAAAAGCTTTGAAGCCAATCGAAAGTGTAAAAGTGTGTGTGTGTGGCGTCCGATATATACGCCCAGCCCATGCTCAGGTAGGAATCTCACACACCTTGAATCTTGATAACGCATATCTTTGAAAGTATTTGCGATATAGTACTGGAATTCGGTGTGGATGTATATGAAATCCGTTACGTGCTTATGTGGAAAACTGTAGGTTATTGGATAGATATTAAACAAAACTAGGAGTGCCAGTTACTGTCAAAATTCGACAGTTTTTGTTTAGCTTATAAGGTACAAAATTATCTATCGGAAAATCTACTCCTTTGGAACTAAGAGGTGGATAAAAATTTTGTATTCCTTTGAAGATATTTGGGGGACTTTGGTAGGGCTTGGAATTGACCGGATGCATTCCAGTTAGTCGATAAATTTCGATAATTTAATACATATCGATAATTCAATGAATTTAAAAAAACACTAAAATCCAGTAACTCAACAAACTTGAATAACTCGGCTAATTTCGATAATTTTTGATAACTGTACCTTTTGGTGGCTCGATAAATTTCGATAACTAAAAAAATTGTATACCTCGATATAAATCTATAAATTTTCGACACCTCTAAATTTCGATAACTCGGTTAATTTTGATAACGCCATATTTTTCGTAAGATTTTGACAAATTTCGATAACTCCTTACACTCCGATAACACGATAACATCTGATAAGCAGCAATAACTCGATAAACTTATACAATTGAAATTTCGGGAATTTCGGGAATCGACACATTTGAGTAAATCAATGAATATCTTGTACCATTACTTGTAACTAAATGCATCTGTAAACCATTCTATCGTCATAAACTAATGAAAAAAACGTTTACCTTTGGTTGATGAAGTGGAATGAATAACCGGGCGCGCTCAGATACAAGCAACCGGTCATTAAGCAAAGCGGTGGGAAGCGACTTATGGCACTTTCAAAACGGCTCATATAAAGAAATTCTGACTTTGCAAGAATTTTCTTTATATTTCATAGAGAAATTTCTTTACGAGCTCGTGTCAACCACTTCAAATATATGTATTTCTTTGAAGATTCGTAAAACAATCGTTACAGAAATAAGATACTCCTAAAAATTTCGGGAACTTTGGTTTGCAGGATAGTTAAAAATAAATACATATAAAATTGAAGAAATTTGTATCGACAGTTCCAACAAAAACAAAAATGTTTCAATGTTTTGAGTTAAAACAAAATCGATTATTGACGTCAGAATGCAGTTGTAGTTCTTCGTCTGCAAAGGGAGGTGGTTGAACTCTGATAACGGTATTCACGAGACAAGAGTTAGTTAAAATGGTGGTTGCCTTTCGGTGAACGTTACTTAAGGTCTCTCTGTTCAACCGCGGGTCCAGTGCAGTGGTTGTGCGATGTAAGACTGGATCACGTTCATGAGTACAGAACGGGGCTTTGCAGCCAATGAGTGCCTCTTCAAGTGTTTCCTGTTAGCAGCCGCATTGCTTGCTGAGCATAAAGATAGCGGTGGCATTGAGACCTAGCTATAAAGGTGGCATTCAGGCTACGTGATAAGGTATCTGATTGGCGTATTTTGACAGATAGGCAGCTTTATACACTGCCAACAATGTTCCTTTGTGTATGCCGGTGAATGTTTTGAAGGTTTTGTTGAAGGTACTAACTACAGAGTGTGGGTTGAAAGATTGTCTGAATACATGTCGATCAGCCTCATCAAGGGCGTAAAAAATCCTGTTGATTTTTGAGAATTTTTTTGGTTAAAAGTATTTTGCATTTTTCCATACAAAGTATGTTCGACAATTTTCTTTTATAAGGAAGACACTGCCAGCAAAAAAAATCTAAAACTTAGCAGGATTTTTAGCGGTTTCAAACTTGCACTTCATTACACTAGAATTTAATGGGCTGCAAAACTAGATACCTAACTAGAATTTAAAAAAACAAAGTTTAAAATTTTGTTGAAAGTTTGCATAATTTGTTTACATAGTTTGAAATGTTAATTTACATGGTGTTTTTTCTACACCAGCTAGACTTAAATAATAAACACTAAATAAAAAATAAATAAAAATAGTCAAAACTGGTCAAAATATCGCCCTCCTATTATTTCGTAGACAAGTATATAGTTACATATCGTCGCCAGGACAAAAGATTGACGTGTGTTACTTTCGGCAGGTTTTGAGAAATCGCGATTGAAGTTTGGAATGCAATTTCTCAAAAACGGAGAATTCTACGAAATTCTTAAATTATTTTATTTTTATTGCTTATTTTTAATAATTTTTGAGTCTATGAAGGAGCACTAAATTAACGAACTTTTTACCCAATATCTCGGAAACTAAAGGAGATATCAAAAAACTCATAACACTAATCGAAAAATCTTATTTTAAAACATACATATAACATGCGACGATATGTACTTGCGTATGTATGTTTGTTCACATATTCGATATCAACACATTCGTTTCTGCGCAAGTCTTTAACATACCTAAAGCCAATTTCCTGTCCTTGTTGCTGTGTGTTCACTAACTCGATAGCATTCTATATACATATGTACATATTATATTGTACGCATTCTTCATGCCAATGAACTTCTCTGATAATGAAATTATAGTTATCACTGATGGCAGCTAACTTAGTTTTATGTGACGCCAAAAAAATATTTATTCAACCATACATACGCATACTTGTGGTCAGCTGATTAAATTAAAATGACATTTCGACCGGTTCAGGTTATTTTTCTTTTGTTTATTTAATGTTTATAATTTTTTTATAAACGTCTAGCACATTACATAACCAGCACCTCATAAATTTTCAAACTTTTTATAAAAATTAGAAAAAATTCAACAAACTTTAACAATTTCACACAAAAATTTTAAACTTTTTATTAAAAATTTTTAGAAAAGTTAGGTATGCCATTTTATAGCCCATTAAATTTAAGTAGGTTAAAGTGCAAACTTTGATGTGTGCATGTGTGATTTTTTCAAAATTTTTCCTCGCCCCGTTCTGGAGTTATTCGGAAAACTATTGTATCGATTTGTTTTTGTTTTTGTGCTGTAAAGTTTTTAAAAATGTATCAATCAAGCCCAAATTAATTTCATATTTATTTATTATTTATGTTTATCCATCAACCCTAAAAATTTAAAACAAATGAAACGCACGAAGTGTTAACCCTGCCCATTTTGGTATGGAATGCCCCATATACATATATGTAGGTGTGTACGTATGTACTGAAATTCATTGGCAATACATTGTCGTACGAGGGAGCGTTACTGATACGGATGAAGTTCTGGGTTGAAAAAATATTCGATACAGCTCAACATAATTTTTAATTTAGAAATGTTGGAATTAATGTCAATATTTACATGAATGTACACGTCGATGGCTGAGTGGAATATCGGCCTATCTCGGCAGCCAGTTCAAAAACACCTAATCTCAGAAAACTTGTCAAGACCTACTTGGGAATTTTTGTGAAGAACGCTCTATTACAGAATTTTATTGGAAAAGCCCTATCTCAGAATTCGGTTCAAAAACGCCCTATCTCAAACGATTATACATTGAAAATGTGCTGAGATAAGGCGTTTTTGAGCCGAACTCTGTGATAGAACGTTTTTCAATAAAATTCTAAAATAGGGCGTTTTCGAACTGGCTGCCGATATAGGTCGATCTTCCACTTAGCCATCGATATGTAGAATATAACTCTTGTAAAAAATTGGCCTCGAGCGGTTCACACGACAAAGAAAACCTCGTATGGTATCAAACGGCTCGGAGATGTCTTTCAAAATTCTGACGGAGCTAGTGGTATTGCTGAACATCATTTTACACAGCCGTATTAGTTTTTCGGGGATACCATATTTAGACATCGCGGCACAAAGGCAACTATTTTCGTTCTGTCGAAAGTGGCTTTAAAATTCACATACCTCTAAGTTGATGTCGATCATCTTCCCGTTGATCTTTTGCAAAATTTGCCTTATG
Organism: Rhagoletis pomonella; assembly: GCF_013731165.1. Classification (NCBI taxonomy): domain Eukaryota; kingdom Metazoa; phylum Arthropoda; class Insecta; order Diptera; family Tephritidae; genus Rhagoletis; species Rhagoletis pomonella. Next base: position 12,378,858 of record NW_023458564.1, on the reverse strand, counting down.
TGGAATACCTCGACCAAACTGATATTCGAATCTCAGTAACCGATGATTTAGCATTCCTTAGTGCACGCCAAAAATCAAAAACGAGAGTGTCCAATTTTTCACAGTCATGAAGTCGTAAATAGATTTTATTTTAAATATCGAATTAACTACTTTTAGGGGATTCGAATGTTATACATTAAAACTAGGTCATTAAAAAAGGTGGTTCACAAGTGGTTTCTTTTTAAAAATTCAAAAAAAGAATTTAAAAAAAATAATAATTTTTCCGGTACATTATCGGTTTATTCGAAAGTGCAAATATAATAAGAGCCATTTGTCTAACGGCCGGCTCCAATGGACCCGAATGAGATTTTATTGTGTTTCCGTGTCAATGTTTGCTGCTTTTGAGCTCCGTAACTCCATTACTTTGCTTATTGTCAAGTAGTCTATTAGTAATGCTAGTTTTTTCGCGGTAAAAAAAGTATTAAGTACATTTTTTGAGCACTGTAACGATTAAAAACAAGATCATTAATTTATTTGCCACGTGCAAAGAAAAAAATTTTAAACTTTAAGAAATTATATTCAACAATATTATTGAGCTTGAAGTTGTATTTAAATGAAAAATGTTGCAGAAAAATTACTGTTGATTTTTTATAATATTCTTTGTCGAAGATGTTATGGTTTTCTTCCATATAAAAATGAATTGTGTATGATGGAAGCAAATGGGACAAAAAAAATTAAAATTATCAGTAATTTTTAGCCATCTTAAACTTGCACTTTATTCTACTTCAATTCAATGGGCTACAAAGCTACATACGCAAAATCTTTCTAAGAAATCTAATCTAATGTTGATTTTTTTTTTTAGTATTGCGTAAAGTTTTAAACTTGGATTTACACGGTTTCGGTTAAAGAATGAACTATATTTTTATAAAAAAAATAACCAAAATTAAATACCAAAAAATAGCATGTTAAAACTTGTCAATATATGGTGCGGCTATAATTTTTCGACTACTGTATACATTAGGGCTTTGCGATTATTACTCGATTACTCGAGCAAGATGGTTAGTCAGTTATTCGGTTAATCAATTACTCGAGTAATCAAGATTTTGATTATTTAAAATTATGATTAATCGAGTTACTTACAATATGATTACTCAAAAAGATGAATTTTTCTCGTGAAAAGAGTTTGCTTTTGAAAATGCTTATTTTCTTTTTTACAATCTGTATATGAAAAAAAATATTTCGTTTTAATTTTTGAAAACAGAAACGTTGGTTTCAAAGTATCAAGGAACTTCAACTACTTTACATATATGTAAAGAGTACTTTCAAATGTTGATTACTCATTTTACTCAGAATGTTGATTAATCATAAAGCATATTACTCAAGTATTTTTGTTTTTTGTTAATCAAAATCTTGATTACTCGAGTAACTGATCTTTTGAGTAATCATAATTTCCAATTAATTGGGTTATTTACTTTATGATCAATTAAAATTTTGAAGAATCAATTAATCGCACAGCCCTAGTATACATATATACGTATGCAAACATATCTTATATTCATAGTTTTTTCTTCAAGCAACATTCGCTTTCACACGCCATTTAACTTCTGCAATAATCTGCAAACTGCTGTACATCCAAAAAAATTAATGACGAAATCATTTAAGTTGGCCGGTACTTTTAGATAAAGACCAATTGCGGATCTGGCAAGCTACCAAAAACCTCGACTGTTACCTCTGAGCTTAGTACTTTTTTCCGCCACAGGAAACGAGTGTCTCACCCGACGTCTAACTTCGAAGGCTATCTCATGTCCTGCATCCTGCCAACCGTGTCGCATAGAAGCCAAGCGTGTGTTTTCGGTAGCTAGCCGTAGGGGAGGTGCTGTCATGAACCACTGCCAGATTAATACACAAGAGTACATATGTATGTTAATATGTTGTACATATGTTGTACATATGTATGTACATTAGAGTGGCCCAAAAAAATGTTTCCCCAGATAGGGTATGGGGCACCTTCCAAAATGTTTCCTCTTGCCGAAAGAGGTGCTGGTACCAAACCTTACGTTTCTGAGCTTCCATTAAGAAGATGCTCATATTTTACTCAAGAAGTATTGTGTATATATATTAATCAAACAATTGGTTAAGTAACCTAAGAACATTTCAAATTTAAATTCTCTACTAAAATATCACAAGCTTCAGTTGTCATGGCAACAGTAGCTTTTTATAAAAATCACCCATATTTTTGCCAGTTTCACAGAGATCCAGTAGCGCATTCAGTAGAAAACTGAAAGTTGGTACAGATATTACAAATATCAAAAGAAAAAAAACTATGGGGGTGCCCCGTTTTCTAGGATGACATTGTTTTTTTGCATACAAAAATTGGACCACTCTAATGTACATACAAAAAATATAAAACATAGATTCTTATATCCAAGTATGTGACTCTGACTAATGCAACTCACACGAAAAGTAATTCGCACAGTTCACGCCTCGACCATTCTACTTGTTGGTCGGCTAACTCGTGTTGATTTGTTGAAATCACATTAAGCCAACCAACCATAGGTACAAATGCGCACACAATCTCTTGCACTGCCCGAATCGTCAATAAAAACAAATAAAACATTAAGGCCGTATGTTGACATTTAGTTGACACAGGGCCAAGAAAACGAATATTTGTCTGGGCATTGTATGTACATTTGCAAAATTAATTGTACTATAAAATTTTCATTGTTCATTTTATGTCGCTTGCAATTGTACATACATACCTTTCTTAATTTTAAATATTGCATTTTAATGTTTACGTTTTTTTTTCTTTTTACTTTTCTCATTTCAGTACGGTCAGCGTGTACCAACTGCAGCATCGCCAAGTAATACAAATTCAAGCAGCTCATCCAATACCGGCTCACAGAGCGGAACTTTAAGTACTAGTCTGAGTAATACCAATACAAATACAACAATGGGTCCTAGTAACGGTACACAGCAACAAGGGGAACAATTGTCGAAAACAAATTTGTATATTAGAGGATTGCAACAAGGCACAACCGATAAGGATTTAGTAACCATGTGTGCACAGTGAGTATAAATCGCAATGTTTCAAAGGCAATTTTATTTTTTATGCACATAAAATCGTAAATAGAAACCGAATAGTTATTTGAAATGTCGTTTGCTCATTAAATTTTACTAGCTGGATTTCTAGTCTACTCTGGTCATTAGTTATGACCGTGGCAAAGTCCCCAAAAAAATTCAAAAATTGTTATTTTACATGCATATTGTATGTTGGTAAATATATGTACATAAGTATGGCCTTTTTGTAGAGAACGTCATGAAGATCGCAATGATTATCAATAAAAAAATTGTATAGCTCATTTTTTGGTCCTGGTATATAAAAAAAGTTATCATATATTCGACCTTTGATTTGATTAGATCTTAACAAAGCTTCTTGCCAGTTTGAGGAAGGGTTTTGGGCAGGAACCGACCGTAGCTATTATTTTAATTTTTTTTAGTACTAAGATTTTTATTTGGAAGATCTGTTTTTTAGTTACATCATGGCAAATCGATATTTTTTGGTTTTTAGTTTCTTGACCGATTATGATTGTTATTTCTTCGGACAAATTTTATCGCTATGATTTTGATTTCTTCGATCGAAACTAATCACTTTTTTATTTTTCATATTAAAGACTATGTTTTTCGACCGCTTTAAAGCTTTAAATCTGGAAATAACGGTTGTTTGATCGAACAACTAAAAATCTATTACTCTTGATCGAAAAAGTAAAGATCAGAAATTAAGAGTTAAATTTGATAGCAAAAATACAAATCCAATTTTTATGATTAAATTATAAATTTTATTACAAAGATCGATGAGCACCGGTCTAATATTGAAGTGTATATACATATATAAAGTGGCTCAGACAAGCGTACAAATGGTGATTTTTTTTTAATATTCATAATGTTTTTTTGTCAATATAACCAAACCTTTATAAATAATTTGCTAAAATTTCTATAAAGTTGCATACGCAGAAATTTTCTTAAAATTCAGTTTGAAAAGTTCGAAGTTTTGATGTAAATTCGCAGATGTTTCCTAAATTTTGTATTGAGTTTGATATTTTTATTTAATAAGTAATATTTCTATAAAAACTTTGCAAGAAAAATTTTAACTAGAAAAACATTGTGAATATTTAAATACAAAATCGCTATGTGAACGCTTGTTTAAGTCATTGTATATGTATGTATGTGTTTGTTTCTCCACTGCCTGTATATTGCATTTCTATGGCGTAAGCTTCAACCTGAAATACAGAGCTATCTTTCCCTATGCCGGTAAAGTGGACATTTCTGGGTTGTAAACCATAATTCCCTGTTCCGACGCCTTGATCGGATTTGTAGCCGCCGATGTGCAAGATGTGACTGTTCATCTGAAGTTGAGGTCATTCCTCTTTAAAATCTTGCAACTGCTGCCTCCTGTGCACTCATCCCTAGGGGGGAGAGAGCTCATTGATACCAGCCTAGCCAAGCAGTGATCCGTGTTATCAGGGATAAATTGAAAGCTCTACATATGTATACTAGAGCGTACAACTCGTGACCCATTTAAAACCCTAGTATTCCTAGGTCTGACCGCAGCAGCTTTACCCATGGTGGCGACTGACGCTATATTAAGCATTAGGGAGTGGTTCTAAGTGACTCGCTGGAAACGCACCAGCTTTCTGTCGAAGATCATGTAAAGTAGTTTAGCTAAATAGGTGGGGTTCGGTAGAAATCTGGTAAGGTCCCTCAAAGCCGATAAGTCTTCGTGTATGAAGGCTTTCTATGTCGACTTCACCATCGTTGTCTTCGTGAATACACCCTGGGTTGTTGTACCTACGCTTATTGAGCTGCCGACAAGCAATCACAAGGAGTCCTGTTTCTAATAAGCAGATAAATCCACCTCTCCCGGGTTTTGAGCACAAACGAGAAAGAGGGATAAAACATATTACAAGAAAGAGGGATAAAACATATTAAAAGCTCTTGTGTAATTCCTGTGAGGGAAATGTAGTTGAACCTTTGCTCTCTCACCTCGTCCCTTTTGGTAAACTCTGGAATGAGAAAAATATTTATATAATTACAAATATTTGACCTTAATACAAAAAAAATAAAGCGTTGTACAGAAAACTATTGGTAGTATTTATTTTGCTCGTTCTTTGAAGTGCATAAAGAATAGAACGATTCCCTGAAATTAAAGTTGTTTGTTTGCAAATTTAAAAAAAATCCTTTTTCTTCTCCTTTTCAGATATGGAACAATTATATCCACCAAGGCTATTTTAGATAAAACAACAAACAAATGTAAAGGTATTTTTTTTCTTCACCATTTCTCATCTTTATTATTTAGTACGTGTGTTTTTGTTGTAAGAATCTGAATTTGTTAAGTTCAAGTACAATATACAAATCGAACAAGATGGCATATATTGGTTAAATCTTAAATTTAAATGAAATTTAAAGAATATTAAATTGGTCTAAACAAGACAATTTGCAACTTGTAGCTCGTTTGTAAAGCAATTTGATTTGCGTTTTTTGTTGAAATCTGAATATTTTTGTTTTTTTCATACAACTTTTGACATATGTACATAATTAAAAAATAATAATACGAATAAGTAATGAAACCTAGCTTCTTTAACTCTGTGTATATAAGTACACAATTTTATATTTAAAAGGCAACGGAAAATTAAAAAAAATAAAATTTCGCATCCCTGAACTTTATATTTCAGATATACATACATATGTCGTTGGTGATACTGCAAAACGTTCTACGTCAATTATTGCCCTCGGTGCTTAAATGATCTTTTCAGTTGTATCTGAACGCTGCTGTTAATCGTTCCTCTTTGTCAACCGAAGGTAGAAAGTTTTTTCTTTGGTTTACGGGAGTACAACGATTCCCAGAAGTATTTCAATACGGTTAACAGACCATCTAAGCGCCAAGGGTAATAATTGACATATCCAGAACGTTTTACAGTATCACCGACGATATGTATTTTCACATACTCATTTATCGAAAATAACAATAATAATAATAATAATTTTTAACTCTTAACCAAACAAATATGTGCCGATTCTGTATTTTGTATCTTAACTTGTTTTTTAGATTTTCAACCAGATCACTCAATTTTATTATTGCATTTTATTAATTTTTAAAAAAATATTGCTAATCTCTTTTGTTTTTTTTTCTTTTACCTCTTCGAAAATTTTGTTTTTGTTTTTCTCTGATCCATTTCTAAAACTTTGTTTCGGTTTAACTTTAATCCTTTCGATACATTCATCAATGTTAAAAATTAAAAACAAAAAAAAACATTATTTATTTCCATTTCGAAATTAAATTTTATTTTATTCGTTAAAAATAATTTGTTTGAACAAAATACACGCTAATCTCACGTGGCGAAAACAAAAACAAAATATTCTTTCTTTTCAGGCTACGGCTTTGTCGATTTCGAGTTGCCAGCATACGCCGAGGGCGCCGTCAAGGGACTACAAGCAAAGGGCGTTCAAGCTCAGATGGCCAAAGTGGGTATCTGGGTGCTTCATAGGCCGGCCATTGTACGTTTGTTTGCATGCAAGTAATACTCACCCCCCACCCCCACTTCTATATAGTTGGTCTATATATTTTATCTAAATTTTTTTTATATATAATTTTTTTTTATTTTTGTTGGTTTTGTTCTTGATAATTTTGTGTACAGTCTCATTTCGATGATTTTCTTAAATTTGTTGTGGTTGGTTTTTAACAAGAGAAAAACAGCAATAAGTCTTGTCTTTTTTTGTTTTTTTTCTGTGTTTTTTTCTATGTTTTTTTCACAATTTCTCGTAAACAGGCTAGGCTTAACATTGTTGCTGCTACTTAAATGCAACGCTTAAAAATGAACTGCTTACAACCGCAAGTTTGCTATCTTTGCTGGCACGCTTGAATTAAGCTATAAAATTTATCACATTAAATACTGCATTGCTACACAGTAAGGATAACGACCTCTAGAGGGTGTGTGTGTGTGTGTGCTTCGTCTCACCTACTGTTTTTATGAGTAGCTCAGCATAATAATGACTTGACAATTATCAGCGCGTACACTGCTCCAACCAGATATTTGTTAGGACCAATACCCAACTAGTCCTTACTACTGACTACTTACTTTAATTACATACATGCGTATCTACAATTTGTCAAAAATTTTCCGAAACAAGTTTGTGGTAATTTGTGTCGTAATGGAAAGTGACACTTAAGATGGCACAACGCCAAAACCGGTTTCCGTTTTACGGAATTCACTCCCTTGGGACAGTTGGATATTTTTGCAAATGAAGACCTTGAGACATCAAAGTTGTCTCGGTTGTCCCAAAGGTCATTTGCTACGACTGAGGTGTACTCGTCTACTTTCCTCAGTAAATAGATAACAAAACGGTGGTGGTAGTGAGTTGACCGCCTCGTTAATCTGCATTTCCGAATCGTATCTAGTCATTGCATTGGCTATTTCGTTCCCTTCGAAATTGCCATGAGCCCCGCAGAGAGAGAGACGATGACGTGATTTGGTGATGTTGGCGATGCGCAAGAATTGCGAAAAATTTTTGACTTTAGACTGTCAACGAATATACTGATTTTCCTTTATAAAGTCAAATTTTCTATAGAATCCCACGCTAATTTATTTTCCTTCCTTTGAGCTGGTAAGCCTATCATTTCCCGTACCTAGTCCAGCGTCTTATTCATCCCTAGTTGGATATCGTATAGGAATGCCTAAGCGGAAGTCCTACAAAACCGGCATTAAATCTGTCTTGGTCCAGCCAGGCAAACAGAACTGAGGGATCTTTCTTCTCCTTGAGAGCAAGACAATTTCCGTTTTGTTAACTTTTAGCCCTTTTTCGCCAATCAAAGAAAAAATGCCCAGGGCTGATTCCATTAGTCCACAAGAAGAATTTTCATAACTAATATGATCCAAGACTCGAAAGTAGAGTACAAAAATACCTTCCCACAATTCTTCGAAAGAAATCATTTCTCACATTACCTTATCTGGTATATCTTCTTTTGAAAGAATATTAAGGCCAATTTATGGTCGAAGGATGACTGACTCTGCACTGTAAATAGGTGGGTCTAAAATGGACAAGCGATTAGGAACTGCTACATATTATTTAGCGTCAGTGGCAACGAGCAGTCACACTAAGAGATGAGCTGATTTCACAAGCAGTAAAACGAAAGCACTTCCTGTACACGATCCAGTGGACAAGAAAGATGTAGACTAAAATGCAACACTGCAGGCTTTCAAGACAGATGTGGGGAGCTTACAGCACAGCAACCTTCCAAAGTTTAGTTTATCTCTGATCAGGATAGCGCTATGCTACTGGTTGGTTTACTATTTACTTAGCAGGACAATTATTGTTAACATCACATGCCTTTAAGTTAGGTCTAACCCATGGTAAGATGTGCATGAGAGCATGAGATGCGGAAGGAATGAGAAGACTGTGGAGTTCATCTTTTCTGAGCATCCAACTCTCGGTAGGCTGATGCGCTGTCTCCTGGATGTAGGTTTTCTACCGCATCTGGAAGCAACCGAGAAAAAAGTGCGATAAAAACTGGTTTTATTTTGCCAAGAAATCTACTTTCTATTCCAAAACAGCATTTGATCCCAGGGATCGTGTTTTTTTTTGTGACGCTATAAACCTTATCAACACAGTGGCTAGCCAGTCTCACCATCCATCGAAAATATATTTAAATGTCTTCTTCTTCTTCCTATTCTTTCTTTGTGTAATTACATATCGTCACCTGAGTGGAAAATCCACCTATCTCGGCAGCCAGTTCGAAAGCGCCCTATCTCAGCTGAAAATACATTGATAGCGCTTTTGAATCGGTAGCTGAGGTAGGGCGTTTTTCAAACAAATTCTGAAATAGGGCATTCTTGAAAAGTTTTCTGAGATAGGGCGTTTTCGAACTAGCTGCCGAGATAGGTCGATCTTCCACTCAGGCACCGATTTTGCTATTCGAATTTTAAAAATCAAACTTTTTTGTATTGCTTGTACTGAACTTTCAGCACTGAGTAGGTAATCTTGTAACAGCATACAAGTTCTGGAGTGACAGTCCTCGGCCTGATATAAATCTGGGTCGTTCCGGTTACATCGACCCGACTGTCGTGGGAACGACGAAAAACTTATTTTGAAGTGCCGTGAGCCACGGTGGATTTTATATACTAATCGAAATTTTTTCAATGAAATGCGGAACTTCATCGACATAATACAGACCCCAGAGCCTATTCATGCTCACATTCATATGGCACTTACCGTTCATTGTTCTAATTATCGCCGTTTAGGCCAAATAAAAGTAATGGAAAGTTGTCATGCGCTGCCTCGTTATATAACTAAACTACAGAGTAGTTATGGCACCCACATAATTGCCTTTAGATGATTTAATGTATGTAATGTGTGATGCTGCAGTTTGTTTCCTTTTGGCTGCATTGAAGTTTACCATTGCTTTCTTTAAAGCAAAATATTGTGCATATGTACATATGTATGTACGTATATTTTTATACCTTTCATTAACATGAAATGGTATGTTTGTAAGTAACAGAAGAAGTTGAGATATACCCATCAAAAACTATACCAAAATGATAAGATTGTCGAGCTGAGTCGATTTACAAAGATCGGATTAGGTTAGGAGGGCGTGTGTGGAATATTCCATACTTTCACTCGTTAACAGAATTGTCCATTGTGAGTGCCGCTTTTTCGGCGAGTGTCAGGAGGAGAATCGTACCCATAATCGTGAGAGTAGCTTCAAGTCATTATTTTAATGAACAGTTCCACCTCCGCTATCTCGCTCTCGACTATTAAAGAAGCGTGAGCCCAAGTGCTTGAGGCGCTTCATCTGTAGACCTGGACATTGACACAGACAGTGATCAATTGACTCTCCATCGTCCTCATCGTGGCAGCTTCTGCTGAGATTACTTGTTGGTATTCGCCACCGTTGAAGCATTGGTGCTATAGCACAGTGTCCTATGATAACGCCGGTAAGGACTCTTACTGCAGATCTATTAAGTTGCAGTATGTTCCTCGCCTTTTTCCTACTAAGCCGCGGCCATAATAATCTGGTGATCTCAAAGTCTTCCCGTTTGTTCTACAAGTTATTAGTCGCGGCCACGGTTTATTCATCAATTTTCCTAACGTGATCACTAAACAGTGGTAGTACGGCGCTATCCGCTTCTACTGTTAGCATCTCTTAGCCACAGCTGGTCATCTCAATATTGCTATGTTCGTGGACTCATCTTCTCTTCAGTTCTGCTTGACTGTCGTCAAAGATAGTGGCTTTGTCTTCTGGAACTCTACTGCTAAGTAAAAGACTAGCCGTCCTCTAGTAATATTGAAAAAATGCAGCGATTACAGGTGAAATATTATGTTTTGCCCTTCCTGAGATGCGCTACTCACTGCCCCCGATATGCCAAGGCGTGTGAGTCTTTGCCCTTTCCTTTTGTTTTCCAGTTATTCCATTTGTCTAGAGCCCTTCTCCATACCAAGAGCCCGTGGGTTGCAATTGGCCGGATGATTGTGGTGTCCTTATTGCTTTCCAAATGACCCTTTGTGCGTGTAATACGCTGCTAGAAATTTCTTGGCTCTCTCCTCTAAATGCTTTTTCCACTTAAACTTACAGTCCAAAATAATCCCGAGGTATTTTGCTTCTGGGGAGAGTTTCAAAGTAGTTTCCCCCAATTTCCGCGGAGAAAAAGTGGGTACTTTTGTTTTCCTTGTAAACATTACCAGTTCTGTCTGGGAGGGATTAACTGCGAATCCATTCTGGTGGGCCTACTTAGAGATATCACCTAGTGGACTATACATGAGTTCATTTATCGTTTACAGGAATTTGGCAGTGATAAGTATCACTAAGTAGTCGGCATAGGCGAAACCCTTATTATCCTTGTTTTAAAAATCTCCAGAATTTCGTTCGCCAACAGGAGCCAGAGGAGAGGGGATAGTACACCCCCTTCGGGCGTACTCCTGGTAGTTTTCCTTCTCACAGCATGGAGTCAATCCATGCCACCATAAGGCGCTGTATTCCGTGCTCAGAGAGTGCCATGCTTATCGCCTCCGTTCGGGTATTATTGATCGGGTTACTTTATCCAATAGCTCCCGCACAACTGATTATTCAGATATGAAGTTTGAAACGGCAGACCTAGCTCAGAACCAGATGATGCTGCAATATGAAAGAGGAATTAATCTGCTAGGTGGCGCAGGAGTAGAGATATTTGGAAAATTCGTCAGATTTATTTCATATTTAAAATGGAAAGAAATACCTCCGCTAAAACTTTAACGGTTGTGTGGTACGGAGGACGGCTTCTCGTTTTTCTATTAACCACTAATTAAGGTTTGTCTTCAAATTGTTTTATTTACTTCTTACTAATTAATAACATAAAGTCTACTAAGAAAATTGTCAAGGTCTTTGCTCTATAAGCGAAATCTCCCATACCATTGATTTTTCAGATATGTACATACATACATATAACTTTTTGCGATATATCTCCTTTATGTAGGCAGTTAAAACTTTGGAATTTTGTGACCCATTTACTTATCGATCATACTTATCGAGCTTACAGTGAAAATCATTAAAAATCTGTGCTTTTTAAGTTGTATCATCCATACCATTGATTGTTCAAATATGACTTTTTGTTATACATATAACTCATCCATGTATGTATTTATGTAGTTAAAGTGAAAATTTTGAAACCCACTTTATGTATTATAATCTCTAGCTCCGAAAAAAACTTATCAAAAATGCAGTAGTTACTGGATAATTTTGCGATGTTCGTGAAAGGTATGAAGCCTAGGGCATAGCTGAAGACAGTACTGTCCTTACTTGTTACAATTAGGTATATACATACATATGTGCCTAACTACACTGTATGTATGTCCTTACGAGTTCAAAGAACTTCGCTAATTGTTGCCATTCGCTATGATAGCCATCCCTTGAGCCTTCACGCTCCGTCTCGTTTTCCTCTCTCTCTCTCTCTCTGTCTCTCTCGCTTTCTCTCTGTTTATCATCCTTCTTGATTTCATAGCGTTTTTTTATGCCACTACAATGATGGATCATAAAAGGAAAATTACATTATTCGTAGTCGCACTGCATGGCGCCTTTACCGTACACCCACTTACTGATACATATAAAAGTATATAGTACATACATATGTCCGTACATATTTGTGCCTGGAGCTACACACAAATGGCTGGCAAACAGTGATTATTATACGATTTTTACATTGTTATTGGCGGCCGCTGTGGTGTGGTGGTTAGCAGTGCGCGCTTCCACTTCGCAGGGCCTGGGTTCAATCCAACATCAAAAAATAAACACAAAACAAAAAAGGTTTTTCTCTAACAGCGGTCGCCCCTCGGCAGTCAAGGGCAAACCTCCGAGTGTATATCTGGCACGAAAAACAGCTGCTCATAAAAATACAATCGCCGTTCGGAGTCGGTGTAAAACTGTAGGTTCCTCCGTTTTGTGTGACAACATCAAGGCGCACGCCACAAGTGGGAGGAGAAGCTCGGCCAAACACTAACATATGTATGTATGTGCAAGCGTTCATCTATTATTATTATTATTTTACATTGTTGCCGCGCATCGATGCGCGACAATAACTTAGCCAATTGCCATTGCTTGCTGTTGCTAGTCACAATTACATATACATAATTACATTCCAAGGAACTTTTGCAATAAAATGAGCCTGGCGGGAGCAATGTTCCTTATGTTCCACGAAAAAGTAATTTAATTAGCCGGAATTCTATATTAACAGTAATTCGCGGCGCTAACGGCCAGCTATCTAATAATAACTAGCGATAGTGCAACGTTTGTGCGAGTTACCAGAAAGTCGTTTTAACAACTTTTATTATTTCTATGTAAAGTGCACATATTTATTTTACTTTACAACTTTTTTTGTGCTAATTTTTTATGAGGAAATACTAATTCTTTTCGAAAGTTGACGCGCAAACGCAAGGTAACTTGACTTGAATACTTTCTTGTAAGTAAATAGTACCTATGTACTCAAAATAGGTATTTAACTTATTTTCCAATTACCGCTTTACAATTTTCTTTACAAATTTCTTGTTCGTTTTTAGTTTATTCTCTTAGTTTTTATTTTTGTAGTTTTCCCCAATGTCCCAAATACCTTTACTATTAGTAAAATACGCGTAGATACCAAAAACATACTTGAAACAAATGTAGTTACATTCATTAGCAAAAAAAATTCAATAGACATTCTTAGTATGAGTATATTATACATGTATGTATGTTTTTTTTGTGTATTATTTGTAAAAACCATTATTATCCTTTTGGATACGACTTTAATTTAGGATCTAATTACCATTTTCTTACACATTTGGTATGAAAATTATACATATTTAGATCATCGTATATGTAAATGTATGTAGCTGTAGTTTGAGAGCGCTTCGGAAGGTTTTATGCAGAAGTGGATGTGAAATAAAGATTTGAATCGAATGCTATTTTTTGAGAGAACTAAGACCCCACAACTCCGTCTTTAGTGCCGGCTTTTATATTCATTTTCATTTAATTGAACAAAAAATATTCCAAGGCCTAGAACATTTCTAATGGTCAATGGCTTGAAACTGGAGAATGGGTTCGGCGGTAGCGTCTTTCTAAAATAGCTGTAAAATGAAAATTTCATCTACCAGACTCTATATGGTACTGACTTTGAGGTGGAGTTACCAAAAATGCGAAAAGCAAATAAGCCATATTTCCATTTACGCAGGTAGCTTTTAGGCTTTTACTTATATCTCCAAATACTAGTCTACTCTGAAAATCTATGAGTAACTCGGCTAAGTCCTACACTAGGCAACGAGATGTCAGATTCGTTCCTTTTAGCGCTCCTGATAGGGTTTTGCATTCTCTTTGCATTCTTCCATGATCATATTCCCTTAAAAAGCACTATTTTACAAAGAGAACATAGTGAATAGTCAAGGCATTAGGGGTCCGCCATAGCCGAGTGGTTAGGGATGCGAATTTCCACTCGGTGGGACCAGGGTTCGCGATCGCCCCTCGGCAGGCAATGGCAAACCTTTGAGTGTATTTCTGCCTTGAAAACCCTTCTCATAAAACCATTTGCTGTTCGAAGGCGGTCAAAATATTATTAATATTAGGTTAGGTTAGGTTAAACTGGCAGCTCTGAGAAGAGATCACTTGGAGGCCACAAAGCCTTAATAAACTCCTTGTTCTTCGTTCGTCGAGCCGTGGCGCTATGCCATGCAAGTGTGCAGATTTTCCCACCTACTGTTGGTGGCTGCCCTGGTTACTCTATCGATTTCTGAAGACAGAAATCGCAAAGGAGGTTTCACGATCTGTATCACATTCGTCTGCTTCCTAATTTTACGGGACACCACTATGCCCAGCAAAAATTGATTATGTGTTGCTGTAGAGCTAGTAGGGATCTTTGGCATTTCTTAACACATATCGAGTTAGTCGTCGCCGCCTAACCGTCAACAACGAAGGCAAGTTTAGATGGAGAGATAACTCCTGAGAGAAAACGCCAGATCCTGTTCCGATATCCATTTTGGAGCCGTCCGCGAAAATGGGTATTTCGTCATCGCTGAGAGCAATACTAAATTCCCAGTCACCACTGTCGGGAAAATGGACATGGAATTCCGATTGAAGTCAGTTTCTGTGATCTGATAGTCGCAGCCACTGTACTCCATCGCCACTCTGTCGAGGATTGAGGCGTGCCCCTTGCAAGTTGTTCGCAGTCTGTTAGGCGCCCTGAGTCGTAGAGCGCTGCGGCACTTTTAACGTATAGGTCTAGGGGTGGAATATCAATGAGTGTCACTAGCGCCGCCTAGAGCGTTGAGTAAATCGCCTTCGTTGTGCATAGGCATGTTTTTCGTTGCACCGTTTGCAGGTTGAGTATGTAGTATTTGGTGTCAAACGCCTGCCATCATGCCAGCACGCCATAGGTAAGAATAGCTCTAACTACCGCCGTACGGCATTAACCTGTTGAAACACTTGCTTTTTCAAATAAAATTGAGGATGTCCAGGAGTTCCACGACTGGGGTCTAAGCCAGATTTCCCTAGACATAGGGTCCGAAATTGATCAATTAATTCCTCCTTATTCTCATCGGAACAGCTTCTATGGAGAGAGCTAGTTGATATTCGCAGTCGCTGAAGCATCGGTACAATATCACAGTGTCGCGTGAGAGAATCGCCGCTTAGAATCGCTGAGAAAAAAAAAACGTAGTAGATACACACATTCTAGTGCTCACATTAGTTACACACATTATTGATGTGTGCATCTGAATGCATCATGCACTTTATTTGCTCTACCAGCACTCATTCTAGTTAATAAGTTCACCCCTATGCTCAGAATTTGTGCGCACACAAAATACACGCGGTCGTATTAGATTTGATGACTGCAAAGTAACTTCCTCCATAAATCAGCTAGTCCATTTACAAAATGAATGAAGACGATTAAGTACCTTTAGATATTGACGTCCATGGAATATCAATTCCGCTACTCATTTATTCAAAAATCTTAGTGGTTATTTCCGATGAGTTGCTCTCCTTTTCATCACACATAACCACAGTCGCAACTGGAGTACAGCGTTTCTCAACTACGTTGTGCCAATATGGTAGCCGTAGCTTCTAGTACACAGTAAACGAGATTAGATGTAGATTATTAAAACTATTCACTCTCTAGCATCGTTAGTTCGAGTTGCAAACTTACATTAAAACACTTTAAGACAATGTGCCAAATTGAAAAAGCTTCTGTCATTTTGCCAAATTGGCAGTCCTGAAGTTCATCTAAATAAATGCGCAAAAAAGTGTATTTTTGGTGCAAGCTTGTTCTAGCTTTCATCATAGAGACCAGAAACTGCAAGCAAACAATTTAATTAAGCTTTATATGTATATATAGCCGCCATAAAACCCCTGAATTGTTGAACAAATTTCCATTATGGTGAGTTCTAGAGTATGGAGAGTAATGGCGCACATGAATTTAGGTCTTACGAATCCAAGTAAGGAGCCAGATACCTCAATGTGATGCTGATCCTCTGATCATCTGTGCATCCTTCTAACGATTTTTCCTCTTAAATTAGTTTGTAAACAAGCAATGTCAAGGCAAGAAAGCCAAAATCTGTATTCCAAACCATTTTAAACATTAGACGCAGATCGCGACGGTCCTTACGATTGGAAAATCCAACTGACAATAAGTTTTCTTCAAAAGATTGATCGATGAGTCGATAAAGGCGTGATTGAAACGAGCGGCAATCCATTGGATGAACCGTTTGGTCAAGCAGTGCAGTTAATTTTAAGTGGTCTATTAATTTTTTGTTTGATAATTTAACTAATCCAAGGTGCGATAATCACCGAATTGATGTAAAGAAATAATACCTCCACTGCGTATTAAACCTTCCGATGTCGTTGAATTTTCTTTCAGTATCAAATATTTAGTAAAAGTAAAAGAAAACTTGTTTTTGATATAACTAAAATATATCTCTCTCCAATAATTCCTTTAGCAGTAAAGTGAGAAATCTAATTTAGAAGTTCGTTCAACGAAATGTAGGTAACTGCGTACCATGTTTACTTAACAAAAAAAAAATCCATACCTTACCAAAATTGTACACATACATATAGTAAGTTACAATTGTCTCTCCATTAAGTAGGTAAAGTATTATTGTATGTATGAATTGTACATAATACCTATTTTAAAACTAAATGCTTAGAAAATAGAAAGTAATTGAAAAAAAAATATATATATATTATATGTAACTAAAATGTATATTTTTAATAAAGACTTTCTTTTTAAGAATCGTAGGTAGTGAAATATAAGTAGCTGATATATAGTATTATATTTCGTACTTCCGAACAAAATGTCTTTATTTTTCATAAAACATAATACACTACATAACAACTTAAAGTACTCCCAAAGAAGGCTAGGGCAATACCGCTGTAGGAATATCCGCTCGTTTTCGTTTGTAGGTAATCCAAAACTATAGTGCTTGTCATAACTATACGACACGCATACACTGGCAAGTTTTAACTATTTATTTTTTTATTATATAATTTAAACTATTTTTTTATGCAAATATAGTTCATTGTAAGTATAACAAAAAAGCCAAATAAATCCCAACTTTGAACAGAAATTTAAGAAATCAACAAAGTTTCGTAAAAATTTCACACTTTTTATTTAGAATTTGTAGGTATGCAGGTGTATATCCCATTTAAGTAGTATAATAAATTGCAAGCATGATTTCTGTATTTTTTTTTTTTTTGTTAACGTTATGTGCGTTGGTGCCAACTTGCAATTTATTAGGTTCTAAAATTTGTGAATAAAAAGTATGAAATTTTTATAAAAATATGCTGATTTTTCAAATTTTTGTACAAAATTGGAAGCTATGGTTTTTTGTTACTAAATTAACTATATTTTTATTAAAAAACAAATTTTAATCTAATAATAATAAAAAAAAAAATAACACAGGGCAACACTAATTTTGGTGAGGCAAAAGTTAAAGCCATTTTGGTTAGATTTTGTTGCGCTGATTACGAGTCAGTGGGTATAAAGTGTCTGTCTGCAATGTTTGAGAATCTCTCGGCACCAAAAAGTCTATCAAAAATAGATTTAACATTTGTTTTTTGTTTTGTGCCCTGCGTAATCGAAACTTGTCAAAAATGCGGTGTCGTATGGTTATGATAGGAACTATAATAAAAATTAAAAATCGAATATATTTAACACTTCAAATGATGCTACAATTTGCTCATTCTACTTCCTGAAAATGTGTATGCTTTCCTTTAGGAAGAAAATTATTGAATTTCATTACTTCTCTATAATATAAGCAAGCTTATTGTTGTTTTTACTCCAATCGTCGAAAACTTCAAAACTAAATTTCATAGTAACTACTAATTTAAATCAAATGTTTATACACCGATTAAATTATGATTAAATGATAACACCGTGCGACAAAAACAGAAAAAAACCAAAACACACAAAACGAGTCATATTAATGCTCACGAAGGCATGGACCAAATATGTATAGTAAAACTGCGTTTTTAGGTTTTCTCTGACACCAGGATTTATTATAGGAATTTTAAGTTTAATTAAAAAAATATTTAAAAAATGCTGTTCAATGTAGAATAGCAATATGGGTACCAGATAAAGATAAATTCTGTAGAACTAAAAATATTAAGTTTTTTGCTTGACCAGAACGAGTAGGTATTGAAAATTTCTTTTCAATTAATTTTATTTTTTAAGCTAGTAAAGTTAGAAGAACGAAATTCGACTACGTGGTCGTGGTTTTCAAGGATATTCAAGGATACAATATTAAAAGGCCATTTTCAATGCCTATTCGTCCGTGTGCACAAAAGTGTTTAATCTCTTCAATTCTAAAGACTTCTCTATTATTTGATGTCCATATCGTTATTCTATATTGCACTTAATTTTTTTAATAAATCATATCCTTGTAGTTTCAAAGTAGTTCTAAAAAATCCTACGCTCAGTTTTACTATTTTTGGCTTCTCGTTCTGCGAGTATATTAATTTTTTTTTTGTGTTAGAAATGACTGTCGCACGGTACAAAATTAACTTTTAACAAAACCACGTAGTAAATAAAATTTTGCATGCATACATTCGCGTATGTATTACCAAAATGTAGGAAACAAAATATTGAAGCGGGGTATCACATTTCATACTTCACAAATCAGCACAATACAATTAATTAATTAAACTCAAAATTCACGCAAATTCTTGAGCGCAGAGTTGCAAAACTACATATACATACATATATTAATTAATGCATACATATGTATATACATATTTATATAGACAGTTTTCATTAAATCGGCGCAATCTCTTTAAAGTTAGTCATACAAAACGAAATATTCAATACATTGGAATCTTCCACACATCCAGTATACATACATACATACATACATCGTTACACATTTTTGTAAACATATCAAATTACATTACTTAAATAGCTAATTAGTAAAGAATTCTTCCAATAATTTGCAACCTTTCAGTAACGTTTAATTGTAATATTATTTTCATTATAACTAATAAGCGACTTTTAGAACAATTCGCGTTGTAGATACCTTTGTATGTATGTATGTAGTTGAAAAAGTTCATACAGGTTATACTACAATACATATGTAGGTATGTAAACTTCTTTGCCTTGACCACGTTCGTCTATTTTTCAAAGTTCGGTCAAGCAAATCAAAGCAGTTACTGTTCAGCAAAAATAGTCTGGTTCACGGGCAAACGCCATGTGAGGTGAAACATCGATTGAGTTTTAGTTAATTCTTTTCAATTTGGAGGCGATCAAAACAGGCTAGCTTAATAACTTCTTCGTCATTGGCGCTTTAACCGCCAGTGGTGTATTCTTGTTACTAAATGAAGCCAAGTGCCTCTCCGACCTGGCCTTTCCAATGCAAAGACCTTTACCACACCGGCGGGAACTGCTTCGAATGCTTTCAGGCCTGCAGTGTTGCAGGACATGGCCTAACAAGCGTAGCCGCTGTGTCTTAACCCCATGTCTCCACCTTCTACTAAATGTGTCTTAACATCTGTCAAATCATGTGGGCTGCTGCTTGCTGTCTCAACATATCACTTTCAAAACTGCATCAAGCCAATCAGATCGATCTGCACCCAATGTAGATGGCGCGGTAAAATGAAAACTGAGTTGTAAAACTACAAAATGACAGCTGATGTTAAGACAGCGATGGTAAGAAATTCGGCAAGACAGATATGGTTTAACAGTGGAAACTTGCGGTCTGCACCTGACATTTGTGTCTTAACACAGCTTTTTTAACAGAATCTGTGCAAGGTGGAGACATCGGGTAATTCGCAGGACAACATCGATGTATTTGTAGGGCCAATGCGCAATGGCCCGTAAATTTTTCTTAGATTTTTTCTCTAAAATACTACAAGGACCGCCCCATCAAACGTTGTCATTGTCCTGCCAGCAGAAAACGGAAGAAACGGAACACTTGTTTAGGTCAATAATATCGATGCCTTCGGTATACTACAGCAATTGTATGCTCTTATCGAACATAGTACCTGAGTGGCTCACTTCAAAAGATCTTGTTTTTGTCTTCAACATCAGATTGTAGAAATCACTTAATGTATAGTCGTCTTGTCTGAAACCTCGTTCGGTTGGGAACGGCTCGGTGAAGTCCTTCACAATTATTTTAGCAGAAATACCACAATCAGACATAGCGACATAAAGGCTACTTCGCTTCGTTTTGTGGTAGCAAGAGTCGACCCTCCTCTCGCGGATCTTTTCCAAGATTTGGCGTATGATGAATATCTGATCAATGGTCGATTTCAAAAGCGAGCAGGTTCAATCAATTCGCCGACGATGGCCTAGAACCTTGGACACAATTCACTCGATAAGACCTTATAACCGATGGTCAGGAGGTGAATGCTGCGATAGTTGGTGCATATGGCAGGACCATATTCGAATTTCGAATTCATGATAATGCAGTCACTAGTTTTTCGTTGTTATTTTTACAAAACAATTGCCGCCTGTAAAATCTTTAGTTTGTAAATAAGTCGCTTAACTCGCAGATACAATTTTCGAGCGCTTTTCCTGTCGGCCAGCAGCTGATGCTTTTCGTACACACATATTTTCCCTTCTATTTTTTTCCTCCGAATAAATGTGTTTGCGGGAATTGCTAGAGTGGCAATCCTTGCCCAGCTATAAATCTGGGTCTTTCTGGTTACGTATGTACACTCAACTGTCGTCGGAACGTTGCACAGTGGTGCAAACGTGAAATTTATTATTAAAAAGTCTACAGTTTACAATTCTTTCCGGATTTTCAAGTTTTGTTTTAAATTGAAAGATAAAATAAAATTGTTAACAGGTCTAAGGAACACTATTTTATTTTTATTTGTTCCCATTAAATTTTTTTAGTACAAAGTGCAGAGGAAGTAGCAATTTTGAAGAAAATCGATTTTCCTGTTCCTGCTAATGAATATTAATAAAAACTAATTTAAAACAATTATAATGTTCCCCCAAAGCGAAAAAAATGTGCATGGGTCATTCCGTACAATATTTACACCTCAATATTTTTTTTGGGGTGACATATATTTTTTTTACATTCTTTATCGAAAAAAAGAAGAAACCTATTTTTTTATTTCGTCATAATATTCCAAAATCTCGAAAAAAATTCCCGAAATTTTAATCTATCTCACACTCTCGTGGAAAGCCGAGCTAATTACGCACATTTTGACACCTTAACTGATTTTCTCCGACAAATAGTTTATTAACTGGAAATAATTAAAAAGGTTTTTCGAGATTTTCGAATATCATGGCGAAATAAAATAATAGGTGTCTTCTTTTTTCGATAAAGAATGTAAAAATATATATTTCACCCCAAAAAAATATTGAGGTGTAAATATTGTATGGAATGACCCGCATGCAAAATTTTAAAAGTTAAAAAAAAAATCAACAAAATTCTAATTTTTTTTATTTTTATAAAAAATGTAGGTATGCAGCTTTATAGCCTATTAAAATTTAGTTTCAAGTGGTTAAGAAATTGCATTGATTGTTATTATTTTTTTCGTCCGGCGAGTGGACCTGTAGACCTTTTTGAATAATAAATTTCGCGTTTGCACCACTGCGCGTCATACTAGTTGCTTTTTCGCGCTCGCTAAGAACTGATACCTTCCTCGGTAGCGGTACGCAAGTGACGAGAAATGTGAGCCCATTGCTAACGAGTTACCCTTTGCTAAGAACTACACTGTGAAAGCAAGAGTGAGAGTCGAGCTAAATGACTTACTTTAAACAAATTTTTTAAACTTTACTAAGAGCGTTAAATCTTCTTTTTTCTAACGGAGATTCTAACAACCGGGCCCGGTACTACATACATATATAGCAAAATATTTTTATATTTCAATTTAATTTTCGAAAAAAATCCGAGCCCCTGAAAACTCCAGGTACGGGGGAAAATACCCTCGCTCCCCGCCCACACAAACTTTTATCTCTTTGCTACTATATATTTACCTGAACTTTAAAATCGTTTTAAATCTCCTGTAATGTTGAAAAATCAAATTTTTTACAAAGATAGTTCTTAAACCGCCGAACATTCATCAAAAATTAATATATTAATCTACGTGAACTTTTTCGACTAAATAGCTTATTTTTACTTTAGAAGAATTCACGATGTTAATAACAATAACTGGTTTTTACTACTAATTTGTACAAATCTAATTTTTTTTTTAATCATTGTCATTTTAGGTGATTTTTAAATACTTGCGTACACTCATGCCTACTAGTAAAAATTTTAATAAAAAAATATATACGTATATAACTTTTAGTAATTGCGTAAATAACCCCTGTTAGTTATTAGAATAAATTTTCCGAATAGCCAACAGAATTAAAGTTCATTTGAAATAGAAGAGATCTACTACTGCGCCGGCCTAAAAACCCAATAAACTATTTGAAACTATTTTATATGCATACCTACTTATATTTCATTCATACATAGATATGTACTATATGTAAATGACTACGTTTGTTACTAATATTTACTAAGAAATTAAATAAGTTATTGAAATACAATTATGCTTATATGCTCATGGTTGTCTTTATAACAAAAACCACAAAACCATATATTTTATTTGAGGAAAACACATTTCTTCGTAGAATTGTTACAAAATTGTTAAAAATATACTTTTTATAATAGAAAAAAGTATTTCCCATAAGAAATCTTTCAACAATGGAATTATGAAAATGAAAATTTAACTCTAAAATCTCACTAACTATTTTTGCAAAACATGCGTGATGTGGTTACCATCATAAAAAATAACCGATTTGTGTATAGAAGATATGAGATTATAGGTCGTGAAAAATTAAGTAAAATTTTAGAGTTAAGTTTGCAGTTTTACAGTTTATTTGTAAGAATTGTATGACAATTCTACGAAGAAATTTATTTTCCTCAAATAAAATATATCTATGCTAAAATTTTTTTCCGCATTGGAAATATATGGAAAACTTTAAAGCCCCGGCGGCCCGGCTAAATGTTAACCGATTTCAAAATAAAACAAGTAAGAAAGTCTAAGTTCGGGCGGAGCCGAACATTAAATACCCGGCGCAATTATTAAATATATGTTTTCCACCTTTCCGAAAACTACCGCTACACGATAAGCCGGGGTATATAAATTTTAAGTAAATTAGCGTCCTTAAATTTCGAAATATTGAAGTTTCAAGCATTACTGAAATATACCGTTATATGAAAAGCGGTCGTAATTTAGTCCGATTTCAATAATTTTCAGCGCTTTGCTTTTATGTGGCAAGCATAATAACCATACCGAGTTTGGTTCAAATTGCTAGAACGGTTAGCGAGATACATATATGTGATCATAAGTGGGCGGTGGCACGCCCATTTTCCAAAATTGTATCATAAGCGTATTTCTTGGTAAAAAATTGTTGCAACCATCAATTTTGAATAAATTAGCTTTAATATTTACTGATTTATCGAGGATTTCGTATTTTTCTAAATTACCGTTATATGGGATGTGGGCGTGGTTATTGTCCGATTTTAAAAATTTTCGGCCATTTGGTATGTTGTAGCAGGACCAACAACTGTGCCAAGTTTGGAAGAAATTGGTGCAGCGGTTACCAAGATATACGCATGTAACCATAAGTAGGCGTGGCTACGCCCATTTGCCAAAATTTTTTAATATTCTTATTTTTCGTCTAAACCTCATTGTAAATATCAATTTTGAGTGAATTATCTTCAGTGGTTACTAAAATATCGCACTTTTCGTATTTCTGAAAATTACCGTTATATGGGAGGTAGGCGTGGTTATTGTCCGATTTCGCCCATTTTCAATACCATCCGTCCCATGCCCAAAAGAAGTCCACGTACCAAGTTTCGTTAAGATATCTCAATTTTTACTCGAGTTATCGTGTGCACAGACGGACGGACGGACGGACGGACGGACGGACGGACGGACAGACAGTCACCGCTTAATCGATTTCTCTTTTCATTCTGATCATTTATGTATACATTTGTCTATATCTATCTCGATTCGTTTTGCCTGTTACAAACAACCGTTATGTGAACAAAGTTATAATACCCTTGTGCACAAGTGCGCTCGGGTATAAAAAATTGGACCACCCACATACACATTTTATAGTTTGATAAAAAAAAACAGTGTATTTTTTCTGTGATAAAAACTCACAAAAGTTATCGGGTTAATAATTCAATACATCGTAGGCTCGTTCTTGGTGAAATCTGCAAAACAGTTAGAACTTCATCCAAGTAGAGTGGCATTATTGATGATCCATTTGTGATGAGTTTTCGTGCGCAATTTCCACGACGAGTTTATGATGTCGGATTATAAATAGTTTACTTAAAAGTGATAAATCTTAAACCAGACCACGTGTTTCATATGTTCTTTGGAGTCGCAGAACATGAATATGAAGTTTGTTTGCCCCATCACGTCAAGATTTTTTTCTAACCTCAAAATTCTGGCGGACTTATTTATGTGACAGACAAAATTGTAAAAATATTGAATGATTTACTTTATAATCTTTGCCTGGAGCGATTTTTGGAGTCGCTGATTTCGAATATGAATTTAGATTTTAAAATTTACATTTTCGGGCCCAACTATTGAATTTTTATGGAACTTGGTACCTAGGGGGTTTTTGGGGTCGGTTATTACGAATTTGAAGCTAGACTTTTTAAATGGAAAATGGTGGGTGCAATATGGCGTTAGATTTTTTTTTAATCACTGCATTTATATAAAACTTGGTAACAGGGGGTTTTGAGGTCGCTAATTACGAATTTGAACTTAGATTTACGAATTTTAAATTCGTAAGCAGATACCTCAATAACGCAGGTACCAAATATTTTTAAATTTGATCAGCATATTGGTTCCGCTATTTTGAAATCGAATCCAACAAAAATTCCACTAGCGTTAAATGCGTACAAAATCGTGGAACACAAAAAATAAACGCAGAGTGCGTATATATCCGGTTTGATAGCTGTTGGTCATACTCAGATTTACTAGATCAATTCGTGTTCTCTAGAAAACAAGTTTTCAGGATCAAAAAAACTCAGTATAGCGGCCAAATTTTTTTCTCCAAATTTTTTAAATTTTTCTATGGTTCTTTTTTTTTGTGTTCCACAGTGTTATTGAGTTCTTTGAAATTCAGTAATTTTTTTTTTTTACTTTTGACCGTCATTTCGTATTTTGGAAATCTGCCTTCATACTCGTAATCAGTGACCCCTAAAACCCGTGGCTACCGAGATTAAAGTAAATCCGTCAATGTGTATAAAATTTTGTCTGTCCGCTAGGAGTTTTGAGGTTAGAAAAAATCCTGACCTGATGGAGCAAAACGGACTTCAAACTCGTGTTCAGCGACCCCAAAGACATATAAAACACGTGGTCTGGTCAATTACTCAAAACCAATCGAGCCCAATGCAAAATTATTTACTTAAAAATTATTTATTTACTTTGTGGCAGTTGATCTCAAAACATCAAAATATGGCATTATAAACATTCAATAATGTTATCGAGTTCACAGTTAACACTGACAATTGCTAACCAAATTTTTTCAAACGTAAAAACTGCCATTTGGCGGCAATCAGATATCACACAAGTAATTTTTAAGCAAAACACAAAACCGACTTCAAATCTCATAAAAAATTAAGATTATCGTTAATTTCTTCACGATCCAATTATCGAATTTAAACCAAATTAGTATGGGACCACCTGTAAGGTATAAAGACAAACCATGAGCGATTTCACATATTTACTTAAATACATACATAAAAGTTATCTTAAGAAAATTTGGGTAGGTATATGCCAAAGGCGTGTGTGTGCTTGTGATTAATAAAAAAAAATCTTCCTCTTGATTGGCGCTGTAAACGGTTTAACGATTTTGGTGGAGTTCAACAAAGCACGGCAGTCGCTTCTCTTTTGTGCCAGTTGGAAATTACTATTCTCCACGTCATATTTTTAATGCAGACGAGGCGTCCCTCTTGTCGCTTGCAATCGCTTTGTTTTTCTTCCAGCTTAACCCGAGTTGCTTCAAATCTCGGTCGACTGCTCTTCGTCACGTTTCACGCGGTCTGCCAGGGGGCCTGCCTCTGCCAGTTAAGGGGTTCCATTCCATAGCCTTCTTTGCAATAGTGCCGTCTTTTTTGCGCAAGATTTGACGTATGCACTTCCATTTCTATATCCGGATTTCTTGCAGGCATTTTAGATGTCTCTGGGGTAATCATTTTGGTCTAAGTGTCAGAATGTCATCCTTACCTCCGTATCCTGGTCATGATGCAGCCATCTTAAGGTTCCAGGCACCCTGCTGCTGGCCCTTATCGGGATAAGAACTTGAGCCGTTGATCCATAGAGGGCTCTTCCGCCAAAATCTCCTATACTCGAGAATCCAGCAATCCTCTAGCGGCCCAGCATGTTGTCCAAGTCTGCCAATAGTCTGTCAGTACACCAACTAGAATTGAGATATCCGGCTTCGCAAGCCTAAGAAGAGCACTAGACCGGCCGGTCCATCCTCGACCAGAATGACCTCTACTTTGGCCACAGTTTCCTGCGATAGCACTATGGTTTGGTACCCAAGCAAGTCTGGCAAAGTAATATTCGGATGCTATCGAAAGTGAATTAAGGCATTCCCCACCAAGCTTCGAGCGTATCGTAACTGAGCCCAGGGCTGTGATTACTGCCTGGCTGTCTGAGTAGAGGTGAACCTCCCTTACCACCATCGCGCATAACAGTAGACAGTCGACTGCTTCCTTAATGGCAGCAACCTCCTCCTCAAAAACACTACAGAGTTCTGGAAGCCTAAATTTAAGGTTGATCGAGAGCTCCTTGGAAAAGACCCCCTCCACCGACCCTTCCGTCAAGCTTCGACCCATCCGGGTAAAAGTGCACCGGTGACCCCTCCAACCACTGCCCTCCATCTACTCATCCCTATATGAGATGTGAGCCAACTGGTGCCAGGCTGGGCATGCAATTATCCGTATTACCCGGGATGAAATCGAAGCCCACGAGGATACTAGATTGGCCAGACCCGAATCCGACAGGCAACCAGTGCTCTAAGTCTGCCCGCCGCCCTTGCTGCACCCGTTTTACCTGAGATATCGACAGGCTATATGTTAAGCATGACGTTATGAGCCAGAGTGGGAGTGGTCCTAAGCGTCCCACTGATTCCAGTGAGGGCAGCTCTTAGCACTAGCTCCAGCCTACTGAGTAACTTAACATTCTCCAGTGCATTCCACCAGACGTGAACTCCTTTAAACATATTGGGCTTGACTAAGGTTTTATAGAGCCAAGAAATAACCTTGGGAGAAAGGCCCCCTCACTATGCTACTTATTTGCATAAGTAATCACCCAGCACCCCCTGCTCGCCATCTCCTTTAGTAGGTTGTTTACGACCACAATCCACAGAAGGGGAGAAAGAACTCTACCCTGGGGCGTGGCCCTGTTTACCCTGCGCTGGACGGTGGCACTCCCCACACTTCGCCGCGACAGTCCTGTCAGTTATTATGCGGTGTATGAGCCTAACAAAGTCAGTTTTGAGCCCAAACTTAATCAGGGATCTGACTATTGCCCCCGATAGTACATTGTTAAAAGTGCCTTCTATATCGAGAAAGGCACCCACAGTTTGGTCTTTATATATGAAGTCTTCCTCAATCGAACTAGCAATTATGTGCAGGGCGGTCTCGATCTAAATACCCTTGATTAATGCATGTTGAGCTCCCGAAGGCGCGCGGGAGGGATCCCGTTCCTAATGTGCAGATCAACGAGCCTCTCCAGAGTTTTAGGTAAAAGCTAAGAGAGGCTGATTGTCCCCAGAAGTCCTTGGGAGAGATGTGAGAGTCATTTTCCCTTTCAGTCCGAATAGATGTTGCTCCGACTATATTATTTAGTTCAGAATTATCGCTGAAGTTTGAAATGGGTCTAGAGTCTAGCTTCCTAAATTTTACCATTCGCTCTTAACGAGGATTTTTGTCGAAACTTGTTATCAAAGCAGACAGATAAGATGTTTAGCTAGACATCATTTACGCTAGCCAGTAATTTGTCGCAAGAAAGACCAAAAGAGCTTTAGGAGCTTTGCAGAGCTTGGAGGGAAAGACCTTCCCACGTTTTCCATTTTGCTTTTGGACGTGGTTTTGGCCAGGATTCGTCACTATATCGTAGCTCCGAAGAAAGTAATGGGTCTTATGTCAGCTGTGACAGCTGATGCTCTATACCTGTACATACTTACGTGACTACAAGTCATAGCATCTGCCTGTATGCATTTTTTTAATATTACGGGTCCGTTAAAGCTAGCAGAACATGAATATATACAGTCATATGAAAAATAAAAGGGATGCGACATTTGGACCAGTTTTGGCTAATTTTTTTTTTTTTTTGTAATGTTTATTATTTTTATATAAAAATACAACTCATTAAAATTCTACAAAATTTTAAAACAAGAGCAAACTTTATATTAAGAATTTCTAGAAAAATTTTAAGTATGCAGTTTTATAGCCCATTAAATTCTAGCAAGTTTCAAGTGGCAAAGAATTCGCGTTAATTTTTGATAATTTTTTCGCCGATGGTGTTATTCTTTTCTTGCATATAAATTGCCGACCATACTTTGCATGGAGGAAAATGCTTGACAGCGTCAGCAAAAAAAATTATCAAAAATCAACGCGAATTTTTAACCACTTGAAACTTGCGCTTTATTGAGCTAGAATTTAATGGGTGAAAAACTGCATGCTTAGAATTTTTTCTAAAAATTCTCAATAAAAAGTTTGTTGTAAAATTGTTCGAATTTTTCTATAAAGTTTGAAATTTAAGATTTTATGGGTTTTGTTAGTTAATGAGCTAAATTTTTGTAAGAAAATAATAAAAATAAAACAAACAAAAGAAAAATAGTCAAAATGTCGTGGTGGCCCAATTATTTTCCACATGACGGGTCAATTTGTATGAGAGATTTTTTCGGCTATGCGCGTATAGCACATGCCGATTCTATGTTTAATTCTAAGCAAATTTGCCGAAGTAACCGTGGGGTCTAAAATCAATTTGGAGTTTGCGAAAGTAGGTTTCTTAGAATTTCGCCGTAGTGTCGTAAAGAAGTGCTTAAATTTTGTACAAATACAAAAATGCTATAAGGATTTTTTTGGAAATGGATTTCTGCACACATCTTTTTCTTAAAACTTCCACGAGAGGGAGCAACAGTGAAAATTTCCACATTTTCTTCGAAACCTATTTTCGCGATTTGGAAGAGTCCAAATTGATTTTAGATCCATGGTTACTTCGGCAAATTTGCTTAGAATTGCACACAGAAGCGTTCTGTACTATATGCGCATAGTTAGTCAAAAAAATGTACCCGTCTTACTTGACCTATGCACATTGTACGTAATGAAGGCTTGTACTATATTTTTATTTCTAAAATATTTAAGTATGTATGGCCACTGTAACGACTATGCATTCTGCGAAGGGTGCAGCAAATTTATGCACAACTACATGTGCCGTAACGATATAAGGGCTGAACTAATGAATGCAGCAAATGGATAAATTACAATCAATTTACCGCGCGCCTTCGCCTTTAATGGCATCGATTGACAAATTGCTATCAAATTAATTTAATTAAAGCCAAATAGTTCAATGACTGCTAATCGATTTGTAATGATTTAAACGCACATACGCACACACTTTTGGTATAATACTTAAGTATTATTGTAATATAAATAGTGTAATAAAGTTATAAATAAGTATTAATTTAGGAAAAATAAGTGATTCGATTTGCGCACAAGAATAACACGCATTCTCGTACAATAACAAAATGAACAGGACATATTGGCATACAGTGTGTATGTATGTGCTTATAGATAAGTAAATACATACATACATACTATACATACATAGGTACTTGCACTCAAACATACATGTATACAAATGTAAAATTAAATACTATATTTACTCATGCAAACATGCAAACATTTGCTACTCTACACGTGCATACATACATACATACATACATACATAAACACGCTTTTCCAAGCATCTCTGTCTGATATTGAAATTTAACTAACTCATAATTATTTTATTTTTCAAATATTTCTCCATCTAATTCTCATGTTTTACAACGTACGCGATAAAAATGTGCCAATCTGCGATGTCCTAAAAAAAAAATTAAACAACAACAACACCACAACATCCATCAACCGCATATATGTAAACGTGCACTCAACACCACACATCTAACCGAAACAACGAAAACGCTCAAATAAATTTTGTTATGACTACAAAATGTAAAAATATTTGCAAATTGCTCTCGAATTGCTTTTCATGTTGTACTTTTATGCGGCACTGTAAATGTAAAATACAAACCAAATGAAACTCTATATAATGTATGGAACACATCTCTTCAAATCGTAATACTTGCAACAACAACCATACTCGCATGCCGGGCCACATATCTATCCATACAAAAAAAAAAAAAAAAAAAAAACACACACACACTTACTCACGCAAAACGATTTTTCACCAAAATGGACAATCACTCAACAGCAACAAGAACAGGATCCCACAAATTTGTACATCGCAAATTTGCCACCACATTTCAAGGAGACAGACTTGGAGAATATGCTCTCGAAATATGGTCAAGTTGTGTCTACTCGCATATTGCGCGATCAGCAAATGAATTCAAAAGGTGAGTGAGTTTTGCAAAATGCCGCCAAATTTGCTTACATACACACTATTTATTTATAAAAAAAAAAAAAAAATTTAATATTTTTTAAAATAAAATATTTTTAGAATTTTTTTTGTAAATATTTTATCTTCCTTTATTGTTTAGGCGTTGGCTTCGCACGCATGGAGAGTCGCGAGAAATGCGAACAAATTATACAAATATTTAATGGTAATACAATACAGGGTGCCAAAGATCCACTTTTGGTTAAATTTGCCGATGGTGGTCCAAAAAAGAAGAATCTCTACAAGAATCCCGATCCGAATGCGCGAACGTGGCGTGATCCCGCCGAAGGCATACCGGTCACCTACGATCCGACAATGCAACAAAATGGTGTTAGTGTTAATGTTGGTACACCAATCGGTGTGCCGTATTCACGTTTTGGTGCACCGCCAGTTAGTAGTTACCCAATGACAGCTGGCTCACAATGGATACCAGGCTATATGATGACGCAACCAATACCTCAAGTTGAGGATCAGGTGAGTTAGTTTAGAAATTAATGGACATATTTATTTACAAATATACTACTATGTATATTTAAAGACAAACTACTTAAAATGCCAAAAATAAAAGAGTGCTACAAGCAAATGCAAAAGGGCTGTTCCAGAAAAAAATTTGTGTCATCATCCGTACATGTCCAGTCCCGCAAAATAGTCTGACTATGTTCATGGACTGCAAAGGACATACAGTTCACCTTATCATCGTCTTCGGTACCTGTCGCAAACTGAACCACTGTCGTTGGCTAGAATAGTTCTTTCGAATTCTCCCATCGTTCGAACACGCCCCATCTCAGCAAATTTTGCAAGAATGCTCTGTCTCATCTGCCGATATATTGAATTTACATTGAGATGGGTCATTCTCGAAGCAGCAGCTGGGATAGGCCGTTTTTTTAATAAATTTTGAGATTGTGCGTTCTTCAACCAAACTGTGAAATACCCAAGGCAGACGAAGCTCTGCCGCGTCCACGTCAAGTGGTTATGTTCCCAAAACGGCATTCACATGTCGAGAGTCAGTGGAAGTCAAGACCGACTTGATGTGAATTCCTTTTATGGCCTGTCGGTATGCTGTCGGGTCCAGAGGTTGCTTTAGAAACCTCTTGACTTCATCCGTAGGTCTTATAGGTGCCTTCTGACGTGCGTAGGCGAGCGTCTGTTCGGGTGCCCACTTCTGCGGCACTCTACTAATAACTGCTTACAGAGCATCGTATTGTGCTTCCTCACTGGGAGCATTTGAGCCTCGTCGTGAAGTTGGTGCTGTGGCGACATCAGAAGGCATCCAGTCGCCGTCCGGAATGCCGTGTTCTGGCATGTTTGTAGCTACGTCAACTTCGTCCTGTTAGTCCCCGGTGATTACAAGGGCGTTACATAGTTTAGAACCGGTCGGCAAATTGCCTTGTATGTTGCCGAAACATCGTTTCTTTGTCTTGGCACCAGGTGCTGCCGGCTAGCGACTTGTGGAGCTTGTTGCGGCTCTGTACTCTATTGACAATCGCGGTTATATGCGCCGAAAAGGAGAGCAGACTGCCGAAGGTGGCTCCGAGAATTTTTGGGCTTTTAACCGTCGAAATTGGTTCACGTTCGACGTGAATTCCCAGCTGTAGTCTGACCTCCTTCGTCCAGGTGGTAAAAAAGGGTTGCCGAGGATTTCGCAGGGGGAAGGTTAGGCTCCGTGCAGTGAAGAAGCAAGAAAGTTCGGAGAGGTAAAATCGTAAAACCCTCTGGTGGTTGAGGGAGCTTCGAAATGTAATAATTAAACAGCAGAGGGGACAAGATACCACTCTGTGGGACCCACTGCTGAATTTTTGTCGGTTTGCTGGTTTTGTCTCTGAAAATTACCGACGAATGTCGACAACTCAAATAATTCTCCGACCATCGTTTGAATCGCTGTTGGAGATAAGAAGCCTCAGTGTGCCCTATTTAGTAGCGTGGAGTGGCCTTTAACAAATCCAACGCTACTTGGACTGTTTTCATACAGGGACGGTTTCGATTCAGGCCATGAGTTATCTGAATGTTTATGGCGTTAAGTGCTGTTGTTGTGCTGTGTATGTTACGCAAACCATGCTGATACCTCTCTGAAGCCAGCTGATGCGTGTAGCGCGGGAGTATCAAGGCCTCAAGTGTCTTCGCTACCGGGGAAAGGAGGGTTATCGGGCAATAAGACTCTTCCTTGTTGA
The DNA here is from genome assembly GCF_013731165.1 of Rhagoletis pomonella. Taxonomy (NCBI): domain Eukaryota; kingdom Metazoa; phylum Arthropoda; class Insecta; order Diptera; family Tephritidae; genus Rhagoletis; species Rhagoletis pomonella. The sequence goes on along the minus strand of NW_023458564.1, from coordinate 12,346,044 downwards.
CTGGTTTCCCCGGTTCAAGCAGTGGGACCACTCTCCTCGTTTTCCAGATATATAAAATGATAATAGCGGCCATTAATAAATTAAGGATAGTCTACACCCGCAGGACACTATTTTTTCAGCATGAGAATGCGTATTCCGTCGGATTCAATGGCTTTGAAGGCTTTCGCCTTCCCGATGGCTACCCGAACCCCCCGCTGGTGAAAGCAAGAGGCGGACTAGGTGTTGGCAGTTTGTGTAGCCTTCTGATCGCTCGACGTTGTGCTTTATCCACCGGTGTATGCAGCATAAACTGTCGGCTAAAGTAGCCCGCGCATCTCGCCAAGTCCGACGAAGCACCGCCACCGCGATTTCCACTCTTTCGTCTCGCTGCCTCGCGATTGACAAAAGGCGAAGTAACAAGTCTTCAGATCTTCTTCCCACTTCTTTCACTTATGTACGTTGGTCTTTACTCTCCTGAAAGTGCTGGTGGATATTTTTCTCAGGAGATCTATTCGAAGAGACTAATTTTTTTAATTAGCAAGTTGTTAGAAAACATGTTTTCTCCAAATTATTTTTATTTTTTTTAATCTCTGTATAAAGATATAGAATGGAATCTTTTCAACGCTATAAAATGAGAGCGGAAGCATTGGCCTTTTAGCTCCAAAGGTAAAAAATTATTCCTTCAAGAGAATACTTAAAAGTATGTTATCAAAGATAGTGTTTTTTTTTCAAATTCTTTTAAATTTGGTATGAGTTCTCTTTTAGAAGCTCGGTTTACCGGTCAAATGTTTTGAAAATTTTGGCTATACATGTATATACGGTATACTCCAATATGTATACTCATTGGAAGAAGATTAAGTTCCACCTTTACTCATAGCTGGGCACGTATTTTATGTTTTTGTAGTTGGAATTAGAAACTTACGTTGAAAAACTTATCATATTGGCGCCTACAACAAGGCAACTTAAAAACAATCGTATGGATGTATTCAAAAATAGAAGGATATTTAAGGTTGCATTCGCCTCATTTTTCATTAAAAAGAAAAAAAAACTTTTTTATGCGAAATTTTGCAGAAGAAATAATTTTCTTTTGGCGCAAAGAAGCGATAACACTGGATCACAAATTTGGGTCTTTTTTTGTTCCACAAATTAATTTTTTTCAATGGATACGTTTTCGAGACATTTGCAATTTACCGTTATTCAGTTTAAAAAAATGTGGTTTCACTTATCTTACGAATTAATTAAATCTAACAAAACTCTCCATAAACCGTATTTACACCACTGTTCGATAGGGATGATAGTTTCTGAGAAATTAATAAATCTATTCATTTTTTTTGTTTTTTTTTATGGAAAATTGGAAAAAGTTCAATCTTTAGCAGGGGGAAAAATACGAATTTTTGCGCTCGTATAAAAGCCTGTTCCTTTACAAAACTGAAGAAGGATTTTTTGTATGAAATATGACCAGGAAAGAGTGTTATTCATGTGTACATGGCGTATGAGTGACATTCTTTCCTGCTCATTTTTCGTACAACAAATCTTTGCGCATTTTCATTTGACCACTAATTCCACTTTTACTATCAATCGATTTTCTTCATTAGTATATAGCTTGATTTTTTATAACAGATCAGGCTTGGTAACTGTAATTTTTTCCTGTTAAATTTTTAATTTTTTTAATTTTTTCATTAAAAAATTTGCCACATTTCGCATATTGTTCCATTGGTTCGTAAGATATATGTGATTTAGTGAAAACATCTCAAAAACCTATCCATAGAAAAAAAAGTAACTCGATTTTCGCAATCAGCGAGCAGTTCTACTTAAAAATTTGATAGTGGCATCCATAGAGCATTTTTGTTGTAAACCAATGTAAACAGATTCTTAATCTGTGGATAAAATCCTATAGGAATTAGCTCTCAAAAACTCTGCCGCAAAATTTTATTGACTAGTGCTTTTATTTACATACATACATTTAGCATAAGTTTTCTTAAATATGAAATTAAAGCAAAATATTTACCTCCCTCTTAAATATGTCAAACTAATTTCTTACTTTTCAACTTTTCATTTACAGTATATGCAAATGGCTGCTGCCCCACAATTGGGAGTCGCCTCCTACAAACCAGACGCAGTCAATCAGGTGCAACCACGTGGTATCTCGATGATGGTCAGTGGTGATCCGTCTGTGCCATATGGACCAATGGTGCCACAACTAGCCACATTGCAAATTGGCAATTCCGTAAGTTGAAAAACATGTAAAATGTTAAAATAAAATTTGAGTGAGTAGCTTAAAAACTAACACTTAATAGGAAATGCAATGCACTCATTTTCGACTCATCATTTATACTCATAAATTAGGATGACATTTCATATTGAGGGTAACCTATGGTACAGCAATTGCTTTCATTTGCTGAAAATTTTTACAAGCAAATATTTGTTGATGATTTTTTTTTTCAATACATACAATGCAGTTTTTGTTGTGTCATAAAGTTTGCCTACTATTCTATGTATATAAATACAAATACTATTACTATTACGTGGACCAGCAACACACACTTTCGAATAAAGCACAATTTTTTTGCAAGATTTCGTGCACATTTTCCACTTATTAAAAGTTGTTTTTTATCAAACTTCTTTTGTACTCACATTCATAAATGGTGTGAAGAGTTTTTTATTTATATTTTTTTTTTTTTTTTGAAAATTGCAAAAACAATTTTATTTTGAAATATTTGCTCACTATTTTCACTCACTCCTCTACCCATTTCCATACACATTTTCTTGTACGTACATATGTACATATATACATAGTTACTTGTACATATGTACAATTAAAATTTCAAAATCAAACAAAAATATCTACGCATCATCATCGTTTTGGCCATTAATAAGTGAATATTAACCGTTAAATATGAAATTTGTTTTTCTTTCTTTATTTGATTTTTTTATAGAATTTCTCTCCATCATTACAGTATATTAGTCCAACTTATCCATATTATGCACAACCAACAATTATTCCAACAATGCCAATGACAGATTCCGAACAGGCTAGCACAGCTGCATCACCCGATGAGGCATATACACAGTATCCACATCCAGCCGCTCCCAAATAGGTCATCGCGAGGTGAGTGCGTGTGACTTAGAAACAAAAACCTAAAAAAAAAAGATACTGAAAATCCCAAAGAGAAAGCGAAAATTCCAAACTAAACTTACGTGATATTTTTAGTTTCTTTTTTTTTGTGAAATTCGAAAATAGTAGTTAATATTAGTTACTAAATTGCTAAAAAAAAATCAAATTTAGTGAATTTAACGGATACAATGCACCTTCCATGAACAAAACAATTTTAGATATTTTTTTTTAATTTTTTGGTTTGAATTTTTTTAACTAAGTTTTTCATTGAGTTGTCATTTTATCACGTCCTTTAATTAGCTTAAAGCGTTTCAATCAAAAAGTTGGCTACAAAAACAAACTACATACATATGTATTTTGTTATGTTTGGGTACGTTGCATGTAACTTAGCGTCTAGCGTACTTTTGACGTCCAACCTTTGCTTCTACAAAATGCAAAATTTCGAAACATCATCGTTGTTACATGAGCATCACTCATTTTAGTAGCTATGTAAGTAGTTCTAATGCCGGGCATTTCATATTGGTTTTTTTTTTTTGATGAGCGCAAATTTTTTCGCTTTTAGTTTTAATCTCATCTACACAAATACCATCAAACATATTTATATTCAGCCTTTCGAAGCGCCATTCGTTGTGCACTAAATTTTGCTTAATTAATTTCTGACATACTTTGCCGTTTTTTTTTTTTGTTTACTTTAGTTTTCTTCTATAATAAAGTTAGGTTCACCTGCCATGCCACGCATACATTGACATAGATACCTACCTACATACATACATACATACATGCATACATATGTTCATACACACACTCGCTAACTCACAATCGACTGTCATTTTCTTACCACTTTTTTCACCATACGCCATTTGCTGTTTACCGCCATCTCTTATGTGCATACATACAAACATACATATGTGAGCTGTGTCATACTGTGCTGTGCTTTATTGCTGCCTGCCTGCCCGCCTGTGCTTGTGCTTGTGCTTGCCTACTTTGCTTGCCTGTTTGTGCTTATCTGCTCAGAATATTGTGCATAGCTGCAACATACATAGATACATATTTACATTTTGTTGCTTTTTTTACACGCCCTCAATCATCCGACCAGTCTTTCTATTCAAACAAATTTTATTCATCTCTAGCACTGATTCATTTGAAGTATTCCATCATCTGCATCCCCAACTTTAAAAGACTGCATCGCATCGCTATTTTCAGCTTTTGTTTTTTCTTCTTATTCTTTTTTTGTTGTTAAATATTTTTGTTGCATTCCGTTATAGCATTTGACGGCCATTGCTATCATTATGATTTTTATCCTGCGTGTCCTTCACACCTTTTTTTGGAACATCATTACCACGCAAGCAAAGACACCGTTAACAATGCCAGCGATGCGTCCTTGTCTGTGCGAGCGTGCATTTGTACCTATGTATTTATGTATGCATAATAATGAACATACAAACATACATACATAACTTGCATTTATATACGTAATATTAATGGATTGTGTGTTCATGTGTACATATGTATATATGTAGCATATTCGTAGTAAGTGCGATGCTTAGCTCTCTATATTTTTTTTCTTTGCTACTAAAATATGCGTAATTCTGCTGATTTCAATCATCATTAACACTATAGTTTAGTGGTGTGCGTAATATATTATGCGCATTAATTTTTTGCATCTTATAGCGCATTCTACATTTCTTTGAAAATGTATGTACATACATACAAACATAGTGTGAACGATGTCTAATTGAAGACTGTGTTCAAAAAGCTATGCGTGAGAACCTCTTGAGTTTTATTGATTAAATTTTTACGAGTTCATAGATTAACTATTACTCATAATAGTACTCAAATTGTAATTAGTTTATTCAACTTAACTTTAAAAAATCAAATTAAATTTCAATTAAGGAAATTAATTAGGCAAAAAAAAATGTTTCAACATATGGGTGCCAAACGAAAGGCGGCTCAGATGGTAGCAGTTTGAAAATATTTTGAAGTTGGTTGCCATCTGCTTGAAATGTCGAATTTAGTTAACTTATCCAAAAGTTATATGAAATGTCAAAATTGGATGTCAAACTAAAGAGCCTTAAGAAGTCTTTGGTTTAAACATTAAGAATATTTTTGAGGTGTTGTAAGAGGGTTGCCACCTGGTTAAAAATTTATTTCAAATTACTAAACAAGTTAAATGTTTACAAATTTATTTCAAATTATTGAATAAGTTAAATGAGTTATTAAAATATGGGTATCAGTATGAACTATATTTAGCGGGGTTGCCACATGCTTAAAAAATAAAATTCAACTTAATTCATCAGTTAATTAAAATATGTATCGCAATGGAAGAAGAATATTTAAGAATATCTTAGCGCGAAACTACTTTTGAAGAGGGGTGCCACCTGTTTAAAAAGTCGAATTTAATTAACTTTTGCGCAAGTTGTTTGAAATATGAAGCGAAAGGGTGTTAAAATAACTCGAGTTTGAACATTTAGCATGTTTGAGGAAGGTTGCCACGTATTTATAAAATGGCATTCAAATTATTTTTTGAAGTTGGATGAATTATTAAAAAATGGATATCATCGAAATGATTTTGAAAAGGCTTTATTTCTGAAATATATTTAGTAGGGTTGCCACGTATTTTATAAGCTGCGTTCAAATTATTTTATAAGTTAAATGCATTTTTAAAGGATGAATATCAATCGAAATGGGTTTGAAAAGCCTCTCAACTGCTGGATCACGGTGCAGCGAACAAAGCGTGTTTCGCTGTAAGGTGAAGTGTTTTGGCAGTTTCAACACGTTCTTCTTTTCGCTCTATTCTTTGTTTACTTGTGGTACACAACGGGCCGGGCGCAATCTTGTGCTCGTATCATTCTTACTGCTGGATTACCTACAGTGATGGAAAAGTTGGTACAATAGTACCTTTATTTTGTTTGAAAGTACATTTTAGGTACATTTGGAACGTAGCCAAATAACTTCTCCTGAAATCTGTTCATATTTTTATTGACATTTCAATGCATTTTCTGGTGCGGGCAACTGGTCTAATAGCTTCCCTCCTTTGTGAAGAGGCATACAAATAATACCGAAGGGTGGTAAGGAAGTAACGCAATTGTAGTGGATTTCGCCAGATAGACGGAAAATATTTCTTTTTAAAACGTCAAATCGAAGAACTGGGAGGAAAGTGATTCACCTTTTCTACAACATAGTTTTGTCTCGCGCTGCTCGAAAAGATTATTTTCATAGCCAAAATTTGTTTAATGTGAGTACAGAAGGTAACATGGTACCCATGGGAATTATTATCCTCCTATTTTTCTTTATTTAGAAATACATATTTACTTTTTTGGTCCATCTATCTACTTTTAAGTAAAATTTTCCGTAAATTAAGTACGATTTTATAACTCAATTTTCCATTCCTGATCTGCTGTAAAAGAGGACCAGAAACAAACAGCTAATTGCTCTTTGTTCAATAAACATACCTCCAAGTCAAAATTAAACATACCTAGCAGGGTTGCATAGATAATCTGACACAAATTAATTGGCAATTAATAATTTGAATTTTTGTATGATAAATTGGGTAACAATTAAGGCTCAAGTTGATGAAGAGGTTCTTAATTGCCAATTAGGTGCCTGTTTGAACATAGTCTTCTTCATATTGAGCGCAAGTACGTTATACTTTTTAACAGGGACGTGAACCAGGTGAAAAATTTGGTCGGTTCGGTTCAGCGGTTCGAACCGTTTTTGCACTTTTGGATTGGTTCGTCAACGCGGTTTTTTTGGTCTTTAAACCGGAGTTTCGGTTCGGTTCAACGGTTCGAAAAAACAAAAAAATAACGCGCAAGTTTAAGTGTCGAGTGTCGAGTGCAACAACGCGCAAGGTTAAGGGTCAAGTGTCTGTCAAATGAGATGGGTTGCCTTTACATTATATCGTCGCTCCCAACGAAGAGTAGCACATCTCAAATTGCCGTGGAAGACTAGCACATTTCACTTTTCGCGTCGAAGACTAGCACATTTCATTATTCGCGTCGAAAAGTAGCACATTTCACTATTCGCGTGGAAGAGTAGCACATTTCAGAATTTTGCGTGGAAGAGTAGCACATTTCAGATTTTTGCGTGGAAGAGTAGCACATTTCACTATTTGCGTGGAAGACTAGCACTGTTCAGATTTTTGCGTGGAAGAGTAGCACATTTCACTATTTGCGTGGAAGACTAGCACATTTCAGATTTTTGCGTGGAAGAGTAGCACATTTCAGATACTCGCGTAGAAGAATAGCGAATTCATATAAAGTGGTACTAGCAGCCGTACAAAAACCAAACATACGTGTATGTAATTATTATTTCTCCTCGACTAAGCTGAGAGTTTAATGTTGTGTATGGAGCTTTTCGGTATTTTATTACAACAAGAATAAACGTTTATTTTCCTCCTACTCGTTTGGACGCATATTCGCGTCTTCCTCTATTTATAAATACGAGAAACATATATGTGCATTAGGGTGGTCCAAAAATGCATGTGAAAAAGTAAAGTCGGAATTTTTATGCTCTCACCCCCCAGGATTGTTCTATACCGAAAAAATATATCCCTATTTTTTATTTTGAAATCAAAAAATAGTTAGAGGTCGCTCAAAGCTCCCAAAGTTTCCCATGTACATATTTTATATGGGTAAATACACTTTTGGTAGAAATGGTATATAATTCAAAAAAAACTATTTTTCTATCGGAAAACTTTTTTCAGCTGCAGGATTCCCAATAATAATACCCAATTGTTTATTTAACCTTTTTTCATCGCAACTATAATTTGTAGGTCCGCCAAAAACCCCAAAAACCCCGAAAAATGCAATGGGGGACAAATAAAAAATCGTTAGTATTAAAAAATTGTTAAATAAATAATTGCGTATTATTATTGAAAGTCTCCTGAAAATAACCAGAGTTTTCTGATCGAAAAATATTGATTTTCAAAAATTCTATACCATTTCTACGAAAAGTTGTTTTTTCCCATACAAAAATACATGGAAAACTTTGAGCGCTTTGAACGACCACTAAATATTTTTTGATTTAAAAAAAAAATATGGGTACACTTTTCTATATACAACAATCCTAGGGAGTGAGAGCATTACAATTCCGACTACTGTTTTTGGACCACCCTAATGTACATGCAGTCATATCAAAAGCACCTCATTTCAAAGTGATATTGTTTTCCACTTATTTTTATTTACTTATTTTTAAGAATTTTCATTAAAATAAAGTTCATTCTCTGAAGAAGTCCATATAAACCCATGATTCAATAATAGAAAGGTTTTGTAATAAAACAGTCTTCTCGCTCCCACACATAAAATCGGCTCCTTTACTTGTGCATAATGTTGCTTACTCTAGAGTTTCTAGTGATATTAGTAGTAAAACCAAAAATTCTTCATACTAAATATTCGTTGGCGTCACCTTCGTTTGCGTAATTTTCTAGAACAAGTGTAGAATAGCGACCGTTTAGCTATAAAATAACCAAACATGCCGATTGATAGAACTTTTTACGCTGATTTCAACGATACCAAATTTATTTGTCACTGGTAAAAAAAGAAGATATAAGAGGTTTATTTGTATTTTTTATTATCACTAAATTGTTGAAACCCAAAAGTAGATCATGATAAAGTATGTAATATCGAATTAAAGATAATAACTTGTACTTTCTAAATTATATAAAATTCTTTACCATTAATTATGCAGTTTTTTCAAAAAAGGTTATTTCATGAAAAAATAATATTTCTTGGATTTTTAGTGGTTTTGGTTTAAAAATACAAAAGGCTATAAATTATGTACATCAGCTGAAGAACAAATTAATGACCTTTATGGTGACGTCATTAGCTGTTTAATTGGTTATAAATTACATAAGATATTAATATTTAAAATATCTAAAAACTGAACTTTAACCTTCTAGAACCTCTTCATTTTTTACTTGCGCCAAATCATTTTGGCATGGGTGAAATGAGCATAAAAAGTTCTATTGATCCGCATTTATAGTTTTTGCATAGCTCAACGGCCGGCATTCTAGATTTGTTCCCGGAAATGACGAAGAACTTAATTCGAAAATGCATATTTTTATGTATTGTTTAGTATTTCCATTAAAACACCAAATATATTGCAAATTCGCATAGAATTAATAATACACATTTTACTTCTAATTGTATACTTTGCGTACTTTTTGTAGTACCATTCTACTACCGTTTTCGCAAAATGCGATCACATTCTTCCCCTTTCTCCTACTTCCAAAATACAAATCTAGATAGAGGAGTGTCAAATTTTAGCTGTCACAAATTACACAACCTTGTATTATTGAATCATGATATAAACCCAAATTTAAAACTTTATAGAAAACTAAAAAAAATCTAAAAATGTTCATCCAAATGTCAAATAATTTTTTTCTAAGAATTTTTTGAGTATATAGAATTAAAGTCCTTTCAATTTTATTGCAATAATGTGCAAGTTTCAAGTGGCTAAAAAATTTCCGTTGTTGCGGTTTTCTTTCATATAAAAATAAATTGTGTTTATTCGTTATATAGTAGCAAATGCGACAAAAATAATCAAAGGAATCATAGGATATACCGTCGGAATTTTATGAATTTTATAATAGAATTACACAAATATAAAATAAGCACTTGAATTTCCAATATAAATTATGCTTTTATGATTTAGTTTAAATGTGCTACTCTTCCACGCAAACATCTGAAATGTGCTAGTCTTCCACGCAAAAATCTGAAATGTGCTAGCCTTCCACGCAAATAGTGAAATATGCTACTCTTCCACGCAAAAATCTGAAGTGTGCTAGTCTTCCACGCAAAATTCTGAAATGTGCTAGTCTTCCACGCAAAAATCTGAAATGTGCTAGTCTTCTACGCAAATAATGAAATGTGCTACTCTTCGACGCAAAAATTTTAAATGTGCTACTTTTCGACGCGTATAATGAAATGTGCTAGTCTTCCACGCGAATAGTGAAATGTGCTACTCTTCGTAGGGACCGACGATATATTGTCACATGGTAAACAAACATGGTAGGTATTACAATGTTTAACAAAAAGAAAAAAAAAAGTGAGTACATTTATCTTTTGAAAATTGGTTGAAACGAACCTTTAAACCGTTATGGAAAGTGGTTCGGTTTTCGGTTCGGATCAAACATTTGTGGAAAATTTCGGTTCGGTTAATGGTTCAGTTAATTAATAGAAAAAAGCGGTTTTCCGGTTCAAAACCGGTTCACGTCCCTGCTTTTTAATATACTATGTATATGCACATTAGGGTACATCACTGCCCATAAAAACATGGTCAAGCTTTCCCAACGGACTTATACCATTTATTATATTTTAAAACTTGTGCCAAAATAGTTCAGAAAAATATTAAATTTATGTAAGTAAGCTGGACCGATTTGAAATGGCGATTTTAAATATTATAATTTCATTTAAAGTTGATGGTTGCAGAGCAGCATTTAAAACAATTAAAATTGTTTAGAAACATTGTTGAGAAACATGGTTTGCAAATTGCCTTCATTTTCCTTCTATGTCTGTTGTATCAAAACGCACCATAGCGTCTCTTTTTGGTAAAAATAAATGGCAAATTCAAATGCCCCGTAGCTCAAAACTCCCAGAAAGTTCTTTTGAATGCATGAATATTTTAATTTTAATCACCTTTCATTTTTACAACGCTTTTTTTATAATTCTGCTCTGTATGCGACCAACAACTTTAAATTGAAAAAAAAGCACGCTTAAAAGCGCCAACCTGTGAAAGACTAAAAATAAATCAATGGTTTTGTGCAATAATGGCTCTTGTCTCTAATCCTTCTCGAATCCATGTCTAATCTTTAGGACTTAGTTTAGAAATCCATACTGCTTACTTTAGTAAGGGTTGGAAAAGGATTAGAGGCAAGAGCCACTTAACAGTAGCAAAACTTTTTATTTTTCGAATTTTGAATTCTCTCGTTATTGCAGAGGACCATCGAAATGGTCGTACAGTGTAAGCCAAGATCTCGACCGAGGTTAATTGTTGTTGCTGGCTACACCCTTCTTTTTAAGCTTTTTTACTAGACAACATCTTGGTACACTCAAGTTATGAAAAACTGAGGATTTTCTGCATGTTTTGATGCGTGTCCTTAGTCCAATTTAATTTGATTTTTGGGCATTTTAATTCTTATTCACGCGATTTTTAAGGCCATCCACGTGACTAGTGACCAAACTTTGACAAATCACTTAATAATTTTCTTTGATAAGCAGTGTAGTTTAATCTCAATTACTTCTGATAAGTTAGTATCTCATCATCTCATAAAATATTTTTGTTTATGGAGGAACGAGATTGAAGGTCCATCCACATACATCAGTGCCGTGCCAGTTCGGTATCATCGCCAATCAGATCGATCAGTGATACCAATCACACACATCCTTAGTATGCCGTCCGTTGCTTTCAGTAATAAAAAATGGGTTCACAAGGTTTAGATAAAACGAGGATTCCAAATATGATTTTTTAAATCCGAAATCCATATATTTTTCGTGAAACAAATTATTTAATTCTGCATAATTCCGTACGAACTCGATTAATTTTTCCTTCATATCAAACAAACCTTGCAATAGAATAACGTCAGTGAAATACACAAAAACATCGTTGCCGACTTATTTAAATATCACAATGTCGAACGAAAAGATTGAAAAGATTTTGGTTTGATAATCTTTTTAAAAAGGGTTGCCACCAATTTGAAAAGCGGAATTTATTTTACTTATACACATGTTAAGTGAAATATTAAAATTTTTTTATCAGCGTTTCCACCTATATCCATCTAATTAAGTACATATACTTATATAGTACGTGAAGACATATTTTGTTAAGGGCGAAATGAAAACCGACACCATTTCTCTTCTCTAAGAAACGGCCGGTTTTGGTTTTGTAGCCATGCGGGTTCACTAGTGCATACATAGGTGTTAAATATGCGATGGGATTTTTTGTCCAGATCATCAGATCTGCATCGTTCGCTCGATTTTCAAAAATAAGGTGTCAAATCAAAGGCTTGGGTTGTAGATATGCAATTGGGTTTCACTTTTTTGAAAAAAGTTGCCACCTTAAAAAAATTAAATTAAAATAATCTAAAAATTGTTGAATATAATTATCTAAACAAATAAATCAATTATTACAAAATAGGTATCAATAGAAATGGTTTTGAAAAGCTTTGTTTCTTAACTTAACTATAAGAGGGTTGCCACCTGTTTAAAAAATCAAGTTCAATTTGAATTAAGGGAATTAGATAATAGAAATATGGATCATCAAATGGGCGCCAGAGGAAAGGGGTTTAAGGAAACAGTAGTAGGAGTGTTGCCACCTGCTTGAAGAGTCGAATTTAGTTAGCTTATACACAAGTTACATGAAATATTAAAATATGAGTGTCAAACGAAAGAGTGTTAAAAAATCTTTGGTTTAAACATTAAGAATATTTTTGTGATGTTTAATGAAGTTTGCCACCTGTTTAAAAATTTAAATTCAAATTATTCAATCAGTTAAAGGAATTATTGAAATACTGGTATCAGTCAAGATGGGTTTGAAAAGGTTTTATTTCTGAACTATATTTAGTGGGGTTGCCATCTGTTTAAAAAATCAAATGAAATTCATTAGTTAATTAAAATATGTATCGCAATGTCAGACAAAGGAGCGTTAAATGGTTTTAGTTTTGAAAAGAGTTGCAACCTGTTTGAAAAGTCATATTGTATTAGCTTATACACAAGTTGTTTGAGTGTTAAGAAATCTTTACTTTGAGCATTTGGAATGTTTGAAGAGAGCTGCCACGTTACACTCAAATTAAGAGGCTCTATTTCTGAAATATATTTAGGAAGGTTGCCACATGTTTGAAAGTCAAATTCAACTTGAATTAATGTAATTAGATAGCTGAAATACATACATACATATATATCACAATATGGGTATCCGACGAAAGAGGTTTTCAAAGGTCTTAATTTGAAAATATCTTTGATTAGGCTTACAACCTTTTCGAAAAGTCATATCGATCTAAGTAGTAGGAATATATGTATGTATATTATACGAGAAGATATTTTTTTGTGAGGGTTATTAGATTTGCATCGTTCTTTCGAATTTCAAAAATTATAGGTCAATTTAAACACCCTGGCTTGCAGATGTGCGATAAAGTTTTATTTATTGAATTTAGTAATTTTTTATCGGTACGGGGTGATTTGAAATTTTATAAAATTAAAAACCGACACTACAGGAGCCCTCACTCAGAAACGGATTTAGATGCGGGTTCACTAATTTACATAAAACGGCTACTGTCTATATTCTGACTCAGGAACTTAACTTCAAAAGTAATTCTCAGATTAGAGTGATTATTAGGAATTATCACGTTAGGTCTGGCTAGATCACTGAGTTAGTATACCCTAATAATGAAGATAATTTGTGTAGACACAGAATGGTATATACATATGTTAATTTAGTGAATACAAATACTTTTTTATGTTGCTACAAAGTCAATGTTTTTATGAAATAGTACCCGCCTTGAATAAATATCATTTCTTTTTGCAGATGTAATATTATGATGCCGCGATTGACTCTCTAATGGGAGCTGGAAGTGGAATCGGATAAACGCGAATAACAAAAAAAAAACCACACAAACATATGCAACAGCAGCAGAAGATACTATAGTAATAAACAACAACAACAAAAACAACAAAAATGAAAACGACAAGGAGGGACAAAGCGATTCAGAACACAACAACAATACAATATTACAACAACCTTTGAACAAATGAAACAAAAGCAACAGTAACAGCAACAGCAACAGCAACAGCAACAAGGAAATCGGTGACAACCGGCAGCAATAAACATAAAACAAACTTAGAAAATAAAACAAAAACAAAATGAAAACAGTTGCCCTACGAAAATAGTAAAAGTGACTACAGATTCCAATATTTATTGCAGTTTACTGCAACAATGCTAATAAAAGAAAGAAATGGCAACCAAAACTAGAAGAGCATATGAAGAAAATGAAAAGAACATAAAGTATATATTTTATATTTGTATGCGAAAATGATGATACTGTGCTAGTGAATGAGCAGTAACGAAACATTTTAAGGATATAAAATTAAAATGAAGAGAAATGTAAAGACTAAGTTAAACATACACATACATACATACTTACTAATAAAAATAAAGAGAACAAGGGAAGCAATGCGCAAGAAGAAAAGAAGGAAAAGCAAAATCACTTGAAAAGTTGAATGCAAAAGAAGAAAAAATGCTTAACTGGAAGAAAGCGCTAACTAAAAGGAATGAAATTGCATGGAATACAGTTCGAAAAAGAGGAAAAATTAGTAGGCGGGTGAAAAGAATTTTTGAAGAGTATTAAACCTAAAGAAAACGGCTGCCCAGCAGTGGCTGGCAAGCATGTCGAGGGCGCGCGAGAAAATTAAATGAAGGGGAAAATGCCGTTAAGGTCACTTGTAACAGCAGGTGGTCTATGTATGTGTGTATTTTTGCATATTAAAAAAAAAATAAGAAAATGCTGGTCAGCCAATAGCAAGTTAGACGATTAGAAGCGCCAAAAGATAAAAAAAAAAGATTTAAAATAAAAAATCAATCACTAAATACCCGCAAAAGATGCAAGGAATTTTGAATGTCTTTAATAGAGTACATTAAAGTATTTACATTTTGAATGATATCGAGAGAGGCGGACAGTAGTGAAGGAGTAGAATGGGTGAAACCAATTTATTTATTTAATACTAAAAGTAGAATGCAGTAATAAGAAGTAACAGACGATAAATGGAATGAAAGATGCAATGATGTTGAAGGTAATATAGAAGGAAACGTAAAATAGAAAAGCGAAAGAAGAAACAAGAACGAATAATAAAGAATGAAGAATGAAGAAGAAGAAAAACAAAGTTTACTTGAAATTTTACACACGATTGTTGAATTTCTTTGAATCTTTCATTTTATAAATGACATTTAACCGTTATATTTTATTTGTTACTTTTTGAAAAGAAAAAAATTTAAACACATATAATAATAGTTTGTAACGAAACTGAAAACTGAAAAGAGTATTTAAGTAGCATTGAAGTTGATTAAAACACATACATACATACATATATATGTGTATGTAAATGCTGATTTGCATAAAACATTAGGAAGCTGAAGAAGATAAATAAGAAGAGGAGCAGAAGCAGAAGAATAGTAATAAAAGGAAGCCACACTAATACATACATACATTGTACTTTCCGTCTCCAAATGCATACATACCTACATTTTAAATATATGCATGTATGTATGTATGAAAATTTGTTATATACATTTGTATTGAAGGATTTCGTTTACGAACACAAATTAAAGAAAAAATTGATTAAATGAATAAGTTAAAAACAAGTTGATAGACGGATGATAATAGAGAATTGTTGGTCAAAGCGCAATCCGTTGAATGTAAAATGGGTTTGATGAGCACGCATGCGCGGCATTCACGCGAATGACTATAAAGAAAACCAACAAAATGTGTGCATTCGCTAGCGGTAAAGACGTAGCACGAACAGGCAGACAGACAGTTAGACGGCTGTTGTGAGCGTTAATTTTTAGGGAAGCAAAGAAAAATGTGAAAAAATTAATGTTAAATTAAGTCAAGTAGTTGGGGAAATAAGGACTAAATTGCATTTAAGATGAAAACGAAAAAAGCTATATATTTTTTTTTTTTTTTTTTTTTTAGAAATGAGACGCAAGCCATAGAGCTAATATGAAGAGTCCACAAAAAAGGAAGAAAAAAATAATAGGCGGATATGCAATAGTTTTGAAAACTTGAATATGAGAATAGGAGAAGCAAGGGAAGGGAAATGTTAAAACGCGTTAGGCTAGAGGACTCAATTTTGTAGTGAAAATTTGGCAATTTTTGCTAAGAAAGAAAAATAAAACATAAAAAATCTAAAAAGGAAAAAATGAAAAAAGAAATTGTAGAATTTTTTACATACAATGCTGCAGAGAAGCAGAAATAGTGAATAACCGAAAAAGGAAATTAGAAAACTATAATTTGAAAATAATGAAATGAAACATTAAGTGGAGCAAAGGGAAAATTACGGAGTAAACTGAAGTAGTGGATTAGTAGTAGTAAAAAAACAAAAATAAAACAGAAAAAAGGGGAATAAGTGCATAGACTAGACTTATGTAAGATAAAATTGCTGTAGCATTAGTGTATTCAAATATAAGCAGGAAGTAGAAAGATGATGAAAAATATAAAGAAAAAAAGAAAAAAACTTGTTTCTATTTTTAAACTCTTTCTCTCTCTCTCTCTCTTCTCAGTTACTTTGCTGTAGCTTTAAGCGTACTTTGTTAAGCATTAGCGTTTTTTCCTCTACTTATTATTAAGTATTATTAAGACTTCTTTTTTTTTAGTCAGTAACTGAGCAAAGATAACCGTTGTGGGCGGAAAATTTAGAAAGAAACTTGAAATATGTACGTTTTGTCTACGAAATGACAGCAAGCACTTAGAACGATTGACGCGTTTCGAAGCAGGAATTGTTTATAGTTTACAGCCATTTTGTGTGCTAGGTACCGCTATGCTTCTTTAATGGATGTTGGCATATATATACAAAAAAAAAGATAAAGGATGCTTACGATTTAATGGCTCTGTGCTGTGGAAATGGCCTTACTTTCTAATTCGAAAAAGCTTCGAAAAAGTTTTAGGCAAAAACCAGCTGCCAATGCAGTTATCGAAATCAATGCAATTAAATTGCACATAATTTTTTTTTTTATATTGTTTACTCAATATTCAATATTTTTTATTTTTATTTTTTAAACAAAAAACAACATGAAAATGCTTCAAACGGCCTTCAAGCTTAGCACGCCAGCATCCATAAGAGCAGCATAGGTGGTCTTGTTGTGCAAAATTATTTTTAATTAATTGTAAAATATTCAAATTAAAATTGAAAGTTAGTTTGTAAAATACAGAAAAAATTGACTCGTCGTAAATAATTTTCTTTACTTAAGAAAACTGTTGGTAATGTATACATATTCATGTATGTACGTTTGTATATTTTCTTTGCATTGTTCATATTTGCTTGTGTATAAGGATATCTTTATGTTTTACAAAAACGAAAATTTTTTAAATCTATTTTTAAATACCTAATTATTGATGAAACGGTTCAGATGCGCCAATTTTTATGAAATTAAGTAGGATTCACAAGTCCTGGTTGTTTTAAATTTCTTCTTTTCGCTGAATTTATTTTGTAGTAAATTATTATTTTTTGTTTTTAACTTTCATATTTTGTGTATTTTTGCGGCAAGCAAAGCAATAAATTTGAACAAAGCTTGTTAGTGTTGCTATTTTAGTGGTGACCAAAGAAAACTCTACATTCAAACGGCAGTTTGGGTATACGCAAAGACACAGGTCAAACGACTGTTAACCCAGAGGCATCGCCGATTACAATAAAATTAAATTGAACAAAAAATGAAATAAAATAAAATAAAATAAAATAAAATAAAATATACTATAATATAATATAATAAAACAAAATAAAATAAAATAAAATAAAATAAAATATAATAAAATAAAATATAATAAAACAAAATAAAATAAAATAAAATAAAATAAAATAAAATAAAATAAAATAAAATAA
>NW_023458564.1:12281528-12328265 GCF_013731165.1 Rhagoletis pomonella | reverse complement strand
TAAAATAAAATAAAATAAAATAGAATAGAATAAAATAAAATAAAATAAAATAAAATAAAATATAATAAAACAAAATAAAATAAAATAAAAAGTTAAATAAAATAAAAATATCATAAAATGAGACAAATTAAATACGAAAAAAGAATAAATTTACATAAAATAATTTAAAATTTAATGATATTAAAGAATAAAATAAAATTGTTTAAATAATAATAAACATTTTTATCTAATTAAATTTTTTTTCTTAGGAACTGTACAGAAAAAGCAAAGCAACTTTCTTCCAACGAGCAATAAAAAAGTAGTTAAAAATGTTTGTTTTTTGTTTTATGTTTTATCACTGGCGTGGATATGAAAAGAACTGATGGCAAAGCTGTTTAGTAAAATTTTTAACCCAGTTTTTTTTTTTTATTTAGCAAATATAAACCAACCGTAAACAATTTTAAAATTTATCCATTTTTTCTTAAAACAAAAAAAAAAACACACCTTAGCTATTTTGAAGTTTTTGTGCAGGTGAAAGCGTGTTTAGAAGAAACAAAATACTAGTTTAACAAGGAATAAGAACCCAACATAGATACACAATGTAACGCATTGAAAACAGAAAAACGTATTTACAAGAAAAGTAGTTTTTTAAAACAAGAAGGAAATTAGTAATAAAATAATTAAAAGAAAAAGAAGCGAAAATAGAGTATTTGAAAAACAGAAAAAAAAAACACAACAACTGGCGAAATAAAATAAAAATAAAATAAAAAACAAAAAAATGTAGTGAACAAGTAAGAAAACCCAGCAAAAGCTATAAAGCGAGCAGTAAAACTTAAGTAAATTAAATAAAAAATAAAGAAGAAAGTAGTTTTATATGAAAGTTGAAACCAAGAAAATAGAAAAAAATTTAAATACTTATAGTATTAAGGACAAAACTGAAATGAAAAAGAAAATCAAGCAACAACAAGTAAACACACTAAAAACACAATCAGTCACACCAACAAACACACCTACACACACTTATCATATTAAGTGAATATGTATGTACAGCGAAAGCGAGATGCGTTAATTGAAATGATGAGTTATTATTTACATTGAGAATTGTAGCAAAAACAATAAAAGAAAAACGCCTACGAAATAGTTGCGTAATGCCACAACAACAACATAGAAACTACAATAGTTGCAGCATTGAAAGTGCACACAAAAGGAAATTGCAGAAAATAAAACAGAAACATCTGGAAAAATTGGTGTCAATATTTTTAGCAAATTAGTTGAACTTTTATTTTCCATTTTTTTTTTGCTTAAAAGTATTTGTTGTAATTTTTAATTGAATTAAAATAAATCTTAATATGAAAGTACATATTTATATGTATGCTTTTGTGTTGTTAATTACTGTTTGTATTTGTGATTTTATTTTCAAATAAAAATATAATAAAATATCTACAAAAAATTAAGTGAAAGGTATGCTGAGCAGCAATTAAAAGTGTCAAATACATACACACGTGCAGACGAAAGGGATCATAGGACATACGAAACACTGAGGCTTTTCCTTTTACCCGTTGTTTATTTTTTATTTATATCTTAATTTGTTGCACATTAAAGGTATTTGTTGTAAATGATAATAGTGCAAGCATACTTCCTCATTTAAGATTCGTGGAATTTTTTTATGTGGGTAATCGAAGAATTCCTTACAGCAGGCAACCCCACCTTTAATGTTTTGTTTATATTTTTCAAATCATCGAGCGGAAATGTTTTCTTATCGCGATCCGATAAGATTAAGGAATCACGCACAGCCGGAAGAGTATGAAAATATTATATTGTCTTTGGCAGTATCGATACCGAAAGTTACAAGTATACGATTTTCAGAAATAATGTCGGTAACCGATTCATAAAAGTATCTATACTGAGTACTCAAAACATATCGAAGTACTAGGCACTTAAAAGTTCTCCATATCGATTCCGAAGAGATACTCAAAAGTACTCAGTGCTAAATATTTGAACGATATTGGTAGCCAAGGTTATTCAAATTCAAAAATGCTTAGATGTATGATGTCTAATGCAAAAAAAAAACACTAACACTAGATACTTCACGCGTGTATTAACTACTTAAAAAGTAGATGGACAAGCTATTTAAATCGAGTGTCAGCTTTGTCCTCTTAATATTTTTTTTTTAAATCCGAATAATTTTTAATCCATTAGTTTAAAAGCATCTGTTTAAAATATCCGATACTAAAAAATGATTCTCAAGAGTCGATAACCAAGTACCCGATCTTCAAAACAACTCAATATATACTGCCCAGCACTAGAAAATTTGTGAAAACTGGAACTTAAATACATATTAGTTTGTTTAATTTCCAATTAAATTAAAATGTAAAGGTAGGATCCCACTATCGGCGCAAATAGCACAATATGTACCGATTTTCATCGTGCTTGATTGATACATATTAAAAAATTTTGTATAACTATTTTTTGAGTGGTCCCCCCCATTATCATCGCATTTGTTACAATATTTTTCGGTGCATATCGGCCAAACTATACAAACACAGTATCGTGGTTCATTAATAATAACAATAAACAAATTTTCGACTTTGCTCGGGGCATGAGCCGCATTTTTTATAATTTCGCTACAGCAATATTAGTTTTGGTTGTTTACACTCAGCACAATTTCGACCCAGATACACACTAATGGTATATGAAATGCGCCAAAAATCGGCACATTGCTTCGATAATGGGATCTTAGCTTAAAACTTTGAAGACTAAAATTCGTCTGCCCTGCAATAATTTCGCATTCGGTTCATTTGATTGACAATTAATCACATTTTGCTTTTCTTCATGCGACACACAGGGATAAGAAAATCATGGCGGTCGTTTAAGGCATAAGGTATCACAAATTATTTTCAGTTTCAGACAAAAAATATTCTCGTCGAAATTCTATTACTAAAAACAGGCGATGGAAGATTCTGGTTTGGAACTTCTATGCTGTTTTCTTGATCAAACCTAATGTTAATAAAATAAATATGGACCAAAAAATACAGATACTTTGAAGTGAGCACGATTATTTCAATGATATTCGAAATTGTTCAGGAAAAATGAGTAGGAAGTCGAGCTTCTAAAAAATCAGCACATTTTTCTCCAAAGACAGTGAGCACTTTGTAATCGGCCCTATCGCGAATTTCACATGAACATATATTCACAAAAATTATAAAGCAAAACAAAAACAATTTTTCCCAATTTGTTTTTGTTTTGCGCGTTAAATTATGGGAACAATTTATTCACATGAAATTGGCGATACCGCATATAAGTATTTCAATTCGCTTTTGAAGACAATTTCATAGATGAGTGGCGGCATAGGCATCGAATCAATTTAATTTTTGAGGGCAGTATTTGAGCAAGCGGTTTCGAAACTTATAGCAAAAATGCAATTGATAGAGTTCTAATTGATCAATACAACGCGAGCAATAGCCTCAATATTTTCTCCGATGACTCACAAATAATTTTCATTAAATTTATTCCCAGGAAAGAAAGGCGAGCTTCAAAAGTAAAAGCAGAAGAATACTTAAATACTTCATCCAGAAATAAACTTTAGCGTAATCTTGAAGCAACTTGAACTAATGCCGAAGCAAATTCTCAACAAATTTCATTATTTTTTGATTAATTATTTAGGGTCCCATATTCAAATACATATTTAAAATGTATACATATGACTTACCTGAAAGGGAATAACTTCACAGAAATATTGTCAGATAGGTGGCGCTCCACAAAAAATTTTGCCTTTAGCTGATGCGGGGTCCTTTTTTAATAATCACTAATACAAGTTCGTCTTAAATTATGTTTTTTTAATTACTTGTTTTGTGTAAGCTCAACTTTCTGTTCATACATATGTTTTGATTGTTTTTGTTGTTCTTTTTCGTATTACTACTTTTGTTCATATTTTGAATACATATTATGGCCTTGAATATTTTAAAGCTAAACAATCAGTGTTGGCTGGAGAGAGCTTTTACTCTATGCTTGCCAGCGAAGATCACAGACAGCTTTAAAACAACTTTGGCTACGTTTTGTGACTATATGTCTATGCGCTGTTTACACGCGGCAACTCATAACATGTAGGATAAAAGGCAATGAGGAAAGGGTGGTCGTCCGTGCTCCGTCTACGCGATGTTTTTTCTCGTTTACCTTAGTAAATTAGCTTTTAACGGCGATTGGGTACAGGAACTTTTGCTTCGTGTAAACGAAACAAACAACAGCAAAACAACAAAAGTTGCCGTTTTTAAACTCTGTTTTATTGGTATTAATGCCTAGAAACCTTAAAAAGCTTGGAATGCGAGCCTCTGAGGTGTTCAACTTTGATTTAACTATACGTATTTATATTTTCTTCGACTTTTTTAAGCTCCCTACCTGCATGCGTATATGTATGATTTTTTTTTAACTTCTGTGCATAAGGCCAAACACAACATTCCACAATGCACTTGTCATTTGATTAACGAAATCGTTAAAGAAAAACAAAACAAATAGTCGCTTTATGATCCTTTAAATGCACTAGCAGTGCGGCAAATGTCTTCCTTCTACATATATAGTATTCAAAATAACCACTATATAAAATTAATATACATACATAAACATTTTTTGTATAACAGATATTTTTTAATATTGTATATTACCAAATATGTATGTCTTAATATATTACAAAGTTATTTACAAATTATATACATATACATACATACATCAAAGCATAAAGACTTTAAGGATCATAAATGCATACACAATATTTTCCATTTTGTATAATTTTCAAATAGGTTAAACTTTTTCAAAGCCTTATGCCTCAAAAGAACATTTTATTTACATATATATGTATATGTATTTCCTTTTTCTTCGGTCTATTTAATGGAGTATGGCATACCTAGAAAATGTATGTAATATGTATATTTATGTATGTATATGCAATCAGCGGATTTCCAATATGTCATAACGAGCTATATTGTCATAACGGTGAAAAATATTTCTAGCTGATTCAAAACAGTCATACGCAACGTAGACTGAGAACCCGTTTTCAAGGTTCAAGAACTTTGGTTATTATTGAAAGAACTTTGATTACTAACCAACGTTCAACTATTCTACAAAATGAGACTAACTCTCTAGCCGAGTACTGGCCAGTGAGAGCATCTAGCCTGTGTGCCCACATACCAGTGACAGTCAGACAGAGCTTTTACTATACGTAGGTGGTGGGCATCGCTTGACCGCGGGCAAAGTTCTTTTAAGCTTTCAATGTATTTTGTAAAAGCGCGCTCGGAGTAAAACCTCTATCTGCCCATCGCTGGTAATCTATAGAAAGCTTCAGAAAGCTTCTCGCGCGGAATTAGTTCCGTTAGTGACGAGCGGCTTTTCCCTGTTCACGCCGCTGCTATATATGTACATACATATGTATGTATGTGTATTAAAGAGGAAATTTTATCAAATAGTTGAAAAAAGCTTGGATGCATAGTTATAAGGGGCCAATTTCGATCTAATCTTAGTTCGGAAAGATGCCTTTGGTTTACACTGCTTTTCTTGAAAGAAGTGAGTTGAACTCCAAGCGTTTACTTAGGAATTATGTAGCTAATACATATTTATGTAGGTACATACGTATTTATGTAGCCGCAATCTATAAAGCAAAAGCATAAACCCGGTGTTCGTTTACTGCCAATTTCGGCTGCCAACACACTTTTATGAATTAGCCGCTAGAAAGCTTTTTTAAGTTTTTATACCACTGATGGGCACTGTCTTGCTCGCGGCAAATCTCTTTTAAATTTCCTATACATTTTGTGTAGGCGCATGCAGAGTAAAAGCTCTCTCTGCCCATCGCTGATACAGAGTAAAAGCAAGGCTACACTCTGCTCGTCATTGGTATACTCTCAGAGACATGATCGTGGAAACGAATGAACCTAACGCGTGTGCAGAGCTTTTTTAAGCCTTCAATGGATTTTACCAGAAAGAGGTTAAGAGTAAAAGCTCTCCCTGCTCATCGCTGTTTTATACAGAGCGGTGAAGGGCACCGCCTTGCCCGCGGGCAAAGTTCTTTTAAGCTTTCTATACATTTTGTATAGTCGCGTGCAGAGTAAAAGCAAGGCTACACTCTGCTCGTTATTGGTATACTCTCAGAGACATGATCGTGGAAACGAATGAACCTAGCGCGTGCGCAGAGCTTTTTTAAGCCTTCAATGGATTTTACCAGAAAGAGGTTATACCTTGTGCGCGCCTATATGAAACAAGCACGACCAAAATGAAGACCAAGAGCAAAGTCTTTTAAAGCGTTCTACAAAAGACGAACACAGCTTTGCTGAGCTTGCTATAGACTGTACGAGAAAATCGTGTATATCCTGTGTACGCCTGTATAAACAAGAAGGGCCATAACATAAATAGCCCGCGAACAAAGCTTTTTAAAGCTTTCTATAAATTTTATATAAACACGCGCGGAATAAAAGCTCTGAAGATGATCAGTGGCGACTGATTTAAAATCACCGATAACGCACAGCGTTTTCAATTAAAATAAAGGGAAGACAAAATCACAAATACAAATGCGAATTTTCGTATAAAGTTTTAATGTGCAATTTTTTCCAACCTGATTTTTTTTTAATTATTATTTTTTCTTGTTATTTATTATTGTAGCTTTATATACTATATTACAATCTCAGTGCAGTGTATTAGAAAATGGCTTAAATATTTCAATAGATCGTTACGAGGGTACTTTTGTTTATTTGTTTACAAATTTTTGGCGTCCGTGTTTTTGTAAAAATAGAGTTAGCCTTTTACATTTAAGCAAAGTTATATTTAAATAAATAAAGTTTATTTTTAGCTTTTTCTGCCGTTCAATTAGAGGGCAAATTGTATAACTGCTTTTGCAGATTAAAAATGTTAAGTAAAAATATAAAAATAAAAAAACAATAACAAAGAAACAAAACACAAACACAAATGTGGCCGATAAAACATATAAAAACAAATATTTTTTGAACCACAAAATGCAGTGTTTAGAATAACAAAAGATGCAGCAGAAAAAACTGGCAAAGACAGCAGCAAGAAAAAAGTAGTATGCAACTGCAGAAAAGTAAGAATAAATACTTAGACTAAGTAACATTTGTAGTAATAGGAAAAAATAATGAAAGAAATCTAGCGAATAAGTCTAAATTAAGTCAAAATTCGATTATAAGGATTAAAGTAGGAGCAGCGTAAAACACAGCAAATAAGCAGATCAAGTAGCGTAGTTGGAAAATTGTGAACAAGCAGGAGAATGGCTTCTGACCACGCAAGCAGCGTGGCAAGCAGCAAGGAAAGGCGAAAAATGCGTGGAATCGAAGTATAATAAGAAAATGTAGTTTGTAGAATGTAGAAAGTAGCAAAAGGTAGATAGAAGCAAGCAACTGTCATTCTTTTACTGGTAAAGTCGAGTTTAAAACGGTGTCATCGCTAAAAATCTATGAAAAGAGTGCAGATTTGCTCTTGAAGTTGGCTAATGCTGCACAAGCGTATATACAATAATGTCGCATGTTCTTTTTTTGCGCCAACTCTAATGCTGCTTTCGGTGTGATATTGAAATTAATAAAATACAAAAATGGCAAACTCACTACGCATACATTCATACATACATAGAAAGTCTTTGTAATTATTCAAAAATGCATATTTCATTAAAGGTGTGCACAATATTGTGACGAGCTGGTAGAAAAAAAAACGTTAGCTGAGTAATTTCATTTCATTGGGCTGTGAAATTAAACTTTGAAGGCAATGAGCATTTGTTTATTTGCTCAGACTCATTCTGTATGAAGAACGAAAGTATGAAGCCTCCGTTTTTGCTCATGACCCAATAAACAGGTGAAGTAATAAAACCGTTTTCTCGCTTAATTTTCAGGGAAAATTTTCAAATGAGGCAGTGTCAAATCTTTCTTCTCGCCCTTATTACTTCGTCTGAGGTGTTTTGCCAAAGAAATTATTCGACATTAGTGTTCTGCAGGAAACTTTTAATTTATGCGCGTCCATTATATCAGTCGTCACTAAGTGGTATATAGCAGACTTAAAAAACAGAAGAAAAAATATTAGAGCTCTCATAAGAAATCAGGGACCGAGAACATGTTCCGGTTTTTTGTTTAGTTCTGCAGGAGAACAATTGGCCAATTTTTCATTTTTTGTGCAATAAAGTCTTTCGTTGACTTAATTTGCATTTCAAACTAATGCGCGCCTATGAGAAAATGTGTTTTCGCGCTTCCATTTCCAGAGAACATTTGTTCCTGTTTCGTTCTCTGTCAGAATGGTCCCGAGACTTTAGCTCGCAAATTGTTATTCGAGTAAAAGTTTCTTAGACTTTTGTTACCATTTTGTTCTTTGCCAGAACGTTGCGAAGACCTTTTTTCTCTTCAAAATGTTCACGAACGTATTGTTTACATTTTTTTTTGCTTCGGTAACATTCTCCGGTGTTTTGTGCCTATATAACATTCTCGACAGGTTTGTTCACACTTCCGTTCTTGTTCGGGAGGAAGGTTTTGTTCTTATTTCGGTTTGGGTTTTTTAGCGTTATTGGGAACAAAACTACGAGAACCACATTTTGGTTGCGATCATACCTTTTCTTCTCAAGGCAAGGCGTCATAAGCAGACACTAGGAAGCGAAAAGTACTCGCCGTTTTTGGGCATTGAACATGCGAACAGTACCAGGCTAGGAGGATGTTGGGGAGTCATAAAAGGAAAGGATTCAAAATTTAAAATTTGTCCAGAATATTATCGTGTTTTCACGAACACCATATTGCGCAATTGTCAGCTGACTTTGTGTGCGTGTCTGAATTTGAATGCAACAGAAAACAAAAATTTTCTCAATTTCATGAATACGACTCGCATTTCCTTGTTGGGAGTGGTTTCTTAACCAGAAGAATGTGCCACTCGCACATAAACAAAACAAAAGAAACAGTCCAAAACGATAAACTTGAATAAAATACTCGTTAGAAACAATAGATGAAACAGCATTCAAAGAACGCGTTCAGCTTGTATTTGGTATTTTACTAAGGGTCCCAAAAACAAAAAAAATCCAAACGAAATCATAAGCCTCAGTGTGACAGTATTTGGTTTTGAAATTCAGAGCAATCGTGTAGATAGTTGCGATTACAAAATGGTGAAATGGTGAAAATGTAATTTAATTACTTTTTTATTTTCCAAATTTGAAAGTACTTGGTCGACTACTACTTGCTTAAGAATGAACTTTAGTATGCATTTTATAGAAAATCACTTCATCGCAAGAAGTTATTGGTAGTGGCCTTTAACTCAAAATTTCTTTCTTTAAAAAGTACCTGGTGGAAGTGGTACTGCCAATGAAGGAACCCAGCGCTTATAAAAAAAAAAAACTACTCAGCCGCATATTCTTTACTTAAATACAGCTATATATTTCGAAATTTAAGTACTTTACTGAAATTTGAGCTATTCCGATATCCTTACACATGACATACAATGTATGTACATTCATATCGAGCCCTATCCGCCAAAAAGAGGTAGCAACATTTCTTTTTTCAATTTTATTTTTGATGCAGAAATGCATTTAGATGCTCCAGGAGAATTTTTGCATCAAAAAAAATAAAATTTCGAAAAAATGTCGCTTACCTCTTTTTGGCGGTTAGGAGTCGATAGTTAGACATGCAATAATGCTACGCTTTCTCTTTAGGTATTGTCAGTCTCTATAGCCGCCTTCTAATTAGAAACCGGAATTCAGTAAATTTGTAGAAAGAGTGCACCGAAGAGACTGCTTGGGGCAGCAAATAATAAGAACTTTAACGGCAAATGCGAAAATTAATAAGAAATCTGCATAGTAAGAATTGTGTGAAACCATTTTTGGAATATGGCCAATTTCGCACATACATACATGTGTGTAAATACAATGGATACCATATGTATGTATTGAGGTAAAAACACAGAGAATTTGTGAAAATTTCAAGATTGTTAAAAAGATGAAAATGCATGCAAGGTTAATTACGAGTATATATGTATGTGAAGAGTGACAGTATGTAGTCTATACATAAGTAGTACATAAAAAAAATCTCTGTAAATGGATAACATAGAAGTAAACAAAAAAACAAACAAAAAATTTAAATGAAATAAAAACAAAAACAAATTTAAAAAAAGCGTGTAAAGTGCGCACACGCATTGTTGCTTGATGCATTTGATTTAACTTCTAATTTGCAAATGAACGATTCATGCTAAAAATGCTTACAAACGTAAAAAGAAACAACAAATCCAAATAAAAAACCATAAATCTAAAACTCAAAATTCTTTGTTCTTCTTTATATAGATGTATATAGATTAGGGTGGTCTTTAAAATCAAATGAACGATTTTTTTTCAGTCTCACCCCTTCAATCGGTAATACCACGATCACAGATATCACACTATAAATTTTGGTCCTCATTGGAGACCGTTAAGGCGTGTGCAAAGGGGTCAAAGGCCAGAAGCCTATATGGAGACTCAAAAAATTTATAATTTTTTTTCATTTAACACCCAAAATCGATACTACTAAAGGCGAAGATATCGCATGTAAATTTTGGTCCCGATTGCAGCCGGTTAAGACGTTTTCATAGGGTTATCTGAAGTTTGACCACAGTGCGACACGCCTTAACCGACTCCAATCGGGGCCAAAATCTATGTATGATATCTTCGACTAAAGTTGTATCGATTTTGGGTAATAGGTGAAAAAAAATGTATCTCAATTTTTTGAGGCTCCATAGAGGAATCCGAACTTTGCCCTCTGTGCGACAGGCCTTAACCCGTCTCGAATCGGGACCAAAATTTATATGTGATATCTTCGACTATAGTAGCATCGACGAAAGGGTTGAGGTTTGGGAAATGTGATGTAAAAATTTGCTTCCTATATTTAACTACATCTAGAATTTTGTCTACCTAACATCACCTTTAATTTTTTTAAGATTTACCTAAAATTGTCATTACTTTGAAAAGTATTTATTAAGTTAGTTTTTTTTTTTTATTATACATAAATTTGTTTTTTAACAATATTTTGTCTTAAATTTTATTTTAATTTAGGTTTAATTTTAAGTAGGTAAATTATTTTTAAAGCCCAAGTTTTGCTTGAACAGAAATTAATTGTAAAATGTTATTTTTAAAACAGCGCCACGCTGTTAACTTCACATGGACTAAGAAATTTAATAGATGTAAGAGCGCTTTAGTTGTATATTTCTGATTTGAAATTTTTAGCAATTAAATTAAGAAAAGCACAGACACACAAAAACCTGTGTAATTTATTTATTTTTCTTTTTGGTTGGTTATTGTTTTTTGGACGTTAGATTAGCGTAATATCCACCAGCATTTTTTCACAGGGCATTATGATCTAAATGCCTACTTTTTTGGCCAAAACTAACTTATTACAGGTGTCAACATGCCTTTTTCTTTATTGCTTTGTTTTAGAAAATACAGTAAATTATAGGAAAGGTAACTTTGTTTTTGTGAAAGTAGATAATATTGTAAACAATAAACAGTCAAAGCTTAGATATTTTGGTACAATTCAAAATTCAATTGAGCGGTGACACAAAGTGTATATTTTACACTTTAAATTTTTAAATTACTGTTATAAAAATACATATTAGAACACATTCTTAAAAAAAGTGGGTATGGAAACTAAAGATAGGAGCAATATTGCAATCAATTTGTTTAGCAATCAATGATTGTGCTACCAATTTGATTGGAATAAAAATTGATTACTTTTATTATAGTCCTAGCTTCAGAAATGGAGGAGTTATAATAAATATCTGAACAATCAGTTGTATGGGAGCTATATGGTATAGTTACGGTGACTATCCGACCTGTATTATACAGCGCAGTCCTCTTTTTTGGCCAATTGTCCTGGTAATTTATTTATTTTATACGGGACGCCAAATGTTCTGTATTTCTTTTAATGTCATGTATTTGTCCCGCATTCGGTGTTCGGTATTTCGACGCCTTAACAACTCGTTAAAATTGCGTTAAAATTGCATGCCCATAAACCAGTTTTAAGTGATGTTGGCATATCGTCGCCAGCGTTGCCACTTTGGTATTTTTTTTTTATCAAATTTTGTAGCTTATTTTTCAATTTGGTAACTTTTTCGATTCAGTCCTCCACATTAGAAAGTGGGCCGTAAGCGTTGCCTTTTATAGGAATACCAGGTAAGTAATCCTGAAAGTTAGTTCTTCGAAATGTGTGATTTCTAAAAAAAACTGCTTGAAAGTGGCAATTGCTATATCTACAATGTCCAGAAGGTATTGGATGGCTCTACCTTTCCTTGTCAGTTCGTCAGCTTCCTCTTCGGCCACACTTAAGTTTGAAATCCTCATCAAGCGTTTCTGTTGTTGTGACTTTTAGCGTTCACGCAGATATAAAAATTATAGCTGAATGGGGCGCTGGTTGCATGAAAAGCTTGGTGTCTTCGGATATATGTACAGACATATCTATGTACAGTTCTGCATATCAAATAAGCTTGGTATTTTTTTGTTGAATTTGGTAATTTTTCTGGTGATAAATGTTGTGGCAACACTAATCGTCGCTACCATGTCAAACTATCGAATGTGCAAGAAGTTCCAATTAGACATTTAACCGTGGTTGCGCATATTGGACATTTCCATCAATTATAGTTTAGAAATAAATGCGGCTGATGCTTTGGCTTGATGCATTACTGAACGCACCCGACAACAACATTTTGTACAACAGTTTCTTTGCTCTCCTGAAAAGTGCCGATTTTCACATTCGATAGTTTGACATGGTAGCGACGATATGATAATAATTTACTCCGTAGACAGTTATTATTTTCTAATCTGAATGACCTAATATAAATTAGGACTCGACATCTTAGCCAGGTGTGTCTATTTTTCTTTTGTTTATTTAACGTTTATTATTTTTTTTAAGAAAGTAATGCTCTTTTCCCAACAAGAACCAGTTTCAAAAATTCCGCCTTTTCGCAAAAACTATGAAAATTAGTTCTGCAAAGTTTCATCAAAATCAGGATCTTTAGAAAAAATAAAGTAAAACGTGCTCATTTGCTTCGCTATAAAAAATACTTTGTATGAAAAAAATGCATAACACCGTCAACAAAAAAAAAATGCTATAAATTAATGGTAAGTCCTTGCTACTTCAAACTAGAGATGCGCAAAACTCGTGATTTTATACGTAGCATGTTGTGACACACTTTTTCACGCGTGAGCGTGAGCGGTTTTGAGAGAACAATCACGTAATTTCCGTGATCGGGCGTGAATGAAATTTTTGCTAACGTGAGCGTGCGTGAGTTAGAGTTCCCGTCGGTCACGTAATTTTCACCTACATATGTGTATTGTTAACCAAAAATTAACACATTAATGCGGAAATACAGATTTATTTAATAAGTACAGGAAACCAAAGCTGTGACGAAGCTTTAAAATTGCTACATGTTAGAAGCCTTTCAAGACAAATTTTAAACATACCAGCTAACTCTACAACTAGTGAAAGAGTTTTTTCTGCGTCAGGCAGATTTCTAGAAGAAATACGTACATGACTGCTTACTGCAAACCTCGACTATAAAATGTTCAAGCTTTTTAACTATTTTTTTCTAGAAATATTCATAACTGAATAAATAAATAAATATTACATACTAAAAAATATTTTGAGTATACAAATTTGTAGCCCATTCAATTTTAGTATAATAAACTGTAAGTTTAAGGTAGCTCCGACTTATCGTTGGTTTTTGGCATTTTTTATTTTTTATTTTTGCTGACGAACTAAAAAGCTCAAAATTTTTACGAAAGTTTTTTTTTTTTTTTTAATGTTGCACAAAGATTGAAAGTTGGATTTATATGGTTTTTGTTATATACAAATAATTAAAATTAAAAAACATTAAAAAAAAATAAAAATGGCAAAATTTTTTTTTTAGTTTCACTTTTATTTCAACATATTTTGATTAAAAGAAAAATACTGATAAAAATAAAAATTTTCATAAAAACATGGTTGAAATCATGAAATTCCTGCCCGTATTTTGTTTGTAAGTCAAATATGAGTGGCATTGTGCTACTATGATAGCACGGCCGAGTAATCATAGCCAACTTATGTACAGTAGTCGAAAAAATTATAGCCGCACCAAAATTTTACAAGTTTTAAAATATTATTTTTGTTGTTATTTAACTTCGGTTAGTTTTTTATAGTTCGTTCTTTACCAACATCCGTATAAATACAAGTTTAAAGGCGGTGTCACACGATTGGGTATTTGCCGAATTTCGGTGCAGATCGTATCCCAATTGCTTGAACACCCAAAATATTTTTCACTATCCCAATCACGAAAATTAATTATTGAAATTTTTCAATAGAACATCACTGTATTGTACCAATCTTTTGACTACAAAAAAAAAATTTGCCATTTTTTACCAATAGCCTCACGATCCAGAAAATAAAGGTCGCGCCATTCGCGGACCGCTAACCCTCTCTTCGTCGATTTGACAGCATCCACCCAATCGCTGACGTCATAATATACTTTTGTTTACATTCACTGTTGCCAACTTCATGCTTTTCGCACCAAATTTAGTGGGTATTCAAAACGCGAAAATTTTTGAGTTTTGTGCTTGGTGCGTTTTTGGTGCTTTTGTTTTTAGTTTGAAGACTAAAAATTAGAAAATCTTAAAAAAATGGAAGCAAAATTTATAGCAATCGTAAGTGTGCTAAGCAATTTTACAAAAATTTTAACAAAATCATGGCACAGGGACAATCATAAGCGACAACGAAATATGTGCAGCACCATCAATCATGCCAGAAGAAATCGACCGTTGTGCAAGAAACATTGTTTTTTATTAATTTGAATCGGCATCCTTACAATAAAATTATGTATTCATATAAAGTCCATAAAATACACCAATAAAAATTTTGGTGTTTTTTCAAATTCAAAACTTGGCAATACTGCCTTTTGTTCGATGCTTCTTCTTTTTCTTGTCGAGTTCGTCTTGCTCTCTCATTCTGGTATATTTTGCCGTCACGGCCAGTTGCTCTCAGCTCGATTGGCGCAATCTTGTATTCTATCATTCTTGCAATAGCCTAATATAAAAATTTACAAATCTGTACAAATGTGCCAATCGAGTGACACTGCCTTAAAAATTTATGCAATTAAAAAAAAAATATTCTACAAATATCGTTTTTTTTTTGTACCGATATGGATATTGATTTTGCTATCGATATTTTCGGAACTTATCGATATAATAAACGATATTTTTTATCGATCTTATAGATATTTTTAATCGATTAAGTTATAGATTTTTTTATAGATTTTGTAATATATTTTGTTATCGATTTTGTTATGGATTTTTCTATCGATTTTGCTATCGATATTATTACCGATTTTGTTATCGATGTTTTTATCGATTTTGATATCGATTTTGCTATCGATATTTTATCGGTTTTGTTATCGATATTTTTTCTTAGTGTGTGCTTTCGTTTTTGACTTGGATGTACTCTTAACCATACCACGTATTCTACGTCTAAATCTAGCGGCTGCGTCTCCGATACAACCTGCAGATCAAGACGAAGGCGCTGAACTGTTCCTTTTATGAGAACCTGTTTTTCATAGCAGAAATACATTCTGAGATTTGCCGTTACCGGCCGAGCGGCGACCGTTTTTTGATTTTTTGTTTCTTATTTTTTTTTTTTAAGTGAACGAAAACCGGGCTTGGCCACGGCCTGCGGAATGGTAGCGCGCAATGATAACCACTGCACCACAGCGGTCGCTGGCACTTGTAGTTTGTTATACTAAAATTTAACGAATTTTTTGTAACCAATTTTGCGGGGTAAAAATCTCGAGGAAAGTATCCTTCAAGTTTGTTATGTTACTGTAAGTATACTGTTTTAAGGTAAATGCATATAGGATTATTGAATAAGGGTTTAAAGATCTGTTATACTTTGTGTAAAAATTAGCAAAATTAATTTTGACCCTTATTCGGCTCCCATAAATATTATGGTCACCGTAGTTATAGTGCTCTGATTTTTCTGTTTCCGACAAATGATTAAGACATTATAAAATTACACCCGTTTGCCAAACTTCAGGCAGATATCTCTGAAACTGAGGTACTTGGTTGCGCACAAACTGACAGGCAGACGGACATTGCTAAATCGGCTCAGCTCGACGTTGTGATCATTCAAGTATACATTTTCGTGGGTCTATCTCTTCTTCTTCTGGTACTTACAAACATCGGACCAACGTTATAATCGATATAAATACCCAAAAATGACCGAAAACGGCCAAACCCGTTGATTTTTGTATGGAAATGGCCCAAATATACCACTCAAAAAAAATTTTCAGTTTTGAGAAAAAACTCAAAAATTTTGTATATTAATTACACCTATTTCAAACTGAAATGACTTCAGACTTGGTTAGATTATATGTATATTTGAGTGGAAAAAACCAAACGTCGAAAAATGAGCACTAGTACGGCAACCAAATTGGTAGTAATTACCAAAGAATAAAAAATATAAATAAAAAAAATATTTATCAAACTTTTCCTTTTCTTTGTTAAATTCAAATAAATTTTTCAGTCGTTATCTTCATTTTCGTCTTCCAAATTTCAACAAATATCTTTCCACCACGCCTACCCCTGATATAACGGTAGTTTTTAGAAATAAACTGCGATATTTTAGTAACTACTGCAGCTTATCCACATCCCATATAACGGTAAATTTCGATAAATCAATAACTACTGAAGAGAATTTATTCAAAATTGACATTTGCAACAAATCTTTAATATGAAATAAGTTTATAAGAAATTTTTGGAAAACGCGACCGCTTATGACCACATACATACAAGTATTTCGATAACCGTTGCATCAATTTGTACCAAGCTCGGTATAATTATTGTACTTGACACATAAAAGCAAGACTTTGAAACTTTTGAAATCGAAAGAAAATTACGCCCACTTTTCATATTTCAGCATTGCTGAAACTTCGAAATTTTGAAATTTTAGGACGATAATTGACTCAAAGTTTTGGAAAATTTCCATGGTAACGCCCACTTATAACTATATAACTTTATCTCATTAAGTCTAACTGAACATACTATCGAAGGTGTTTGAAATAGGGGTAAACCCCTCTTGCTTACCATGAACCTGTAGTTTTCGGAATGGTGCAAAAAACTATATTTAATACATACGTCTGGCTTCACCCGAACTTAGACTTTTTTAGTTGTTTTCATATTAAGTTTGATGAAACGTTTGGATACGTGGTGTATGAGAGTCATTATTTAATGCTCAAATTTCATAAAAAAATAAACTTTAATTGTGTTGTTTACAAAAGGTATTAAAATAGTCCCCTAAATATTATATATATAATTTGGGACTTAGAATATAAAAGAGTTTTCGTAAATTTTTTGCAAACTTTAAAGCATCAGGCGGAAGTTAGCGTCGAAGGAAAGTATCTGCAATATTGAATATTGATTTTTAACAATATTCTGTGAAACATACATATGCATGTATGTATCTAAAAACCAGCACTTCGAATTTAACATAGATAAGTAACATTTTTAAGCACCTTTCCTACCTGTTACCCATAAAAGAGCCGCCCTCGAAAATGAGTTAGGTCTGGCACTTGGATCTTGGACTATTACACATCATCTACAATTTTAGGTAGCTTTTGAGTATGTCACATCTATACAGGGTGTCCCAGAAGTAACGTGCCAAACTTTAGGGGAGGGTAGGTGGGAGGGGTGAGCTCCCTGATAAAACAAAAAAATTTCAGGTAAAAGTGTCACCGTTTTTGAAATATTTACATTTTTTTTAATTTAAAAAAATCGTGCCTTTTCATGTATTTTCTTTAACTGCATCTACAAACCAGGCTATACTGAGTAAATTTTTTATGTAAAATACTTCCAGATAGTTGCTTCTCCATACTCAAAAGAAAAAAAAAAGTTATAGCCGCTTTTGTGGGCAAAGGACTGAGACACGCTAGAATGTATTTAATAGATTTAAATCGAATTTGCTCTTCTTACCGACCAATGACATGCTAAATAGTACAAAGGTACATTATTACTTGCTCCTGACATTATTTTATGTTACTTACCGGAATTCGGACTAGAGTCTATAACAAGGGCTATATCTATCAATATTTTTTGTGAAGGATGGGTTCCCGTGAAATTAAATATACATGAGTTGTTTGAAGAAAATTTTATTCATTTATTGATAAAATATGCTCAAATTGGCGACCTTCTACTCTAATACAAGCTCGGCACCTTTTAAGAGAACACGTTTTTAGAGATCTTAAACTCAATTGGGCTATCTCAGCAGCAGCTCCATTTATTTGTTCCCGCAAATGCTCTTCGTTTTGAATTGTTTTTGAATAAAATTTATCCTTAAGACAGCCCCAGTAGAAAAAATCGAATGGATCAGGTCTGGCGATCGAGCGGGCCACGTGATTGACCCGTATCGTCCAATCCATCGGCGAGGATACGTTTCGTCTAAAAGAGCTCTTACTTCAAGCCCGTAGTGAGCAGGGCACCCGTCATTTTGCAGCCATAGTCTTCGCCGCAGGTTTAAGGGTACATCTTCTAAAAGAGTTGGAAGCCGTTCCTGAAGGAACTCTAAATAACTGTGAGAGTTGAGCGTTGGCGGCAGTTCCACAGGTCTCAATATCTGACAATTAAAAATACCGCACCATAGATTTACCGGTACTGCGAACGATCTTCTTGTACCGGTACTGCGAAAGATCTTCTCTCATTTAGTGAGGATTGTCTATCTGCCAACTGTGAAGGTTATGTAAATTAAAATAATCATCACGTTTGCATGATGATTCATCGCTCCAAATTATTTTATTAAAAAAGTTGGGGTCTGATTCATGCATTCGCAACATTTCACGGCAAAATCTAACCCTCGACAGGTAATCTCTTTCCTGTAGAGCCTGAACACGTTGAATGTGGTAGGGATGAAATCGATGGCCTTTCAAAGCTTTGTGAACTGTAGTTTTTGGTATTCCCGTCCGTCTTTCCATCATTCTCACTGAAGTCGATGGACCTAGTTCCACTTCCTCTAACACAACTTCAACATCTACCGTTGCAGGACGTCCTGTTTCGCCGGCACGCCTTCCAGGTATGCGACCTTAAAAAAGTGAAAAATGATAGTTAATAAGCAAGCAAACAAGAAAGGTGTAAAAATCACTTACCTTCATATATTTCTCTATGGGTCCGGGCAAATACTTCACGACCCGGATGCCGACGATTGGGGTATCGCTCTGCATAGAGTCTTTGAGCAGCTCTGGCATTACAGCAAGCTTCACCGTAAATTAGGTGAATATCCGCATATTCATGCGACGTATACTGCGTGTTCTCTGTCATAGTATTAATAAAAAAATGTGCGAAGGGTCCAATTTCACAAAATCCACTTTCACTAATTCTGGTAAGTAACATAAAATAATGTCAGGAGCAGGTACTAATGTACCTTTGTACTATTTAGCATGTCATTGGTCGGTAACAAGAGCAACTTAAATTTAAATCTATTAAATACATTCTAGCGTGTCTCAGTCCTTTGCCCACAAAAGCGACTATAACTTTTTTTTCTATTCGAAACAGTAAGGGTGGTACCTTTCTGAAATCTTTATTTATTGAGCAATTTTTTCACGTAATGTAAAGTTATAGCTCAGTACATTTTTTTTCACCAGAGAGAGAGAGTCAAAGTTGGCGAAGAAAATATCAAAAAGTTAAAAATCCCAAAATAGTCATAATTTTATGATGGTTCCTTTGCATTGAGTATGGAGAAGCAACTATCTGTAAGTATTTTACATAAAAATTTACTAAGTATAGCCTGGTTTGTAGATGACGATTTTTTTTTATTCCAAAAAATGTAAATATATCAAAAACGGTAACACTTTTACCTGAAAATTTTTTGTTTATCAGAGAGCTCACCCCCCACCTACCTTCCCGTAAAGTTTGGCAGGTTACTTCTGGGACACCCTGTATATAAATGAGTTTGTAAAAGGGGCCGTAGCACTTAACACAGGCTTAGAATTTTTTATCAGCCATAACTTCGGAACCACAAGTCACATGACCCCTTTAAAAAAAAGCTAGGGTAAAAGCTTGTAATTAATAATTTGTTATAAATGCGTAGCTCATTATACATATAACACCGCGCGATAGTAAATTTTAAACACAAATATCAATATATTCGCGAGCCATGGGCCAAATATAGTAAAATTGCGTTTTTAGTTTTTCACTCTGACGTCAGTAATTCAAAAATGATTTAAAAATTCGTAGAAATGTGCTTAGAGAAGAAGTATGGGTATAAAATTAATGAGGAAAGCCTGTAACATTTAAACAGATTCAAATTTCTGGTGCAGAAAGGCTGGTAAATATTAAAAATTTCATTTTAAAATTTTATCCTTGAAATTTCGTTCTTCTAACTTTGTCAGCTTAAAAATTACCTATTCGTCCGTGTGAATCCCAACAATTTTATTTTTTTTTAATTCTAAAGAAATTTCCTATTGCAGGTGGTGCGCAGAGATGCTTCAGCGCCAATGTAAACAAATTTGGAAATTCTTTGCGACTATGCTTCCACCAAATTAAAAAATCTTCTTGTCTGGGTATAAGGGCTAGCTGTAAATATGTCTCCATTTCTAAATCGCCGCCTGTTTCTTGTACGGTCGCTGCCTTGTCTACTCTACCCATCGTTTGGCTATCCACATCACTACAAAAACTGGAAACAGTATCAAAGCAGTTGGCGATTTCCTCAAAGCATTGCCAAATATTCTGGTGAGCTCGCTCTGCAATGGAAACTTTCACTAGAGTTCGCCCTTTTTCATATCATTCAACTGGTTTCTCCATGCTAACTGATTTATATTTTCGCAATAGTTTTGAAACGTGGGTCATCACATTTTTTAATAAAAACACACCAACCACGCGTTTTGTCTTTGACTTTCAGAGGAAAAACTAATCGATATATCAAGGTTTTAGACGGAAAAGTGGTCTTTTTAATACAGGATTATTTTATTACTTGCATTTCAGGTAAGAAATTTTGATTTCTTAATTACGTATTGGATAGTTCAGCTTGATAAAGCATATAATCTGGTATGTCGCTAAACAAAAAAACATAATATAACAATACTAGGCAGCAGTCTACCGGATATCCGATCGGATATCTAAATCCGCCTCTTATTTTTTACATGGTACCGGAATCTGGTTACCCGGCAAAATCTCTATCTGGCACATCCCTAAAAAAACCCCTTTGCTCCGAAGCCCTGGTACAAAAAATATTTGGTTGTACAGCTGGTATGAGTAATTTTTACATCCGCGGGCATTAGCGCGCAAGGCAAGGCATATTGAACAGTAAGGCGAAGCGAAAAAATCAATTTTTCGACTTCAAAATTCTAATACGGCGGTAAACCGGCAATTTTTTGTTCTTTCTTCTATATAAAAACATTTTCGAACATACTTTATATGGAAAAACTGAGTGACACTGTCAATAAAAAAAAAATGGAAAAAATCAACGCGATTTTTTAGCAACTTGAAACTTTGGGTATTTAGAGCTTTTGATATTTTCTTGTCAATTTCTTAATTTTTTAAGTCTTTTATCTGCACTCTAAAAAATTTTTGTTTAAATTTGCGCATATTAAGATAGGTAACCAGTTTCCTCTCTTAATGAATGCAAATTTACACACTGCTTGCTTACTTTTACATATCATATGTGTGGCGTAGAACAAATTTCAAATTTGTTTTTTGAGTTTTAAACATTTATTGTTCACATTTTCATAGTTTACACATAAAATGTTTAAAATTTCCTCTAAAAAAACTTCGTTTAAATTTACGCATATAAAGAGAGGTAACCAGTTTCCTCTCCTAGTGTGTGCAAAATTAAACATTGTCTGTTTACTTTTACATATCAAATTTATCACGTAGCGCACACAAGGGGTGGGTTTTGGGGTTAAATTTATTATGATTTAAGAAATTTTGATAGAAAAAAATTTCTTTTCCATTTCTTGTGCGTCATTTTGTAAGAATTTTTCTTTTTTCTTGAAAGCTCTTTAAAGTTTAATTGCGAATGAAAACATTGTCCTAAAAATATGCAATGCATGCTCACTTACTGTTGCTTTTTAAACTTTACAGCCTAAAAAAGTTTACCACTGATATGTACTTAAGAAGCATTCGAGGATTTAATTTGCCAACTTGGAATTCGTTCCACCAAAATGAGCTACATGTTAAAAATACAAGTTCAGCTAAATTTTCGTTATTCGAAGTATTAAAAAATGAGAAACAAGAAATCGACGAAAATTAATAAAAAAGTGTAAAACTTTCGTGAAATTATTTAATTTATTTATATTAAAATTCTCTTGTAAAATGTTGTATTACTTTTGAAAGTTGAGTGCATCTTTAACCGTTAATTTTTTCATGATTTACTGATCGGATCTAAACCAAATTACGGGACGACGGTACTATCTTTCCGGTAAAAAAATCGGTTCACGCAGTGCAAAGTTATGCGGTGAAATAAATAAAAGAAGTAAAAATACTCCGAAGAACTGACAACCTCCCCTTTTTTGAAGCCGGTTGAAAATGTTTGAGTTCTTTGTACATTTTATGTAAATAAAATGCAATTTATGAAACTTTAAAAAGTTTATTTTTTTAGTTCATTCTGTACATAAAACTTGCATAAATGTATTTTAAACAGCGAATTTTCAGTATTTTCTGATGATATATATTTAGAAGTATAAACTCTTTCCCCCCAAAAATATATTTCTGCGTACGCCCGTGGCACTTAGTATTTATTATTTGTAAAAAATATATTTTTACCTTCAAAATGTTTGTAATTTTAAACATTTAATGTGTATATTTATGTGTATATTTTAAACAACTCATGTTCAAAATCGATTCTTGAACATCTTGTGCGTATACTTGAACAGATTCTGGTTGAAAAATAAACACTTTTCAGTAGTATTTTTACATGCACTTTTTAGAGTGTGGCACTTTACGATTTTGGCGTGTTCCCCGTCTTAGATTCGCTAAATGAGAGAGATTGCGATTACAAAGCGACAGACAAACAACAATAAATCTTTTTAATAAATAAGCACATTTCCTATATTAACTATCATTACCAACTATCATACCCAAGACCCCCAAAAAATGCAATGAGGGGATACATAAAAAATCCTTAGTAATTAAAAATGGTAAAATAAACAAATGGTATCTATTATTAAAAGTCTTCTTGAGAGATAGAGTCTCCCGATGGAATATATAATTTTTTTTTTTTTACTTCTATACCATATCTACGAAAAAGTGTTTTTCCCCTTATAAAATACATGGAAAGCTTCATGGGCTTCGAGGCAGTTATAAGTGTAAATTTTTTTTAATAAAAAAATACGGGTATTATTTTTTCCATTTATAAAAATCCTAGGGGGTGGGAGCTTAACATTTTAAACTTTTTTTGGACCACCCTATTGAACAGGTAGCAGCAGGAGACGGCTTCATTTATATTTTATTCTAAAATGTTATAAATTTTTTGAAGTTTTAGAGTACACGCCGCTTGTTTTTGATCTGCTGCCATAACCTATTCAATGTGCCTTCGTTCGGAAAATAGCTACAATTTTAAACACATGAATGGTAGTTTATGAATGAATATATTTTTCAAACATAATATGCATATATTTGTTCCTTTTACATTAACAAAATAAACATTTGGTAACTATAACCAAATTTTGGTAGATAATATGTCATATCTTAAATCCTTTCTATCGAGAAGTATTTTTTAAATCCGCCACTGTGCTTGCAAATTTAAACACATTGCCGTTATATAGGTAGATATGTATGTATGCATGTATGTACTTATATGTACATATCGAGCCGTAACCGCCGCCAAAAAGACGTAAGCAACATTTTTTCAAAATTTTACTTTTGATGCAGAAATGTTTCTCGAGAATTTAGATGCATTTCTACATAAAAAATAAAATTTGGAAAAAATTTCGATTGCGTCTCTTTGGCAGGCTCGATATGTACATCTAGTATGTATATATGTTCCTTTATATGCATACATGCGCATATGTAGTTTTGCATACATATGTACATACTATTTCCTATTTGAACGCTGTTTGTGTAGGCCGGTCGGTATAGGCTGTTGGTATCCTAACAAACACAACCT
Organism: Rhagoletis pomonella; assembly: GCF_013731165.1. Classification (NCBI taxonomy): domain Eukaryota; kingdom Metazoa; phylum Arthropoda; class Insecta; order Diptera; family Tephritidae; genus Rhagoletis; species Rhagoletis pomonella. The sequence continues at coordinate 12,304,197 of NW_023458564.1, read as the reverse complement.
ACATACGTACGCTCTGACGATTGCTGCTCCTACGAATTTTGCTGTACTCCTGTTCGTTTGACTTGTTTGACGGTTTTACGAGTGTCAAAATTTGACATCTTAATGACAGCTTTTACTGTTATGACAGTCGTAAAGCCATTTATGTTATAAATTTGCTATAACAATAAAATGAAAACCCTGTTTACGCTCAGTACGTTTAGAAATATAAAGGCAACCAATATTGTCTGTAGTAGGATAATACGATTTTTTACATACATACATGCATACTTACATACACACATGCATAGATGCAAATCCACGTCAAAAATACTCAACGTAGTTTAATCTTCATGTCTCACATCCAGGCGAGATTGTTTGTTGAACAGCTCACAAATTTGGTCCTATGCGTAGATACATGTATGTATGTAGAATTATGTGCATGTGTAAAAGAGTAGAATAAAACAGCAGAATGCTCCAGTTGAGAAATGTTTTCGTTCTTTGTCAGGTACATTCGAGAGCCAAGTGTTAGTGGTAGCTGTACAAAAGTTAAGTTCAATTACAACAAATATGAAATTAATGAGTCTAGAGTAGAGTCCGACCGATTAATCGGCCGATGCCGAAGCCAGTATCGGCCAAAAGAATCGGCATCGGCCGTTTTTGGCCGATTCTTGAATGAGGTAATGTCATTTAGTTAATTGATTATGTGTTTCTTTTGTTATTATAAAAGTTTATAAAAGGAGGAAAAGAGCGCAACGCAACCCATGTTTGCAACAGAAATATCTGTGGTCATAAGCAATAACCGCCTAAATCGAATTAAGAAAAAATTTAGTTATATATGCTATTGTATTCTGCAACTACTATTCCATGTGTATGTGAAATCCCCATCTCGCCAGCTAGGCTATTTAAAAAGTTATAGACAAACATATTTTGTTTTTCCCATAAGGTTGACATTACAGTCCAAATATTTAAAACGTTTTTCATCGAATTCAGGTTTTTCCACTTAGGCGGTTATTGCTTATAACCGCAGATATTTGCCCGTTCCATTATTTCTTGAGGAAAGAGTGAGGCAACAAGCTGTGAAATATAAGATGTCAAAATTTCTTGGGCACACCCACACGAAATAATGGCAATTTTTTTCTCGACCGTTTTCTCGAGAGCTGGATACTAAGCCTAATTCAAAAAAATATCAATATTTTAAAAACGATGACACTTTAACCTGAAAATTTTTGCTTAACAGGGAGCTCACCCCTCCCACCTACCTGCTCCTCAAGTTTGTCGTGGCACTTTTTGGACACCCTCTAGGTATACATTTTTTTAGTTTTTCTCTCTGGCATCAGCTTTTTTTCAAAAATTTTATTTTTTAGTGCGAAGAGCTGTTTTGAAAAAAAAAACAATCGATTCTCCTGTTCATGTTAATAAATGTTACACATTAAAAACTAGTTGAAAACTATTGAGCCGTTAATTTTGCGCTTCGTACCTCTTGCGCTTAAATGACCAGCTACTTGTAACCGAACTCATCTGTAAATCATTCTATCGTAAGTAATGACAAAACCTTCTACCTTTGGTTGACAAAGTTTAACTAATAACCCGTCGGTTCACGTCGGTCGTTCAGATACAAGTAACCAGTTATTTAAGCACAAGAGGTTAGAAGTGACTTATGCCCCACCCCAAAACGAAAAAAAATGCACAAGAAAAATTTGAAATTTTACATATTAAAAAAATGTTCACCAAAAGTCACTTTTTTTAGAATTAAACAAAAACCAGGTAGCAGTTTTTAGAGCCTATTAATAAAGCGCAAATTTCAAGTGGTTAAAAAAGCGCGATGATTTTTAACCGAATTTACAAAAAGGAGAAGGTTATCAGTTCGTCGGAATATGTTTTTTTCGTTTTTTTTTAATGTATGTTACCGCATAACTTTGGACCACGTTAACCGATTTCGATAACTCTTTTTTCATCGGAAAGATGGTACTTCAATATCTGATAATCCGATAATTGGATATTGAAGAAATTAACGATAATCTTAAGTTTTTATATGAGAATCGAAGTCGGTTTTGTTTTATGCTAAAAAATTACTTGTTAATAATATTAACTTAATATATTTTTTGCTGACGGTGATAGACATTATCTTCCACATATCTAACTAAAATATGCTCGAAACTTTAAAATTAGACAGACTTGGCTTTATCAATTTCCGGCTAGATTGAGCTTTTTTTATTTGAGTTTAACCGGAAAAAATCCCGATTAGCTTCTACCTTTTTCTTGAAATTATTTAGCTTTTTTTGCTTTTTATTTTTTATTAAAATAATAACTACAAATAAGAGTAGTGTTAAAATCTCATTAACAAAATTTGCACTCCTAATTTATCTGCATCTAAACGCAGCCTTCCAAAAATTATTCTCACATGTTTGTACTTTTCCTCGTTAGAAATAAAGATTTACGAAGCTTCGACTTTATCCAGTATCCGCGTTGGTAGACTGGGCGACAACGGTGAATTTCTACACGGATGCATCGAAGTTTGACGGAAATTGCGGAGGATGGTTATTTCATGCAGAACGCTTTTCCAGATCACTGTATTGTTTCACAGGCAGAGCTGGCATTAAGGAGCAGCCGAATGTCTGTTAAACTGCTCGATATTGGCAAGGAAATTTTCCCCCAGTCAGACTCATTTGTGTACCAGGTATTGCAGTTAATAGCGTTGTGAATAAGTTGGCCAGGAAAGGTACCCCCCGAGTTGAATTTACCGGGTAAAGAGTGCAAGTACTTTCTCTTTGGTGAATGTATTGGGAGAGTACTAAACTTTTGGTTATCACGCGAAGGGGCAAAATATTACGTACAAAATAAGTTGTTTTTACATACATAAGTCTCAGTGGCTGACACAGGTAGGAGAAATAAAATGAATGGATGCTTTTGAAAATTTTAATTCATGGAAAAAGTGTGTCAAATTTCATTTGAGTTTGAAATTTTAGCTGTGTGTTAAGCTCGAAGTATTATGTTATTTAAGTAGGCCTATCAGCAAGGTGTATTAAACAAGGTGGTGTTGGGGCGACAGCTGAGTTTTTCGCCGTGGAGGCCATTACGTCAAAATGATGTGTTTGTTGTAACTCATACCAATGACAGTATGGACATCAGCGTATAATTTGTTAGTGTAATTTTTTACTTATATACGGCCAACACCACCTTGTTAAATACGCCTTGCCTATCAGTTTTTCGAATTCACTTAACTTTCAATTACTTAATTTTCAAATTTTATTTTTTTTGTTATATTTTCGAATTTGTATTATTTTACACAGTGGAAAGTCACAGCAAGTTTGAATATTTTCAGGTTCAGAAAACAACGAAAATTCAAAAATTTTGAATTTTATAATATTATTAAACTCTTGAGATTTCTTATTTTTAGGATAATTTCCAAAATTTCAAAAACTATCGAAATCCGGGAAATTCTAGAAATTTTGGTAAAATGAGAATATTCTGAAATGTACAAAATTACTGAGATTTTAGAAATTTTCTCTATTTTCCAAAATTTTGAGAATTTTATTTATCCTAAAATCCATCCTAAAATGTAAAAATATGAAACATCACAAATTGTCGAAAAATTCTTATGTTCATGTACTTGTGTGTAAAAAATAGAGAACTCTTAGAATTCTAAAAGATATTAACATTTTTGAAAAATTCCAAAATTGTTCCACTTTTCTGGCCTTTTTAAAATTTTGTATTGATATAACAAAGTTTGAGAATTTAAAATTTTTTGAAAATTTTGAAAATATCAACGTCCAAAAATTTTTTTAATCTTCAAGAATTACGAAAATTTTTTAAATTTTCAAAAAATACGAAATATGAAAATGTTTTCAACATTCGAAAACTTTTAATTTCGTTTGATCAATTTCGTATATTCGACACTTTTACTTAGAAAAAATTTTTTTAGAAGTCCTACAATTCTCAAAATTTTTGAAAAATATAAAATTTATAGAAATCTAGTATTCATCATTATATTGAATTATTGGGGTTTACTAAAATTTCTCAAATTCACTAAGTTTTGAAAGTTTAGAAAATTTTGGAATTCCACTCAAGTTATTAACAAGTAATTTTTAGCAAAAAAAAACCGACTTCAACTCTCATATAAAAAAAATATATATATATATATCTCATGATCCGCTGATCGGATCTTAACCAGATTAGTATGGGACCACCTCTGAGACACTACCTTTCCGATGCAAAAATTATCGAAATCGGTTGACGTGGTCCAAAGTTATGCGGTAACATACATAATAATAATAATAGATTGGCGCTTACACATATGTTAGTGTTTGGCCGAGCTTCTCCTCTGATTTGTGACGTGCGCCTTGATGTTGTCACACAAAGCGGAGGGACCTACAGTTTTACGCCGACTCCGAACGGCGATTGTATTTTTATGAGAAGCTGTTTTTCATGGCAGAAATACACTCGGAGGTTTGCCATTGCCTGCCGACGGACGACCGCTGTTAAGAAAAAACCTTTTTTCTATATTTTTGCGATGTTGCTTTGACCTGGGTTTGAACCCAGGCGTTGCGGAGTGGAAGCGCGCACTGCTTACCACTACACCACAGCGGCCGACACGGTAACATACATAAAAAAAAAAAAAAAAAAAATATTCCGACGAACTGATAACCTCCTCCTTTTTTGGAAGTCGGTTAAAAAATATCATTTCATTACGGCCTACTAGATGCTGTACGCCGCCAACTTTAGCCTAGTCAATCTCTGGATCAATTCTAAAAAGAGTTCAACGAAAGATCCACGAATGAACCTTAGCGCGAAAACCTTTAAACTCTTATTTCGGTAAATTAAAAAGCGAGGATTTTCTAATAAGCTCACGCTTTACGACTTAATAGGAAATTTCAAGCTGCAAGTAAGGGGAAATTCGAATGGCATGTGTCGAAGAAATGTGGTTGAGTGTTGATGACCTGTGCCGAAATTTGCAATACAAAGTAACCATTAAAATACTTAAAATTGTTTTCTAATTAGAGCTTTTCTGACCGTTATTGATTTAATTTTAGATACAATATTATCTTATTGAAAAATCGTCCTGCCGCGCCGCAGTACATATTTGAGCTTTGAACATTTTACATAAAATGTTGCACACGTACATATGTACATAACTATGTACATATGTCTTTATGTGCGTACGTATGTGTGGCCCTATAGCGTTATAACTAAGGAATCCAATCCCGCAAATGCGGGCTCCCACACCGTTTTTGCGGGATCAGGATTACACATGCGGGGTCTGCGGTAATTGCGGGACTACAGAAAAAAATTAAATAGACGAATGCGAGTTGTGAACGGGCTCGCCAAAATGGTCGTCGTGCATTGCTATATTAATCATTAGACATCATTTTATAACCCAGCAGATAATTTAAGGAATTAAAAACCCTTCCGAAAGGCCTTCCTGAGAGTCAGACCTTCCACTTTACATTTCTTTCTCCTCTCTTTTTTGTATGGACTGGCATCAATTGAAGGGCTTCTTCTTTCGCTACCCATAGAAAGCCTTCCAGAAGGGCTTTTATAGGACGCACTTCAGAAGGCCTTTTGGAAGAGTTCATTCAAAGTTGCTTCTTTAATTTATAAAAAATCATACATCTTTAAAGTATATTCCTATTTTAAAATGTATATTGAAATTCATTTGTAATGCTAAATAATATAAATTTATGCATTCGCGTAAATTGTAAATGGGTAAGCCTATCTGCAGAGATGCATTTCTCAGCCCTTTATGGGTACGCCTTTTGGAATGGCTTCACTTAAGAAGGCATACCTAAATTATCTTCTGGGATATCATATGTAGTATGAACTTATGAAGACAGGACTAACTACGACGGGGGAAACTTTCGCCATGTGCTTAGAGATTAGAAGAAAATCCTGACGGCATGGAGCAAAACGGACTTCAAATTCGTACTCAGCGACCCAACTGTACATTTTTCGATTTATGAACACATTATAAAAGTGTAGAACAATCCGGGTCTAGCGTAAAACACCATCCATCTATCGATAAATAAGTGTACCAGCGGAAAAATTCAAGAGTATGTTATACATATACATATATACTATTACTTTAACGCCATTTTCAAATATCAAACGGTAAAAAAGTTACGCTGAAAAACAGGAAAACTTAGTCAAATTTGAATAATCCAGAATCACTGATATTTAAGCTAGTTTAAGGATTACAGCGAGCGGGTATTGTTTCAGATCGGATAAAACACTACAGTGACTCTTATAATAATATATTTTCTTCTGAAAAATACCCAACAGATATAGCGATTTTGAAACTATGCATAATCACCAAAATCAAAAGTTCCTGAGATATGCCCCTATGTGCAATAAAATAAGGTCGAATTTAAAAGATGAAACTTTAAAGACTTTATCAATTAAAAATAAATAAGTAGATTTTCTAAATCCAACACTTTTTTTACATATACATTTTGAATATAACTGTTTAGAGGAAATAATATGATTTTTTTTAGTCCTGCAAATTCCTCGAATCGGCGGGATTGATGACCTCAATCCCGCAAGCTTGCGGGATTGCAATTTTTATGCGGGATTGGATTCCCTAGTTATAACCACAAAATACTTGCCCAAAAGACTGGAATTTTGAGGGTTGTTTGCAGTTGGTTTTCGCCAAAATATACACAATTTGTTGACGATATTTGTAGTATGTGCGGGTGTGCATATCATAGAAGCCTGCTACAAAGTGCCGTTTCAACATTGCTGAACGCCTATTGTGAAGCTATTTTTGTTTACATCCTTGTTGGTTATTATATCCTATTGAAATTTAGTATGTACGCACCAAGGCATATCAAACAGGTGGTTTAGCATTTGAGCAAAAACAACATTTTCGTGTATTTTGTTGTTGCTTCTGGTATCGAAAGTGTCAAAAAACTGTTCTGATTTTTTTTCTTCTAAATCAAAGCGTGCCATGTGAAATAAAAAAAAAAAAAAACAAAATAAAAATAATAAAAAATAAAAAAAATAAAAAACAAAATAAAAATAATAAAAAATAAAAAATTTAAATTGAAATTGGAAAAAAATAAAAATTGTTGCAACTTTCTTTCTTAGTAAATTTGCTTGCCTCTCGAAGCATTGATCCATCCTTTGCAAGGCCCAGTAATCCGCGGTTGAGCTGCTGAGTTGGGCGAACGTTCCAAAAGCTGCTGTTCAATCATTTGTTTTGTATGAAAACGCTAGTACGCACAACGCTAGTTTTTGTTTTGCGGTAATTAGAAGAAAAAACAGCAGCGTAGAGTCACACACTTTGGTGGAATATTGAACTTGAAAATCTTCGGGGAGGTAGCCCTTCAACGAATGTTATAGAAGCAGAGATCACTACAAGGCAATCTTGAAAAGATATAAAAAGCCATATGGGGCACCAAGGACGTCTCCTGTCGCAAATATTGCTAATCCATCGAGAATGCCAAGGAGTCGCTCTAAGCAATTGCGGTTAAGAATTTCAATTACACTCTTGGTATTGTGATTCTACTTCCGGAACAATTTCGTGCTAATTGAAATATCTTTCTGATATGAAATTGGCCATTTCTTATAGATTTTTAAATACATCTCTTGTCCTTTGCACGCGAATTAATCGGAGCGCTTGATACGAAACAAAATGGTTTTGAAAGCTAAAGTAAATCCCTTTCAATTGTGGCTACTGAGCCACAATTACCCCTTGATCTTAAAAAAATTGGTCAAAAGTAGTGTTCTTCGAAAAAAACATGCAAAATACACGGGATTTATTCCAAAACAAAAAATGTATGTATTTTTTATTATAGTAGTATTATAGATTTTGGGACGAGCAACACGATTCCACTGTTCAAAACTCGAAGAAAAATTTACTGTGCATCCTTCACTCAATTTTATATCCCTCGAACAATAAGTGCAATTCAAGACCTTTAATTTGAGCCAAGGTAGAAGCCTCTAAGCCCTCTGAGAGCCAAGTTATAACAATTTTAAACCAAACTTCGAAACTGCTGTACTAGTTTTTACTCCGAAATTAGAAAAAAAATGCGTAAAATGTCGAATGAAATTTCGAAGTTTAACTTTAGAATCGTAATAATTTAGCTCTCAAAGGGCCTAGAGACTTCTACCTTTTCTTAAATTAAAGGCCTTGAATAGCACTAAAACTGACTTGTTGTTCGTGGGATAAAAATTGTGTGAAGGATGCCCAGCTGTATGCAAATAAAAAAATGCAATATATAATGCATTTTTCAAATTGAGGGGTTGAAAATTTTTTTCGGTTTTTAAACAGTGGAATCGTGTTTCTCGTCTCAAAATCTATAATATTATTATAGTTTTTTTTTTTTCAAAGAACACTATTTTTGACCATTTTTTTTTTAAGGTCAAGGAGTGATTGTGGCTTAATGGCAAAATTTTTCCTTGAAAGGCAATTAAATTAGCTTTCAAAGCCATTTTGCTTCATATGAAAATATTGCTTCTGTCGAAAGCGCTACGATTAATTGGCGTGAAGTGTTAAAAAAGCACACTGTGTGCCGTTGAGCTAGCTCGAATATCTTATTTTTCAGTCGAGAAATGTAATTTTGAAATTTTAAAATCACTACGGTGTATTTTTTTCAAAAACATATGACTCAAAACATATGATTTGTAAAAATATAATTCATTTATTAACCGACTTCCAAAAAAGGAGGAGGTTATCAGTTCGTCGGAATAATTTTTTTTTTTTTTTTTTTTATGTATGTTACCGCATAACTTTAGACCACGTCAACCGATTTCGATATTTGCAACGGAAAGGTAGTGTCTCAGAGGTGGTCCCACACTAATTTGGTGTAGATCCGATCGTTGGATCATGAAATATATAGATATATATATTTTTTTTTAAGTCGGTTTTTATTTGCTAAAAATTACTTGTAAACAATTTATAATATAATAAAATAAAATGTCTATCATACTTGGGCGTACAAAATTTTTTATTATTTAAATATCTGGACAACGAAAGTACTTCAGATCATTAAATTTCATGATAGCCTTGTGCTAACATTTTTGAACACCATACTATTTAATTAAACCATTTAATAATAAAGGAGACTCTCCTTTTAAAGTCTGAGTACCCATAGTCCTTAAAGACTAGTAGTAGTGGTACATTTTGTGTGGAATTTGTTAAACTTGGCAGAAGAGATGGAGCAACGCAACAAAGGGCCGTTCGACATCTCGCTGCATCCTTTTTAACTGGGTACGGGTGCTTCAAATCATACTATCAACCATGATAAAAACATAGCAAGGTATAACCGTTCTCTCAATTTGTCGGCCATGATTTTTTTTGAAGTTTGCCAACATTTTAAAATCATATAAATGTGAAAATAAAAAAATGAAATTGTTCGAAATTGTTGTTGCTTGAGATTGAAAATGAAAATGTGTGTGTGAGTTTGTGAGTAAATTTAAAAATTAAATTGTTTGGAAACGTCAAGAATTTTAAAAGTGACTCTCAGCGGTTCTAACGGGTGATTTTTTTGAGGTTAGGATTTTCATGCATTAGTATTTGACAGATCACGTGGGATTTCAGACATGGTGTCAAAGAGAAAGATGCTCAGTATGCTTTGACATTTCATCATGAATAGACTTACTAACGAGCAACGCTTGCAAATCATTGAATTTTATTACCAAAATCAGTGTTCGGTTCGAAATGTGTTTCGCAAACCCAATTGCTGCGAACGGCGACGAATCGACATTTCACGGTCTTCAGCAACACTCTCAGAAACAGACGCAATATTCTCTTCTGTACGCACTGTACGCATTCGTGTGGTTGGTTTAATGTCCAATAAAGTAAACTGAGTGCGAAACTTGGTCACAATCGCATTAATTGTTTGCTCACTTGGTCGATTATGTAGACCATAAATCGGACGTAAAGCGCGAAACACATTTCGAACCGAACACTGATTTTGGTAATAAAATTCAATGATTTGCAAGCGTTGCTCGTTAGTAAGTCTATTCATGATGAAATGTCAAAGCATACTGAGCATCTTTCTCTTTGACACCATGTCTGAAATCCCACGTGATCTGTCAAATACTAATGCATGAAAATCCTAACCTCAAAAAAATCACCCGTTACCTTACTATATTTTTATCATGCTATTAACCATTCAAACAAAGCAAATTTTCTTCCGACGAAATTCGCTTAGCGATTTCATTCTGTTTATACTTTTACACTGTATGATCCTAGCGACAAAAATCCTGGTATTGTATTGCTTAGCGGTATAATTCCATACAAATACATGGCGGTACAATTGTATTGTTATATGCATAGTGTCGAAGACGTCGATAAAAATGTTCAACCGGAGATTAGTGTCAACCAGACTTTGAGTAAATGGCCCTTATGGTCTGATTATAGCAACTTAACGTAAATTACGGCTCTCTCTTAAAAATTCTGTTAAATGAGTGTTGCTTATAATTGAACAGCCGAAACTTAACGCAACTTAATGCCACGTCGAAATCTGTTTCATTTTGATTCTCTAAGTTCTACGTTCCGTTAAATTAAGTTAAGTTGCCATAATCAGGCTTTTAGTCAAATTCAGAGATCAGCTGCTGCTGAAACAACTTGTGCAATGAGATCCTGCACTACTTAAGACCAGTGATGCCAACCAGGAGAGAATTCCTCGATTTTGGTGGAATTTGAATTTCTCGGGGTAATCTGGGAATGGCTTTAAATTTTGGGGGAATTCAATATACAGACGATTTTTATTAGAACATTCCTATTGTGAATGAAATTACAACTTGTAATGTTTGTTTTCTTCGAAGATTATTTGAAGATACTTCGAAGATTATTTAATCTTTGTTGGTAATTTTCCTTTTTATATAGCTTTAGTTTTTCACTTGATAATTCAAAATTCGTTTCTCTATCACTTTTTACGTATCTGCGCGTCCGTTAGAGATGACGATATCAACTTGAGAACTATGAATTTCTCCAAGGTTTGATAAATATTTGTTTGGTGCTTGTTGGGTATCATTTCTCACATCGTTTGCGCTAGGCCAAACTAACAGTCTAATAAGAGATTACTTATCAATCACTATATAGATAATTTTTCCAATAACAAATTTAATTAAAAACTGCAATCAGAAATAGGCTTGACATTTATACCTTGGAGGTAATTTTACTTACAAAACAACTATTTAAAAATAAAATCTCCCTTGATTTTAGTACGACTTGTAGAGAATTACAAAACTTTCATCAACCCAGCCAACATTGAGGTTAGTTATCGATTAGAGAATGATTGGAGGACTAGCCACATTCTCCAATCCCAAATGTTAGAGAACGACTCGAAAAACTATCGAGACTCATTGCGATCTCAACAAAAATGGGACATACATAGTTCTCGACTGGAGAAAATATTAATTCTCTAATCGTATTCTAATATTGATCTCTAATGGGACGAATGTGAACTTCAAACTGCTGCTTTGCCCTGCTTTGTTTGTAAAATTTGAATGAATTGTATTTGCAATAAAATAATAATGAATTATTTGAACTTAAAAATAATTTATGATTAATTCATTTTGAGTATTGCTTATTTACATTTATTTCAATTTGCGTTGCTTCTCTAATCGTTCTCGAATCGAATTCTAATGTAGTTCTCTAACTTCGTCATCGACTCGAGAACGATTAGAGAATCACCATAGTTATCAATGTAGAAATCCAATTTTCTCTAACGTTAGAGACAGTTTTTGCTAGGAAGAAATATACGATTCTAAGGAAGAATCCATCTATGTAGCGATATTTTAGCAAGTTTCTTTAATTTATTCAATGTTTATTATTTATTTATGAAAATGTAGCTGTTTACTTAACAAACGCAATATAAATATTTTTTCAGACTTTGTGCAAAAATTATGAAAATGCAAAGTTTGACCAAAATTTCTAACTTCTTAATCAGCTTAATAAAGTACAAATTACCGTTGATTTTTTGCTACTTTTTTTTGTTGACGGTGTTCCCCATTTTTTTTCCATACAAAGTATGTTCGAAGTATTAGTTATATATATTATTTAAAAATGCTATCCTTATTAAGCCATTATAATTTATGATATTTGTTGTTTTTCTAATAAAAATGAGAATGAAGTGCCTTAAATAGTAGAAGTTATTTTGGGGGAATACCATTGAAAATAGGGGAAATTTTTCAAGGAATTTGGAGGAATTAGCCTAAATACAGTTGGCATCCGTGCTTAAGACCAACCTGGAGACTATTTAGGCTTCTGATATATTTAAAAACATTTCCCACCGACTATACCACACTAAAGCCCTGAATCAATCACAAGCACCGCATGAAATCCCCACGTCGCAAAGACTGGATTCGGTCGGGGAATCACTTCTTGGATTGAATATGAATATTCATTTCATAACTCAATTTGAATATATCCCCTTAATTTTCAGACTAAGCAACAGTGTTGCCAGAACTTTTTGGGCCGACCGGCTAGATTGGCAAAAAAAAGCGGCTAAAAACGGCTAAAATGTTTTAGTGAAATTTCACATAGACTCTGGCAAAAAACGGCTAAAATGTTTTAGTGAAAATTCACATGCTTCATTTAAATAAATCGCAAGAAACGAAAGACTAGTTAACACCATTCATTTATATCGAGTGTATATTCCTCATCATCAAATGAATCACTATTGTATATATCACCTGAATTCATTAATTTTAAGAGATCGTCATCTACAGTAAAATTATGGCAGCATTTTTCTTCACGTTTTAAACCGTATCTTATATATAAAATAGCGTTTAACGTTTTAACGCACATTGGATTTCTTTGCTTAGTTTTTATTATATTCATTGAACTAAATATTCGCTCTACTTCTGCATTACTTATAGGCAAAACAAGAAAACTAAAAACTAGGTTGCAAAGGTCAGCAAAAGGGTTTTCTCCTAGGGCATTTCGAAATTGATAAACTTCGGCCCAAAATTTTACAGTTGAGTCTAAATTACTCCAGGTATGTAACGTTAACCGTTGCCATTGCATCTCTATGGATGTTATTTCGTCGGCATTATATTTGTGTTTTTGTTGCTGTAGTTGAACAAATACTTTTGGTTTAATTACTCTTAATGCATTTCCAACCGAAAAAAATCAATTTTTTTTAGTGTGGCAATATTTGTAGGGAGGCGTTGGCGTAATTCCTTTATTAAAGTGATAATAAAATAGCGACCATTTTCTCGAATTATTTTCTCGGCTTCGTGGTCAAAAGCGTTTGTGCTTACTTTTGTTTTTAAATACTCTTCAAAACTGTGATAAAACTGAGGAAATGGAGCAAGGTATGGTTCCAACGGGGAGCATATAGGATCAAATGTGTCCGCGCTAATAACCACTAGGGAGCATAGATGCGAAAGTAAAACATTGAGTTCATTAAAAATCTTCATTGGGTCTGCATTATTGCTTTCGAACAACTTGTTTACTTTTTGCACCTGAAAATTAGGCAAATAGTAAAATCGGCTAAAAACGGCTAACTTTTTTTTACAAACCGGCTAACAAATCGGCTGCCGGCTAGATCGAATTTTCTCCGGCTAGTTGCTATCAAAACCGGCTAAATCTAGCCGGAAAACGGCTAAAATGGCAACGCTGCTAAGCAAGCGTTTTTCAGGCGGAAGCGTTTGAAATTAAAGAGGCAGTAAGCTACTTAAAACACTATGCACCCACGCGAACGCAGGTGAGCATTTGCTCAGATAGCCAGGCGGCAAATTCTCTTCTTTTCCTTGGTTAGGTCACAACTTGTCGCCTAAACGCTTGGCTTCAATTTCGGATCAATTCTAAACAACCCCCATAAAAATTGGTCGAATTTCATTTGAAGAGGTTCTGGCGCAGCTGCAAACACCCGAACTTCAAGAAGTAAACGTCTAAGCGACGCCAATCGGAAATGCCAAGTGAAGCCAAGTCCTTCTTCAGCCGACTTTCCCATCGTAGAAGAGGCCATCCTCTTGCTCTGCTACCACCAACAGGATCCGTGTTGAGTACTTTCAGGGCTAAAGCGTTTGCGTCTGAGACCTTCCTGGCGAAGCAGGTGGTATTGGTGGTAGAAAGCAAGTATGAGAGTCGAATGTCGAAGATGTTGACAATTTGGTGTAATCGAAGTTTTTCGGCGTTGGGTTTTACTTATGCTGCTGGGCGCACATTATTTGCTTCACAGAGGCGTGGGCCTGTCATAGCTGCAACAAGGTCATCAGATATTAGGGATGTCTAATATACTTTAAGAATGCGTATGGATGATGATACTCCGGCGAAAAGTTCCTGCGACTCGGCACCCATTGGCGGAAAACGAAAACAAGGGCATATTAACGCAACAGAAAGCCCACTTTTTTATTTTATTAATTTTTTGTACAGTTTGTAATACTTACAACTTAAATTTAAGTTTAAATATGATCTACAGAAAAAAAGTTTATCAAATAACATTTTGTATCATTAAAGTTATTTCATATCATTATAATTATACAATTGGTCGGTTGGAAGGGCCTAGTTTCCGATCCGCGCTAGTATTGTGGAATTGTCTTATATTTTTATTGTTTCCGGGGTGGTAGAAAAGGCCGAGATTCCGATTCACTCAGTCGCGCTGTCTTGGCGGCTGGGCTTCAATCTGCGCTATCCAGTCGGAGCTGTTTCGACGGGGTCAAACTAAAGGGATAGTGATGTTAGCTGAGTGGGATTGAGCTGCCATGTGAAGAGGTGGTTGGTGTAATGGGGGGCTTCACATGCGGGGCAATCATTTCGGATGTCGATCATGGCATTCATAAGTCGACAAGCGGGGTAGGTGGTAGCCTCCTCTCTATTAATGCCGTTGATCGTTCGTCAGTATGTCGTCGGGTCCAGTGGTTAACCGGTGGTCTGGACCGCGTACATGCACTCGGGAAGATGCCTTCAGACGTGCCTGAGCCGAGGTTCTTCCTCAAGCAAGGGTCTGTTGGGGTGCTCACGCCATTGGCATCCCACCAGAAATTGCTTGCTGAGCATTTTGTTATGCTTCCCTACCAGAAGCATTTGTGCCTCGCACACAAGGCATTCTGTCGATGTCCGGAGTGCGGTGTTCTGACAAGTTTGCATCTTCGTCCACTACGCAGCGTAATTGAGAACTGGCTGGTCAATTGTATTGTATTTTTCCAGCAACGTTTCTTTGTCCTTGCCCCAAGTGTTGCCGGCGAGCGACTTGAGGACCTTGTTGCGGATCTGTACTTTACTGACAATTGCAGTTGTGTGCGCGGAGAAGGAAAACAGCCTGTCAAGGGTGACCCTTTAAATTTTCGGGTTATTCACCATCGGAATTCGTGTGCCATCGATGTGAATACCTAGTTTAAGCCTGACCTCCTTCGTCCAAGTGGTTGTTGTTGTTGTTGTTGTTGTTGTTGTAGCGGCTACTAAGCCCCGTTCGGGACGGTTCATCCATCATCGTTGTCGTCTATTTCAGCTAAGGGAAGGCCTAGGAAGTGTGCGACTTCCACAGGAGCTATCCATAGGGACAGGGGCGTTAGCTGAGTGGGATTCTCAGGGCATGTGAAGAGGTGCCGGGAGTCATGTGGCGACTCTCCACATGCCGGGCATTGGTTGGGCACATCCTCGTTGATTCTGCTCAGGTAGCTGTTGAGCCTGCTGCAATAGCCAGAGCGAAATTGGGCTATTGTTGTGCGGGTCTCCCGAGGCAGACAAAGTTCTGTCCCGTCCACGTCCGGTGGTTGTGCGCCTAGAACGGCATTCACAGGGCGGGAGTCTACATAACTTGAGACTGATTCCCTGTGAATGCCGTTGAGGGCCTGTCGGTAGGTTGTCGGGTCCAGAGGTTGTTTAATATACTTCTGGACTTCGTCTGTCAGTTCGTAGAGATGCCTCCTGACGTGCCGTGGCGAGAGCATCTGGGCCTCGTCATGAAGGTGATGTAGAGGCGTCATCAGGAGGCATCCTGTCGCGGTACGTAATGCCGTGTTTTGGCAGGTCTGCAGCTTCATCCAATTGGTGAAGAGGGTCGGCGTTGATTTTGTCGTGAAGATGGTTAGGCTCCGTGCAGTGAAGAAGCGAGAAGGTCCAGAGAGCCACTTACTTTCTTGCAGACGTCATCAATTTTATTCCCGGACGCCAATATCAAACAGTTGTCAGCATATGAGATCAGGGCGATTCCCTCCGGTGACATAGGAAGCTTCAAGATGAAGAAGATAAACAGTAAGGGAAAGACGACACCGTTCTGTGGAGAGAAGCCTCGATATCTTCTAGAAGTGTGGAATGACAGACGGTGTCAAACAACTTTGACACGTCCAACGCCACTAAGGCTGTTCTATCGCCGGGTTGGTTACGGTTAAGGCCACGAGTTACTTGCGAGAACAGCCGCTTCTGCCAGAAAGTTTGGTGGACTTCCGCGATGCGTCCGGATGGAATGAAGCAAGCCGCTGTGGCAGTGACTACCTTGCGAACCTGGTGGTGGCAGTGGTCTGCAACCGGGTCGCGGGTGGAAAGTATTGCTTAAAAAAAAACATCGATTCAAAGATTAACAGATACAGGCAGGCTAAGTAACCTGTACACAACAAAAATCGAGTCTCCATTTAAAGTCTCCGAACACGAGTCTATCGTCGGTTTTAAGAAAAACGACGTATGTATATATGTATGTAACTATATATTTCGTCTCGTTTATTTTTTTATTAATCATGCAACCTCTATGATTCGAAGAATCTGCAATACAACTTAACCTAGGGTATATGTATGTTAAAGATTTTTTTTCCGATGAGGACTGAATATAAGGCAATCAATAAGCTTGATTTGCGTACTTCCTTTTTGCTCAAACACGTTTTTTTGTGGTTCTTAATAATTTATTGGCATCAATACAAAAAGAGCACATCTTGAGAGTGGGCATAATTTTATGCCACTTTATGTGCTAGGTTTGGTCCTCAATCGCTTCGATTTAAATAACATAAAATTTACATATGTACGTAATAAACAATCGAAAAAATATGTTCAATAGAAAAACACAAGAAAAACTATCGCAGCAACAAGAAAAGCAGATGTGCTTAACGTATTTTATGTTTCCCACATCATCAGCTCGGACCTTATTTGCTTACCCTCTTTCTTAACAAATAGTTTCGCTAGAATCTAAAAATTTTCTCACTGATTGCCGCTCTCATTTTCCACCAAAACCACCCATTAAATTTCCCAATCCGCCGAGACCGCCAGCCGCTCCTTGCTGCAGCTGCCTCATCATATTTTGCAGTCCACCAACTCCTCCCATTTGCTGCAACATACGCGGATCAATCATTTTCGCCATTTGTTGATTTAATTTTGCCATTTGCGTGGGATTTACGTTTTTCGTCATGTCACCTTGCTTGAAGAGGCCCTTAACTCCACCCATTTTTTTCACCACTGCGGCAAATTTCGTATAATGAGATATTAGATCGCGAACTTCCTTCTCGAGCACACCAGCACCCTGTGCAACACGAACGTATCGTGTCGGTTGTTTTGTAAATAATTTTACGCCGTCGCGATTATCTAGCTCTCCATCAGACATACTATCCATCATAGTCATCATACGTTTTATCCGTGCCATTGATTCTTGTTCACCACCTTTGGTCATAAAGTCTTGTGAAAATCCCGGAATCATTCCCATTATTTGTGAAAAAGGTCCCATTTTCATGATATTCTGAAACTGTTCGTACATATCGCGTATTGTGAATTGACCGTGTTTGATCTTTTCAAGAAGCTCTTCGTTGCCGTCCAGTTTAAGTTCATTGACCTTAATAAAAATATGAGGTTATCAGAAAGATATATACATATATGTATTGTGAAAGTATTCACCTTGTCAATCAATCCCTCGATATCGCCCATTCCAAGAAGTTTACTTATAAATGGTTTAGTTTTAAATGGTTCCAAGTCATCGATATGTTCTCCAGTACCAATGAAAATAATTGGCGAGTTAGTTGATGCAACAGCCGAAAGTGCACCGCCACCCTTTGCATGACCGTCCAGCTTGGTAATTATAACTGAACCAATGTTGACCTTGTCCTTGAAAGCTTTCGCTTGAGCTTCACAAGCCTGTCCAATAGTGGCATCCATCACGAATATTATGTTATCTGGAGAGACGGCTCTAGAAACAGCCAACATCTCTTCGAACAAAGACTCCTCTTGTTTGTGACGACCCGAAGTATCGACGATGATGATTTCAAAGCCTTCTCGTTTAAACATTTCAACACCTTCCTGCGCTATAACGACAGGATCGATTTCAGTGTAACTGCCGTAGAATGGAATACGCGCTTTTGTGGCATTCTGCTTAATTTGATCATAAGCACCAGCTCGAAAAGTATCGGCGCACACAAGACAAGATTTCCAGTTGCGTTTTTGGTAGTGATAGGCTAGCTTGGTACACGTTGTTGTCTTGCCGGAACCTTGTAGGCCGACGAACATTATAACATTGGCACGCCCCTTCACAGGTTGATATGGCTTTACACCTGGATCGACCAATTTGATCAATTCCTTAAAAACGGCAGACTGTATCATACGTCGCTTATTCAATCCACCTGCCATCTCGTCGAAATCAATAACAGCTCTCACATTCTCGCGTAATTGCTTCACCAGACGAATATTCACATCAGCCTCAAGCAAGGCTGCGCATATTTCTTTCAGCATTGAGTTGAGAGCCTCCTCATTGATTACTGTCGCCTTACTCAGCGATTGGATCGCTGAGGTGATCTTCCGTCCTAAATCTGCCAAAACCATATTTTTGCCGTACTAGCCCGTGTTCCCTTGCAATTTTTAGTTTTCACAATTATTTATAAATACTTATTCTTTTCTAAATAAAAGCAGAACAAAGTACATAAAACCCAGACTTTTACTTTTTGACACGTCGATGTGCACGGTAGTGAAGGCAAACTATCGATAGCAGTATCATGTGTATAGTACATGAATATAGATACTATCGACTTATACGCAAAAAGCAAAAGGATTAAAAATAAATAAAAATGTATAAAAAAAATTTGAAGTGAAATCTATCGTTTGAGTATTGATTTTATTTGAAATTTAAATACGACTTTCTTCTGATTGTGTAATGTAACCCCAAAAGATACAAATTTTCTTATTAAATCGAAGGTACACAGCATGCGTTCTGAGGCAAATGCATTACGCCATTAATGTCAAATAAAATTTAATACGTGTATTTGTATGACAGCTGTTACAGCCGACGCCTCTCCAAATACGCTAACACAGTTGCCATCGAACGTAAACGAACTCGCTACTTTTCTATTGCGTTCATGTGTCGACATTTGAAATTACATATGTGGATATGCCAAACAGCTGTTGTTGTTTACAATATAATGAGCGGCACAACGTGAGGTTTGTAACGGCAAACTTTTCAACGTCGTCAACGCACAAACAAATCAACGCAATGCCGCAGCAAATAAAATTGTGTACCTTCAGCTTTATCGTAGTATGCGGCAAACTATCACGACTATCGATAGTGCTGGCCCATCATTGCCCAAAAACCAATGCCAATTATCGAAGGTGTCCACTATCGATAGTTTGCATGGTCAGCCAGCTGTCACAATTGACTAAATCTCAATTGTAGCTAGTCACTAACAGATGTCTCTGTAAAGTGTTCTATCAAATATATATCATGACATTTATAGAAAGCTCTCACGACATATCGCATATATTGTGACGAAAAACAAAGGACTTTTGCCGAGAAAACGTTGAAAAAATTGTAATTTTTGGGTTTTAAGAGCCGGATTTTGTCCTAGCACGATGTCATCGCGATGAGTAGAGATTATTTCCACCGCGATGTAGCAAGTTGAATGACATAATCCCATGAACGAACGACACAAGATCACGCAAGAACAAGAGAGTGAAAAAAGTCCGTTTTTTGAGCGCATTCAAAGAACGTAAATGTACATTTACGTTCTTTGCATGACATAATCCATAATGGGCGATGAATTATGGCTTGCTTACATTTGACATCGCGAATTTAATAATATGGCATTACCATTAACTTCTGGCACAGTCGCTATTGATAGCGGCAACGTTTTATTTTACTTTTTCGTGTGCAACAAATTTTATATTTTTAATATCTATTAAATTCATAGCATTCCAAAGATAGGTGAGGTGACTTAAAATGACGGGCACCATTCTAGAGAATCTCAGTGGGCGGAAATTATCCGTATTAGTTACCCTCTTATTGTTAAGCCAAGTAGCCTGCTTTCTTTTGGGTGGTCTACTGGCGCCGTTGCCAGCCGGCCACCAAGTCATTTTAGGCATGGTATGTAAAGATACGCCCGGACGGCAGAATGATACGACTTTTTGGCTGCATTTACGCGGCGATGGAAAATGTCCGGCTGTCTCCCAGGAAGATATCGAGCAGCACTACACGAAAATGGCCAATGAGATAGTATATATATTCCAAATGCCCTTACCGCGCGGCGAAGAATTAGATTATTCACGATGGCAACAAAATTTGATTGGCGTATTGCAAGTGGATATTGCATACGAACCGCAGGTATCACTGGTCGAACCTCCTAAGGATCTACAATTAACTATTGATGCTCGTTTGGCTTACAGGTTGGTCGTGCATACAATATATGGGTGTAAAATATACTGAAAATCCAATTTTTGCAGAAATAAAGGTGACAAGAAACGTGATTGGAAATTGTATGCACATTCTTTGGAAAAACGTTATCTCGATTGTGGTATTAAAACAGCGAGCCAAGAGGAATCGTTATTTTCTTGTGACATGGTGCCACTATTTGAATTGGGTGATCTTCATCACGATTACTATTTGCTGAATTTGCGTTTTCCAAT
The DNA here is from genome assembly GCF_013731165.1 of Rhagoletis pomonella. Taxonomy (NCBI): domain Eukaryota; kingdom Metazoa; phylum Arthropoda; class Insecta; order Diptera; family Tephritidae; genus Rhagoletis; species Rhagoletis pomonella. Next base: position 12,283,463 of record NW_023458564.1, on the reverse strand, counting down.
TGATACGGACATGAAAATGAATCTTGATTTTGGGCATATGCACGATCTAACTTTAACAGTAATACATCAGAATGGCGGTTTCACAAAAGTGTGGTTGTCACTCAAAACAGTACTCTTCCCATTCGTCGTGGCCATAATGATTTGGTTTTGGCGTCGTGTACATATCCTACAACGGTCGCCTGCCCTACTCGAATATATGCTTATTTATCTTGGTGGTGCGCTAACATTTCTCAACTTCCCAATAGAATATCTTTCTTTGTTCATAGAAATGCCGTATTTGTTACTATTGAGCGACATTCGTCAGGGAGTCTTCTATGCAATGTTGCTGTCTTTCTGGTTGGTATTTGCCGGGGAGCATATGTTAATTCAGGAATCGCCATATAAGTCAACAATTCGATCTCGCTACTGGAAGCATTTGTCTGCTGTTGTAGTAGGATGCTTATCGCTTTTTACTTTTGATATCTGTGAGCGCGGGGTTCAGATGCGTAACCCTTTCTATTCCATTTGGACCACACCTATTGGTGCTAGAGTGGCAATGGGCTTCATAATTTTGGCTGCGATTTCCGCGGGTATTTATTTCCTCTTTCTTTGCTACATGGTTTGGAAAGTTTTCAGGAATATTGGCGCCAAACGTACTTCATTGCCTTCTATGTCAACTGCACGCCGACTACACTATGAAGGTAAGCAAGACTCAACGTTAACAAATTTAGCTTTCTTTATACCGAAACTAAATATCGTGAATTTTTCATTTTAGGTCTTATATTTAGATTTAAATTTCTGATGCTAGCAACCCTGCTATGTGCTGGACTAACAGTTGCCGGCTTTATCATAGGTCAAGTTGCTGAGGGTCAATGGAAATGGGACGAAGATATGGAAATACAATTAACATCGGCTTTCTTAACCGGTGTCTACGGAATGTGGAACATTTACATATTTGCACTGCTTGTACTCTATGCCCCAAGTCACAAACAATGGCCTTCTAATAACTCGGATGAAACGACAAGGTCCAATGAAAATATTGTTGCTGCAGCCGCAAGTGAAGAAATTGAATTTAGTCACTTACCTTCCGATTCTAACCCAAGTGAGATTTCTTCCCTCACTTCATTTAGTAGAAAAGTAGCATTTGATTAAGAGGAAGTTCAAAATACTTTTAGGAAGCTGTTATCAGCGTTTTAAATAGACTGAAATTTGGCGCAGAATGGCAATGCAAATCTATGTAACTTTGTATATACAATATTTGTGCATATATAATGCAATGTACTTAAACATTATGAACATTAGGAGAGTATTATTATGCCCATATGTATGTATTTACCCACAGAACTCATTTCCATATAAGATATAGCAATAACCTAACCGCATTTACGGTTCAATGACTTAAATGTTTTCATGTAATTATCTTGCCATTAACAAATTACAATCTCAAAAGCTAGCGTCGATATTATTTTACACCATCCATACTATGTTCTTAATATTAGTCCTAGGCACAAACGTTTATAAACTAAGAATAAAATCTAACAGTATTATGTTTGAAGATGTGTATTTAAAAAGTAAGAAAAAAATTCTTTGCCCCGTCACTTAAAGACGTAATAATTAGTGTGTTTTTTTTGTATTATTGTATTGATGTAGTGTGTGCATGTACTTTCAACTTTTATAAAATAAACATATATTTTGAATGCAAATAAATTTCTAATGTTAGAGAATCATCGCAAATTTGAATTTATCATTTGTTCTATAAATTCGCTCAGCAATTCATAGCAGTTTGCTTTTATATTTTATATGCAAGGATTGATTTTCTATAACCAGGGCTATCACTGAATCCGTCGTAGTCCGAATTTTCGTAAAATCTACGAAGATGCTATCAATGAATCCGAATAGCTACGAGCGAAGCATACACTTTGAGTGCATAGGTTCGTAGCAATTTGGATTCAGTGA
>NW_023458564.1:12268388-12276528 GCF_013731165.1 Rhagoletis pomonella | reverse complement strand
CTGGCAACTACAAAATTTGACAGCCAGATCTGGTGTTATTGAAAATTGAAAAAGAGGCGAAGAAGAGGAAAAAAACACAAAATACACAAAACAAAAAATTTTCCAATGTGTGAAAAAATATTGTTTATTTAAGAAAACGTGAAAAATATTCCAAATATAAACGAAAATATCTGAATATTTGTAATATCACTACTAAAGCTTTATATAACGTGCAGTTGAGAGCAGAAAAACGTATCATTTATATCACAAAGCGCAGAGCGCAAGGTACACACACACGCAATGGCCGCGAATGATTCCGGCGTAGAGACTAGTAATGATAGCAACGATGGCGTCAGTGGTGTCGCCGTTAATATTGGAAATGGTTTATCGGTGGGAATTGGCACCAGTATGACTAAAATTATTGACATTACACCTCCACCGGCCATAATGCCGCCCACCCCAACGTCCTCGCCCAACACACATGAGTGGCCCAACTTCAGTCCGAATGCATTCCAACTGAATCGCGGGGAACATTTTGCGCTACCACACTTGCCACCACTGCCCCTAAATTCGGATTACTTGCTTCATCCGAGCAACCTGCCATCAGGAAGTCATCTCTCGCAATTCAAAATGCGGCTACGTACACGTAGTAAGCAGCGCTTGCGTTCGAACTATAACAACATTTTAGCAGAGTCAAATGGTCGTAAACTACGTACCGCTGCTACCACCTGCAATATTGAATTACTAACTCGTGTATTAGAATCGGGAGCGGATCCGAATGCGGCTGACGAATATAAACGCAGCCCACTACATTTGGCCGCTTGCCGTGGCTATATACAAATCGTCCAACAGCTACTGAAATTCGGGGCTAACCCAAATGTTGTGGATTCTTTAGGCAATACGCCACTGCATCTTGCCGTCATTTCGGCCAGCTCTAATAATTTTAACGTAGTGGTGCGTGTACTTCTGCAGGGCGGTGCCAGTGTGCATATGTATGATCGCAGTGGTAAAACCCCACTGGAATTGGCAGAGGCAAAGTTGAGGCTATTACGCACACGCTACGACCGTCCTACTCCCGAGTCCGCCAAAATACTTGAAGATATGTGCATGCTAACAACGCTTATTTTGCGCTACATGGTTAAACAACAACGTGAACTGGAAGATTTATCTGCGCTGGAGCAACGTTTGCAGAATTTGAGTACCAGCGACGATCAAGATCAAGTTGTTTCACAGACAGCGGATGAGTTGCTTGCAAGCGTCGAACGTCTGTCCATCAATAAGTAAATGCAATTCAACAAGTGATGATGGCTCAATATAAATATATATATGAGTTTTCCTTTTTATATCCTCGCTTAAAGTGGCAAGGTATAACTCCATTGTCTAGGTTTGTAATGCATTTAAAAAAAAATCAAAAATGCGGCAACCAAAAGAGTACAATACATATGTATGTATGTATATTATATACCAAGGTGACGATAGTGAAACGGTTTGAATAACTTTTGATTTGTTTGTGTGATTTAATGACATTTTCTTAATTTAAGACCTCAGCGAACGTAAATTGTCCTCTGCAAAAGTTAAATTCAAATTATTTCGAATTTTCATTGAGCATAGGCTTATTTAGTTTTGTACTTTCTAATAGCATTGAATTGTACTATGTACATATATAAGCGTCGAAGCAACCGATTTCAAAATATGATATACTGTGCCCAGGATATATGTACATATATCTGCCGAGTCTCTGCGAAATGCTTGCAACCGTATAAAAGGCTGTACATTTACGTTTTTAATTAAACATATTTGCGTTCTTTTGCGTAGTATTTTTCGATAAAGCGGAAACGTTCATCATTTTTAAGATTTAAGTTTCAAATTTTTGTTATAGTGCTTACACTGATTTAAAAAGTGTACAGGAGACGCAATAGTTGCGCTCCAGATGCTTCACGATTTGCAGGGTTTTACAGGAAGCCGTTGCAGGTGACCACTACAACAACAACAACAACAACAACCACATTTCATAAGGTTTATGAATTAAGAAAACACCTTTTCCTGCAAATCCTGTAAAACCTGCAAATCGTGAAGCATCTGGAATGCACCTAATATGAGCATAAACACCATTCATTATGCAGAAAAACCTGTACATTGACAACAACAAACTGATAACAATATTACAAAACACGTTACAATGGTATTTGAAAATTTTAAGTTTAACATTAAGGTAAATTTACAAAAATATATAAAAAGAAATAAGTGGAAAATTTAGGAAACAAAACAAATTCAAAGTAGAAGTTACAAAAAGATCAATCTCTCGCATCGCATAAAAGGGGATTAAAGAAATTCATTAGATGCATTGAGTATATACTTACATATGTATACATATATGTATGGAAAATGTGAACTATATGCCTAAATGCAGTAGAGAAACTATCACACCGAAATGATAAATAACTTTATTGATAAAATTATTAAACTGTGTAATTTCAATTTAATGAGTGTGAAAATAAAGGCATTTGCCGCTTAAACCAAAAACAAAAAAATAATGATTATTATAGCAATATTTCTGTAACACCATTCCGAGATCATCCGTCGTCGGAAGCTGACTCGGCTAAATAGAAAATGTTGAGTGGTTTCCTCAGCGATTGAAAAAGCAATTTTCATCGCAATAAGTCTCTTTATTCCGATTTAATTACCTTTTGATTACTTTTGAGAAATTCACCCTTATTTCGACACTTGTTCCTCCTATTATCTCGTTAGCAACCACGTCAAAGGCAAATTTAGATTCTTTTTGGTTGTTTGTGTTTCCGACAGGGTAGGAGTATGATGTATTGTGGAACGATTTTCCGTCATCCCTTGTCAAATTTGGTTTGGAGACTGATTCAGAACGAAAAATGACACTGAAGATGGCACAACGCCAAAACCGGTTTATCTCCAAACCAAATTTGACAAGGGATGACGGAAAATCGTTCCACAATACAGCAAATTTAGACTTATTTTTGAAAAATGCTGCTGGAATGAAAGTCCTAGGCCAGATACAAATACGGCAGAATAAGTGCCGATTCACACTTTCTAGGTTAACCTCCAGTCGGTTTTAAACGTGAACTGCATGGTGTTGTGTTGTTCTCAGACCCCCGGTTGGAGCCGAGTTCCCTTTGCTGGATCCGGCTGTCGAGTGCCGGTTAACTATTTACTGACACTGCAGATTCACATTGTTTAAAATAAAAGCTTTCGCTCCTGCCACCTTCAATAGTGATTTTGAACTTGATTACATGTTGAAAAAAAGTTTGTAAAATATTCAGCGATATAGAAATAACTGAAGTCTTCAAGCGTGAAAGCAACAGAAACTCCGGCTTACCGGCTACCAGTTACTTCGCAATCGGACCGTGTGAAACGGTACTAAGGGCAAATAATTATAAGCGTATGTACTTTGTTGTAAGACAAAATATTTGGGAGTACTTTTGGAGTTGGTACATTCGAATTTTCCGGCTTTAAAGTGTAGAAGTCCAACGCTCATTACATCGTCACACGAATAAAGGCGCGCTAGTGTTTTGATGGCGAAAAAAGTCGCGAAAAGAAATTTTGCTAAAAAAGATGCTTATGAAAAACTTCGGCGAAGTGTGCTAAGCGTCTTTGACGCTTAAGTATTTTTATGCGTCTTTTTTGCCGTCAACTTTTGAGCTCACGCCTTTATTCGTGTCTAGTGACGATATATATTGCATATGGGGGAATTCGACTCCTAGGCAATTATTTGTGTTGGGTATAACAATCACATCTATTGACGTTGGTGCCAAATTCTAGAGCATTGGCAGCTCTTGGAATCACATGTTTTGTCAAATGAAAAAAAAGTCAAAACAAGCTTGAACAGTTGCATAGCTATCGATGATCGGATTATCGATACTATTCGAAATTAGTTTTAAAAACATCGACATGTCGTCGAAAGTATCGTATGAAGTTGGCGCCCAATTTTGATGTGACGATTTTTTATAAACTGCGTCCTACTATCTATGACATTAGTTTCCCTTTTTAGGGTACTTTTTTAATTTAAAAGTTTAGTTTATTTCTGGTTGTTTATTGCCGGAGAAGAGGGGGAACCCCAGTTTTTTGCTTCAGTTTAGTTTTAGTTATTTTCTTCACTATTAGTGCGTTCCAGACCGTCTAGGATTTGCAGGTTTTGCAGGATTTAGTCCAAAGTCGTTCCCGTACGCCTCGTACATATAAGGCGTATTAAAGGCGAGAACAGCTGTTCCTGTAAAACCTGCCAATCCTGCAAATCTTAGAGTACGGGGACAGGCTTTATGATTTATTTACAAATGCGATATACAAAAAGATAGTTCAACTGTAATGAAAAAAATAAGAAGCGTCCAGACACACTCGATAGTTGTAAAAAATAAGAAATCCAAGCTAGAGAAACTTGCAGTTCTATTGTTTGTAGAGGTGCAAAACTATCGATAGGCAGACCGTCGATAATATTCGATATTATTTTCAAAACTCTCGATATATCGTCAATAGTATCGTATTTATATGATTTTCGCTCAATTTTGGTATGAATATTTCTTTACATATATATTCGGAAAGACGTTTGGATACCCTTGTAAACTACTGCACAGGTTTTTCTATTGTATAACCATTAAGTTAGAAGTAAAGTTATTGAAAATTTGAAATGAATTGAAAATGGAAAAAATTGGGCACTTTGAAATTTTATATTTGCGGTTTTAGATATCCTAAGTCATATATAAAGCACTCAGCATCAATTGAATTTTAAGAACAAGACACCATTTTTTTAACTGAAAAGTAGTGCTTTTTATTAACCTTTTATTAAAACGTAAATAGTGGTGAGTAGAAAATATTGAAAGTTTTGGTATAACTTAATTTGTATCAGTTTGTTTACTGGAGTAAGCGGTATTTTAAAAGATGCAAGGTTTTCCGTGCTTTTCGAAATTTTTCATTCCTCTTTTAAAAGAGTAGCAACCAAATTTTTAGTTCAACTTGGATGTTAAAAGAAATTAAAAGAAAATAAGAAATAAAACTAAAATAAATACTGAATCAATTGTCTGTCGGACTGTCGATAGAACCAAAAAACAATCGATGGTAGCGAAAAATAAAAAACATCGATACTATCGATAGTGTCATCGATAGTTTTGCGCGCCTAACTGTTTGTTTACAGTTCCATTTTTTTTTGTTTCCACATAAGTAAATAAATTGAAAGTAAAAAAACACGTCATTAAATTAAATTACACAGAGTCCGATACTACAGTACCAACATTTACATTCACGACCCCACTGAGCGCTTAAATGATACTTATCGAACTTCTCAATACAAATATCAAGTTTGTACTCATTGTAGAAAAGCGACACAGACCAATTTAGCACAGAAATTTTGAGCGACAATCTTTCAAACAAATTTTCAAATTTAAATTCTTCAAAATTCTGAAATAAAAATGTCATATTCGCCTTTTCAATCAACTGAAGCTGGCAATTGGACGGTGAGTAAACTGAACTCAAATTCCAAAGGGCTGATTTATAAGTGATTTGTAATTTTCAGGATTTACCGCTGCATTGTGTACTCTATGAATGGTTAACGAAAAACATGAATTTGCCTAACGATTACGGTACAATCATTGCCTACATAGGGTTATTCCTTATTGCTTGGTATACAATAATATGGGCTATGCGCCTGGTAATAGCTGTCATTTGGCCATTGTTCATTATAGCTTCTGCTATTGTGAGTAATACAATTGCAGACTTTGGAAACCAAAAAGTAGAGCTAACATTTCTTTATGTCATTAAAGGTTGTATTTCGAATACTTCAGTTTTATGATCCTGAAGAAATCACGACGATAATGATGAAATCATTTAGTATCATTGCAGACACTTTGGTGAGTGTGTAATTATATTATCACTTACATGCACATATCGACACCTGAGTGGAAGATCGACCTACTCGAGCAACTCTCCTCAAAAACTCTTTGGGGAACTTGTATGCTGCTACAACAACAATCGACCTGCATATCGCATACCGTCTTCAAAAGAGTCACAACTCAAAATTTGGCATTTTTGAGATTATGCGCTAAAAATGCATACAGAGCTTTTATTTATCTTTCAGCAAAAGCTGGAACAAATTTTTGTTATAATTTGTTTAAAAAACCTAAGGTAAAGTCGCCCTTGCCCAATAGTTTTTCGCATTTTCTGACAAAAGTGCTATTTTGAGTTGTGACTCTTTTGAAGACGGTGTGCGATATCTCGGCAGCCAATTCTGAAGTAGGGCGTTCTTGAAAAGTTTTCTGAGTTCGGGCGTATTCGAACTGGCTGCCGAGATAGATCCATCTTCCACTCAGTTATAGATATGTACATATCGCTAGTTTAGAGTGAAAAGCTGTTAAGTCCAATTTTAGAAATTTTACAGGAAACGAAAAAATAATAGCCATTTTCAATAAGTATTTTCCAAAACTTTGACTAAAATATTTTGCATGTTTAAAGCAAAGTAAAACTCCATACGAACCAAAAAGATTCTATGCTAATTAAAATCTTTCGTATTAATTTTAAAATTATATCGTAAGTTTAATAATATAACGAAGTATTTCAAAATTTCAAAAAAAACGCAATCAAAGCAGAGATGCTCAACAAACTATATGAATCGATTTCGTTTCGGAGCTGAATTAACGAAACAAAACTCAATCAACGTTGAAACGAAATAAATCATCAATCGTTAACATCGAAACAAAATAAATCAACGAAAAAATGTTGTTGTATGCCATTGCCAGCTCACTATTAACACCTAGCACCTAAATGTATGCTACAGCTTCAGCATTAACGATCGAATTTCTTTTCGTTCAAAACCACAATAGAATTATTTTGAGAATTACCTAAACGATAACAACAGAATCGTTTCAACAGAAACGATTGCTTTTTTTGGTAAACGCTAAAATTAACGTTACAATGCATCCTTGAATCAAACTTTTATCAATTCATACAGTTGGTATACTAAAAGACAGATACACATATCTTCGCCATATTTGGGAAATTTGGTTATCTGTTAGCCTCAACATATTCTTCTTATCAAGCTTATTAATTAGATAATGAAATCTCCAAAAACGGAAATGTTGAGTTACATCTCTATATTATTAAACGTGCGATATGTAGCTTAGGCAAATTTTCATTTCATCGAATATAAACGTGAAGAAATAAAACAAGTCTAGAAAACGATGCCTTTTTTAATTTCTCTTGCTTCCTACATCAAAATATGAGTTTTTACAAAAAGTAGACTTAGCAATTTTTCGCTCTAAGCTAGCTATATCTCGCACACCGTCTTCAAAAGTGTCACAACTCAAAATAATACGTATGTCAGAAAATGCGAAAAACTATTTCTTAGCACATGATAATAATTTTTTTTTTTTTTAACAAATTTTAACAAAAATTTGATCCAGCTGTCGCTGAAAGGTAAATAGAAGATCTGTACATTTTTATCACATAATCTCAAAAATGCCAAATTTTGAGTTGTGACTCTTTTGAAGACGGTGTGCGATATGTATGCCTGTATATACAAATTAACATTTGCATTTTTCTATATCCCAGGTAATGGTGTTCGCCAAGCTTCTTGAATTCGTTTTCGACATTTTCGCTTGAACATAATCCACTCAAAAGCGTTTCGACAGAATAAATAATAAAGCAAAATATCCAAAAATTTAGCAAGATCAAAGTTGCTATGAGAGTAAATTATTAAAAATAATGAAAGAAAAAGTCAGAAAATCTAAAAAAAAAACAAAACACATTTTGAATTTATAAAATAAAACGAGTGAAAAGGCATATAAATTTTCGGTTTTGCGAAAGACAAAATGTCCGTAGCTGTGCGCTTAGTTGAGGTTTTGACCTTAATCACACTGCTAGGCATGTTGACGGGATTGTCTATTGTAATCGTGATTCTGCAGCGCGTAATCGCGATTACATTATATCTGCTCGGTGTAAGTATTTGCTTATTTGGATATTGCATGTGTATCACCTTTTCATTGTATCTCAATTTTTAATTTCTAGCCTGTAACAGCAACAGTGGGCGGCATATTATATGCTTCGGAAAAAGTACTTGTCGGCGCCTTGATGAGTATACTGAATTTAACTAGAGCTCTTGGTACTTCCACATAAAAATATGAAATATTTAAAATTTTTGGTTGTGCAA
>NW_023458564.1:12240837-12268378 GCF_013731165.1 Rhagoletis pomonella | reverse complement strand
GAATATCGTTTTGAACATTACTTTTTGCTTATTTTTTAAATTTCTTAAAATTTGTAGTTATATACACATTTGTAAACTCCTAATAAACATGTAGACAAATGTTTTTTATATTAATTAAGCTTAGAATTGAGCCCTAAAGAAAACTCAAAAGAAATATTTTTCATTATTTCTTAACTCCACAAATAAATTGGCAAGATATTTGGGAAACCAGTACTTATGATTTCGTTTATATTTAGGAAGGATGTTTTAAAAATATATTTTTATTATTAACTTATCTCCATTAATATTTCTAAAAGATTTGGAACGTAGCATTTGCTAGTGTACAATATACCCCCAACAACGCACTGCTACAGCCCAACCAGCAAACAAAATTCGGATTTTTTTTTTCGTTTACTGATTCTATTTCCGAATATTTTGACAGTCCGTTTTGTCGCCCAAGTGTGCAAAATAAACGTTACGACTAGAAAAGTACTGAGAGTGGTTGCGAAACGGATACGTTTACGACTGTTTATCTGAAAAATTTCTGATTCTATTTTATTCGTTTAAAACGTTTTCATTTTGAACTTCACAGACGCTTTTTCATAGTTCGGTAAAAAACACTAATCCTTTTGTTGCTGACGGCATTCGAACCCGGGACGCCCTGAAAATTAACAAATAGTAGCACGAGCGTCTGCACACTCAGCTACTGTCGAATACATGTTTTCGAACGTGCAATTTGAACAAATATTTTAATTCGGATACGAACATGGTGAAATTAATATTTGAGCAGGCCACATTCACAGCTGGCACCACCGCTCCGTTCCAAAAAGGGCAAATGTATTTCAGAAAAAGGGCAAAAGTATTTCAGACAATAATTTTTTTTCAAGGAAAACTTTTGCAACGGCAAACCTACGAGTGTATTTCAACTTAATTTTCACAAAAGGGCAAATGAGCACAGCTGAGTAATAAAATAATACAGCAATCGAAAGAAACTATATCTACTGCAGATTGTGCTCGTGCTAATTGATTACTCATCTATTTTTTCGCAGATGCTTTGGCATTGCCTGTTGGTATGTAATAAACATAGATCTACATTCGTATTTATGTAATAAAAAAGGCCGTTACAAGCGCTGCGTTATTATAACTGGTTTCATCAATTAGTCGAAGGAGGAAATGATGGAAGGGTAGAGGATTAATTTATTATTATTATATTATATTTGGCCAATTTGTGGCGTGCGTCTTGATGTAATTACGCAAATGAAAGGACCCACAGGTTTACGCCACCTCCGAACGGAAAATGGATTTTATGAGAAAAACACTCGCAGGTTTGCCATTGCAAAAGTTTTCCTAGTTGAAAATATTTTTCTGAAATACATTTGCATTTTCCGGAAATACATTTGCACTTTTCTGAAATACATTTGCATTTTCCGGAAATACATTTGCGTTTTCCGGAAATACATTTGCCCTTTTCTGAAATACATTTGCATTTTCCGGAAATACATTTGCCCTTTTCCGAAATACATTTGTGATTTTCTGAAAATCATTTGAGCTTTTCTGAAATAAAATTGTGTGTTCTGAATTTCATTTAGCTTTTTCTGAAATGCATTTGGCCTTTTCTGAAATACTTTTGTGCTTTTCTAAAATACTGTTGGAAAAGGCGTAGAATGGCGGTGCCCTTAGTCTTGTTAGGTCGCTTCTCCGTCACCAAGATGCTGAATGTCGACTCCCTCTGCTGGACTGAATTAGGAGAATCTGATTGAGGAATGCAGGCGGCGAGTTTTCTTAATGGCATCCAACTGCGCAACGCGCTGAATGCATATGAAAAAGCGTTGCTGCAACAACCGAAAAGAACGGAAGATTTCCTGAGAGACCCGGAAAAGAAGGTTAAGGCCGAAGATGAAGCTGCCCTATCCCATCCAATTGGATGAACAACTCAACCCCATAAACAGAGGAGATGAGGCGTGCAACATGATTGAAAAGATAATTTTGAGTACTGTATATATTTTTCAGATTCTTCTAGAGTGCCTGCTTAACCTACTTTACTCTTCATAAATTTAAATATTTTAGTAAGTGATACATTTTTTCCTTTGAAGCCTTGAAGTGGTATTCGAATAGTCGCCCGCCATCGACTTTTCTAATAGTTGCTTTGCTTCGACTACTCGCGTATTGTAGCAAAGCGAATTTCAGTAGCCGAACTTTCATTGAAATTTTTCACAAATGAAAAAAAGCATATCGTTACCTAAAAGTCAACAGGTGCCAGGTCAATTTTTTTCAAAATTTAATTTTTATTAAATCGATTTTTCGCTTCCAAAACAATTTAAATAAATGGACTTGGCACCTTTTCACCCTTAGGTGACGTATGTATATTATATTCAAATACATGGAGGGTGGTGAACTTTTGTAGTATAATTTCTCCTTGCCTTCTCTGAACAACCACTTAACAAAAATCCATAAGAAAAATCGCGAAATATGAAGTAAGTGTTGCTTTAACCAGTGTCTTTAAAATAATCCGCAATAAAATTTCAATAATTAGCACACATTTAGCCGAAGCTTGGCACAATGAAAATTCAAACGATAGACCTAACAAGGCTAAGAACAAGCGGCTAGAGGGTGATGCAACCATCGCAACTTTCCAAAAAAAAAGGATCTCATAATATAGCCTTTAGCATTGATAACAAAGATTTAGTAATTTAATATGGTATTGAATTTAATTTTATTCCATAAAATATTTTGTTGCACAGACCTTTATTTCTTGCAAAAAAAGTTTGATTTATATATATATAACAGGAAATTTTTGAACAACGCCATATTTCAGAATTTGGTTGAAGAGCGCGATATTTTAGAATTTGATTGCCCTATTTCAAAATTCGATTCAAAAACGCCCTGTCTCAGCACATTTTCAATGCATGAATTTGTTTTGAGATAGGGCATTTTTGAACCGAATTCTGCGATAGGGCGTTCTTCAACCAAATTCTAAGATAGGGTGTCTTTCAATAATATTCTGAAATAGGGTGTTCTTCTATCAAATTCTGAAGTGGCTGTCGAGATAGGTCGATCCTCCACTCAGCCATCGATATGCAATATTAAATATTACGAATGTAACAAAACTATTCAAATTTATATACGAATAAATACAAAAAACTCGAACTTAAAATATTCGATTGACCGGAAATGAACGGTTAAACGAATAATCTAAAAGGGAACGGTTAATCGAATAGTCGACGGCTTTCGGCTACTCGAATATCGCTATCGATTAACTGTAGTCGACTTCAGTCATATTCGAATAATTCGGTTAATCGATTAACGGAATAGCCCGAGCTCTAGTACAGAGGAGTGTGCCGCTATTTGTTAACTTCCAGAAGGAGCCGGGTTCGAATTCCGTCAGGCGCTTCCTAATTTTATTTTATTTCTTTTGAACCATGAAAAAGTATCTGTGAAGTGCAGAAGGAAAGCGTATTGAACGAAATATTCAATCAGACAAGTTTCAGAAAAAAACCGCCGAAAACGTATCCGTTTCACACACTGCTGTCTGTACATACGTTCGTGCCGAATACTTTAGTGGGAAAACGGATCGTCAAAGTATACAGGAAATGGAATCAGTAAACGGACAAAAATCCGCACTTCATCCACTTTTTTGTCCTTTTTCGGATCGGTTTTCGGAATTTTTGATGGCTGGGAAACTCGTATTTCAAAACTCGAACACAAGTACTTGATTATTGGCCTGTTAAAAAGCCAAAGTTTTTCGCATGCCATGGCGTATGAGTTATCTAGCAATATCAACATTTAGGCCGGCTGAAAGAAAAATTTCAAGCCACTTGTCTGATAGCCTCTTGGAGGTTAAAAACTAAATTGCCCACATCTACATAAACTCTTTCGTTTTCATCAAAATCGTTAACGGTTGAGAAAGTATCTTGAAGCTTTACAACAAAAGCTAATATTTCCTTCTCTAACGGCGGTTTCACACGGGTTTTTGTCAAGACTGGGCCAAAGTCGAATATTTTGTCATCACACGAGTTACACCAAATTTTACGTTACTAATATGTGTTCTAAAAGTGAAACAAATCTGATCATAAATATGCTTTTTTAGGATAGTTCTCAATCCCAGCGGCACCTATCGAAAGGCAAACACACTGATCCTTCTAAAAACCTTTGCACAAAACAACAATCATTCAATGCGATTTTAAAATCTGGGAGAAAATCGTTCACAATTAAATGATTCTTGCGATTTTATATGTGTATAAATGTAGGTGTATAAAATTCCATTACCTTATAGTAAGCTGTTCCAGAGATAAGCGATATGAGAATTTCAGTTTGTATGGGCGGTGCCACGACGCCTTTTCCAAAATCTACCATATTTCGCCGTAAGTACGGTATTGATAACATATGTTGCTGTGTCAAATTTCAGGGCGTTAGCATAAGCGGTTACAGAGATAAACGATATGAGAATTTCAGTTTGTATGGGCGGTGCCACGCCGCCTTTTCCAAAATCTACCATTTTTCGCCGTAAGTACGGTATTGATAACATATGTTGCTGTGTCAAATTTCAGGGCGTTAGCATAAGCGGTTCCAGAGATAAGCGATATTAGAATTTCAGTTTGTATGGGAAGTGCCACGCCCACTTACCCAGTACATACCATTTTTCACTGTAAGTAAGGTACATACAATCTATGCATCTGTGCTAAGTTTCAGTGCCCCAGCATAATTGATTTTATAGATATAGTGGTTTTCACCTTTTAGTCTATATGTCAGATGCCACGCCCCCTATGTATCGGGATTAACATTACTGGATTAGAGAAAGTTATGCCCGTTAAATCGGTATATATTTCATTGAAATCGAGCGAACGGTGCTTTCAAAAAAGGGATTGCAAGAATTTCTTGTGGCGTATTTATATATAGATAATTAATTATTAATGGCTGGGTTATGTAAGAAAATTAAAATAATCATTAAAATTAAAAAATGCAAAAAAAAATTAATGATTACTAATCGTAATGGAAATTTAACAGCGCTGTTTTTTTGTACCAGTACCAAATTCAAATTTAATCGATTTAAAAACGGCATCTCTAATGGATTTATGTATACTTATGGCGGCCGTTGTGATGTAGTGGTTAGAAGTGCGCACTACCAAACCGCAGAGCCTGGGATCGACCCCAATTTCCGACTAACATCTAAAATAAAACAAAAGAAAACTTTTTTTTTTAATGACGGTCGTCTCTCGGAAGGCAATAAAAAGGCTAACTACAAGTTGGTTATTTTTATCAATTGATAATTTTTCACTGCAGGGTACTCAAATATGTATGACATACCTATATACTTCTCCCCTAGGGAAGGTTACATACATACACTACACTTATACTTATATACTTATATGTATACACTTAAAGGTAGGTACATCCATACATACATACTGTATGTTTTTTTCATTCATCTTTGCATTGTATCAAGCCAATTTGTATATCCGCGGATGTGTATTCAAAACATCTTCAATGCGCATGTCTACGCAATTGTTTACGTTTTTAACTGGCATTTACCTATTTAATCGAACTGAATGAATACATATGCACATATATATTTACATATGTGTAATAAAACGCCGGCAAAATATCAACATTATCAAATCCTGCAAACAAACACTTGTTACGCTCCGCAAAATGCCGGCCACGTGAGAGGATAAAACATAAACAATCGCTTAGCGCAGCCGTTAACTTTAACTCGGGCATGCGCCAATAACCGTTAGAAGAGTTAGTCTATATGAATGACCGTAGACTGCTATTTTCCCTTTGTAACACATAGCTTTCAAGCGATGAACTCACTGGTGTTGACGTTATACGCGAACTTTGTGAAAAACGGTGTAGACATAAAGTTTTTCCAACAGAAAATTTATCAGTTTTTTAGATTTCATTGTTAGATTTTGCACCGTTAAATAGTGAATTTCATTTGTTACAATTAAAAAAGGTTATGGTAATTTTAGTAATACGTAGTTGGTAAGGGTCTATCCGTGGTAATTGTGGTGTAATCGATAAACAAGTGAAGGAATGCTGGAAGAAAATTTTTTTTTTACATAGATATCATAGTTATAAAAAATACATAGTTTTGTAAATAAATAGTTAAAATTTTTAAAAATATAAAGGCGAGGTATCTGTTTAAAGTTCAATACAAAAAATGGCATGCTGTTCGGTACCGCGGACGCATTATCTTTTAATTTGTTTCTTTCTATTGTATCCAAACGGTGCCAATTTTGTACCAGGAGAAAAAATCAATTACAATCTGTGAGTTACAATTCTTCGTTAGCTTGTGATATTGTACCAATGAAATAATAATATAACGAATATAATAATTCATCTGTATATAGTGTACATTCCTGGGCTGATAAATTAGGCATGGAGCTATTTCATTTGGGTGACTTCATTACCAGGAGAAAGGAAGTTCAAGAGGTAAGCATTTAGCTACAAAGTATAATCCTCAAGTAAAATATTGATTTTTCTCAAAAATTATCTTTGAGCAATATGGGTTAATTACACATCAGAATTTACGATGCATTAGCTCTACATGGGGCAACTGACGTAATTTGTTTTTTAATGACAAACGTTTTTTCGCGGCTCCGCGAACTCTTTTATGAGTGGAATCATAGTTGCTTGTGCAAATGTTGAGAAGTGGAAATAATGTGAAATGAAATGTTTATGAAATACTACTAGAAGATATATGTAGGTTCTGGGAAGCGGTCTTCAGTCTTTCCATCTTCTAAATATCTAGCATTAGTTAGAGAATTTGGCAGGGCACTGCGCTAAGAAGTTTGGTTTGCTGCGCCCGGATGCTATACAACAAAAAGTAAAAAGTCCTCCTAAGCTAAAAACTTGCTTAAATCATAAGATATTGTAGATAATCTAAACATGAAAGAATTGTAGATTTATGTGATAAATATATGAAAATTTTTGAGTTTTTACCTAATGGTAAGAATTTTAAGAAAATAATATCGTAGCTCTTTTGCATTCCATGCAATAGTTCATATGCCGAAAGAGCTTTATAGATCATGAATGCAAAAGTGCAGCGTAAAAAGAGGTCATTGCTCCAGTTATTTAATAAGGAGCGGGTTAATAATAAATTTAAATGTGCCAGAGAACTGCGTAGAGTTTTGAAATTATATTAAAAATCACAAGAATGCAATTAAAGCGGCGAAAAGAACAGAAAAGTACACATTTTAAAATTAAATGGTCTCACTTACTTATAAACATACATACAGTGGTGGAAAAATAAATAGGGACACGACATTTTTTCAAATGTTGCCTACTTTTCTTTCGTTTATATAAAATTTGTTATCTTTTTTTTTATAATATAATAACTCATTATCTAACAAAACCCATATAAATTCATATTTCAAGTTTTGTGAAAAAGTTATAAAAATTCTGCAAATTCGCATCTAAATTTAACACTTTTTAATCAGATTTTTAAGAATTTTCATGAGTATCTAGTTTTATAGTCCATTAAATGTTAATAGAATGAAGTTAAATTCTAAGTTGCCAAAAAATCGCGTTGATTTTTGGCAATTTTTTAACGCATTTCCTTCGACATAAAGTATGCCAAATCTCAGTTCTTTTCGCCCTAACGCACCACCCTTGTTGTCAGCAAATTAAAGTTCACCAAAAATCGTTAAACTTTTGGTAAGGAAGTACTTCGATTATAATCGAAGTAGAATTATTACAAAAAAAAAACAATTGTATTGCCGAATGTAGGTGACACCGAAAAATGTAAAAAGGCGACGCACAGTGGGGCAAAAAAGGCTGCTGTGGACAAATCAATTTTGAGAGCCCAAATATTAGCCGATTTTTTTTTTAATAAAAGATAATTAAATTTCGGGTCGATCTATCCGTGGCGATTTTTTAAAAGAGCTAAATTTTTTTATTTAGTTATGTTGAAAAGTGAAAGAAAAACAAGTAAGAGCAGCGCTTTCTTCGGCTATGCCGAAGGCTTCATACCTTTCATGAACATCTGCAAATTTTACTTTGACAGATTATTGCTTTTGAATACATCTGCATACATCGATAGAGGAGTTACATACTTATATAAAAAATCGCATCTAAACAATCAGAGGTATGGAAGATATACTTTATATGGCACCAATCTAAGTGATTTTCACTGCTATGTGATCGGTATGTAAACCGGTAACACAATTTATTGGGTTTAGTTTCCTACATAAAGGAGATATATGGCAAAAACTGGTATCTGAACAATCAGTGCTATAGGAGATAAAGCTTATACAGCATAGATTGTGATGATTTTCTCAGTAGACTTTGTATTATTATTTATAAAATATCTTACGAAATTTATCGGTTTTAGCTGTTCAAATAAAGAAGTTTTACAGTAAAATCCCATATCTGAACAATCAGATGTATGGAAGATATATGTTGTAGTCATCCGATCCTTGTTATTTTCACTGTAAGTATTCTGTTAATAATGAGTGAAAATGGTGCGAAATTTCATGTTCCTAGCTGCATAAATGGAGAAGTTATGATAAAAGACCTCATATCTGAACAATCAGTTGTATGGGATCTGCAGGTTATAGTGACCCGATCTTTGTTATTTTCACTGTAAGTCTTCTGTTGATAATGAGTGAAAACAGCGCGAAATTTCATGGTCCTAGCTACATAAATGGATGAATTATAACGAAAAATCTCATATCTGAACAATCAGTTGTATGGGAGCTATAGGTTATAGTGACCCGATCTTTGTAATTTTCACTTTAAGTATTCTGTTGATAATGGGTGCAAGTACTGCAAAATTTCATGTTCGTAGCTGCACAAATGGAGAAGTTATAACGAAAAATCTCATATCTGAACAATCAGTTGTATGGGAGCTATATGTTATAGTGGTCCGATTCTTCCGGTTCCGACAAATGATTAATACATTATAAAAATACACCCACCTACCAAATTTGATACGGATATCTCGAAAAGTGAGAGACTAGATTGCATACAAACAGACGGACAAACGGACAGACGGACATGGCTAAATCAACTCAGCTCGACGTTCTGATCATATAAGTATACATTTTAATGGGTCTATCTCTTTTTGTTCTGGTACTTACAAACATCGGACCAAAGTTATAACCATTTCATGCTCATGAAAGGTATAAAAAAAGTTATATTTGAGCATGATTCAATAATTAAAGGTTTGCTCACTAGTGACATTTTTAAACTCCCTTAACTCCCTTACAAAAGCTTTGCACAAGCATACGAACCCACACACAGTGCCTTGCTAAGGGAGCCGCCCAGTTTTCACATTCGAAAATGCATTTTTTCTCAGGGCGATGTCCTAAGAAATGTGGGGCATTCAATTTCGCATTACCTAGTTTCGAGAAATGAATGTGTTTTAATATGAAATTTTTTTAACTTTTGCTGATCGACGCGAAGTTTAATTGATTTTTATTTAAAAAAAAAACTTTAAATCGGTTCATATTTCGGCTCTCAAAATTGATTTGTCATTTTTGCAACCTTTTTTGCCCCACTGTGCGACGCTAGGTGCCGTCAAACAATTTTTTTTTTCGAAATTGCCTTGCAAAAATTCTATATATTCAGGGGTGTACAGCAAACCTTTTTGTTTGCTCGAAATTTGGTATAGTCTAGTGGTACAAATCTGTTAAATCTATAGTTATTAAAGAGAGTAAGGTAAAAATCTTTAGGCTAATTCCACCCACATAGCGAGTTTTCGGGATAATTTTGATAATTTTTTACATACATATGTACATATATTATTACTTCATTCAAAAAAATGTTTCAGCTACTTCGGGCCGTATTCTGAAGTAAGAAAAAAACGGGTCTCAAGTCGGTAGGCTAGCACACTTTTCTGACTATCGCCAATATCTTTGCCACAGTAAGGGCCGTTTTCTCAAGAAACCTGTAACTTAAAAGCTCATTTTATATTTAAAGGTTGGATTAAAAATAGAGATATGTCTTATGTTAAGCATTTCTATTATCAGTTTTTGACGTATGTAATTTAAAACCGATAAGGAGCTTTACTCTACAGAATATCATAAATTTTAATGCAACATTTAAATATTTTTTTTAAAGGACTTTGAAAGTTTTTAAAGATATAATTAATTAAAAAAAATAACAGTATCGTAGAACAACAATAAGGGTGCCAGATGATAGAAAATTTTTTTGGAATTTAAAAACATTAATGGCCTTATTCATAAAAAATAAAGTACGTTTAAAGAGCTTTATAAAATGACATTTTCATACATTTTTCAGTTTATAAACCTTTTTTAAAGCTACTTTATTTTTATGAATAAGGCCATAGAGATTTTTGGTTTACAAAGACGAATAGGTATTGAAAATGCGCTTTTATTTATTTATTTTTAAGCTAATGAAAATAATGGGATGAAATTCGAGGATGTGGTCCTGTGTATATAAGTCCTTAACAATTAATTTTTTCAAAAATAAATTTTAAAAGAACATTTTTCGCACCCATTCGTTTAAAAAAATTAATATATTTTTTATTTTACAGAATTGTCTCCTTTATATTTTTGAAATTTTAAAGTCCTTTGAAAAAAAGTCTTGACATCAGAGAAAAAACTAAATACGCAGTTTTAAAATATTTTGCCTATGGTTTCGAGAATATATAAATTTTTTTGTGTGTAAAATTTACTGTCGCTCGGTGTAATAGTTAAAAATGTTTGTAATTGCCATTACCGCAATATAACTCGTTATGAGAAATTTTAACTCCCCCAATTAAGTGACGAAAAAAAAATCTTTATGGGGGTAATTTTATAAGTCAGTGATTGGTTGATCTTCCTGCGAAATAGATTTAAAAGCCCACTGTTTCTGTCAGCTACCACCAAAATTTGTAACCAGCTATGTCATTTACTTTGTGTTTGACAGCCTTTGAAAATAGACAACCCGCACACGTGTACCGAGCAATGGCAAAAATTATTGAATTAGTTTACGAATTACTCATTCATCCAGCATATTCTTTAGATTTATTGTTTCTAAGCCTCGTTGGTGAGAGATTTGAGTCAAATGAAGAGGTCATCACTCAAATAAGTATTATGTTGGAAGAACGCTGGTTAAGTAATCAACCTTAAAGGAGACCATACAGGAGCCGAGAAAATATCTTTTTATTCGAAAAGACACCGATTTTTTAAACTGCCCTCGTATATTCTCATAACTAAAATTTTATTTGATTTTATTTGAATATATGTGAATATATATATATTTTTGGTATATTACATTTCTATCTTACTATTTCTTTACAAAAGAGTTTCAAAGAAGCACAAGTGGTGTCGCGTTCTGGAGCCAAAATTGTTGAAAACATGGCGCACGATGTCAAAATGATGATGGATTTAAAAATAAGCGCAGTACGGGTAAGGAATAAATGATTTGATGATAACAAGTATGCATTTTTAATTTTTAAATTTATAATAACATACATACGTAATTTGTCTTAACCTAAAACCAAAATATTCTTAAAACAACGGCAGCGTATTATGGATACGGCGGAGAATACCGCGCTCTCACATCAGAACGAAAAGGAGGATCAGTTTTTTTCCTATTATAATGCCAAAGATATGAGAGAACCCGATGATCCTATACCAACACCAGCACCCCGGGAGCTGGATGATATGGGCGAACCACATATTTTTGTACCGCCCAAAGAGATTGTTCTAACACCGAAAGCTGAATTTTTTAATACGCCAGTCAATCTGAGCGTCAGTTCAGTGCACGTGCCCTTAAATGTTTTCGATCGAGGTTGGATTTTCTTTTCATATATTTTTAGTTTGGATTGGAATTTTGCACGATCATCCACATACATACATTTTATTTAATTTATTATATAAAACACAAGTACACACTACATACATACATACGTACGTGCATATTTAGATACTTGCATTCCATCGGTACATTTTCTTGCTTTTTGAAAATACAAGGCTTGCTGTAATGTATGTATTGTATTTGAGAAAGCCCACTTGGAGTTGCAATAAATTTCGTCAGGATATCTTGCGCAGACACTTTTCGTGCCCACGCTGTACCTTAACGCCTAACTTATGTATATGTTTTCATGTATGCTTGAAATGCTTATGAAAGCACCAAAATGACTGCGCAAATGATTCTGGCCAAAGTTAATATCACTTTCAAGCCTGCTCGTACCGAAGGACCGACTTTTTGACCATTATTAATGAATTAATATATTGATTGAGTACTGGTAACTTGGACTTGTTAATTTAAATAAAAACGAAAAGTTTTTAAAACAAAATTAAGTAAACGCTTGTAACATTTGTAGGCTTGTTCTAATAATTCGACTATCATTGTATATATTTTATGCTCTTTAACTTAGCTCTATACCATAATAAAAAAAATCGTGTTTTATTGGACCATTAGAACAACCTTAAAATCATTTTCTTATGAATTCTAAAAGTGTTATGCTTCTCCTATTAAATTTACAATTTTTCATAACGACGACACATTCATATTCTACTGGGTGAGTCATTTAGCGTAAATTTTTTCATTCTCAAAATGTTATTGAATAAACCTACATATGTACGTATGAATGTACATTAGGGTTCGGGTAAGAAACCATGAGTATAGCAAAAACGCAGTCTTCGGAAAATTCTAATAAGATTTCTCTAGAAATTCTAAGAAGATTTCTCTAGAAATCAAGGGTCCCCAATGAATTTGAAGCCCGCTCAAATTGATGTCAAAATTTTAACTCCACAAATTTTAGAAAATAACTTATTTTTTCGGAAAAGTCAAATTGCATACGCTATATTAATATAAGCATTTATAAAACCTCTCAGTAAACAAGATATATTTCAAGAAGTGTTCGTCTTCAGATGTCGAACAATTGTACCGGCTAGCCAGAGCAGTTTCGAGTGGTTTCTGTCAGGAAGATTTTTGTTCCGCTCGTTGGCTAACTAAAGGTCCTTTAGTAAAGGAAGCTGTGCGCGAAAGGGCTATCATGTTACACAATTCAAATTTTTCAGAACAAAAATCGAAAAGCGACATTTAAAAACATAGACGCAAAGAAAAAGTGTCTGGCAACACCAATAAAGTTTTGCGACGACTGCTAGAAAGGAGTGCTCACAGTTTGATGCTAAAAATTTCTCAAAATGTTGACGTCAACAATATAGAACGAACTGTGAACATCCCAATTGTTTTGGTGTACATATTTATGTTATTTGAATAAAAAAAAAACTATGCTTAAAAATTTCTTTAGATGGATTTTTCACATTAATTTCGGCGAACTTCAAACTCATTTGGGACCTATGGTTTCAAGGTCGAATTTTCTTAGAATTTTCCGTAGATTAATTTTTTGCTATAATTATTATATGTAAATACGTACAAAAGTTTATCTTGTAAGGGCATCTTTACGTTACATGCGTCTTTCGACCTTTCATGAAAGCGGCGAATGATTATTTCAATATCAGTGGATATCTAATTCTATTCATAACACTGGTTAACAGCAAAACTGTTTCATTGATGCCATTTACCTTTATTTAGCTAAAGAGGGGCTCCTCTTAATTACGTATCTATTATGAAGCAATTGAATAATCTTAATACGAAGTATGGCAAATTAAAACTAACAAAATCCTCCATGAACCGTATACATATCACTTTTCGATAGACCTGATAGTTTCTGGGAAACGATTTTTTTTCTATGAAAAAATTAAAAAAATTCAAACTTTAACAGTGGAAAAATTCAAAAACATAACGGCAATATCCAGTTTTATTTTATTTATACGCAAAATTCGAGTGATTGCCGATTCGACAAAGTATGTATATACGTTCCGGGTTAAGAGCAATGACGGTTCTTGATTATATTTCGGATAAAGAATTTTGCATATGTATAACAAGTAAAGAAACCGAACTATCCATACCCGAAGTACTTCTTCCTGTTCGGCGCTGTAATCGCTTAAGCGATTTTGGCTGAGTCCCTGAAAACATCGCGTCGTTTTTCTTCTAAATACGTCAACTGACGTCAATTGAAAACGACAAGTGCTTCTTCACGCGGATTCCGCATTCTATGCTTTCACGGTTGAAGCATTTGTGCCCATTCCTACGAGATGACCGAGCCAACGGGCGCTTGTATTTTAATCCGCTACACTTTCTATGGCGTTGTAAAGCTAAAACATCTCACCCCAAAGGCCGTCTCATAGGATGTGGCCATTGTGTAAGCTTTTGAGCTATTTATATATGTACTATGTAGCACCACGAGCATGGGGAGTGACTAGTAGTGTGATTATTTTCGGTGTTAATGCTGGTTCGCAAATGGAAGAAGCGCTCTAGATTTTCGAAATTACGATTTCCAAAAGCGACCTGGTGCCGGGGCTTCATTGCGCTAACTGTTTGCTTGATGACAGGAGATAGTTCTTCTTATCCTCCATTCGTTTTGCTTCCATATCCAACTGCGAGAAGGCAGAACAAACATTGCAATGGTTGAGGCCGATGGTGTATTAAAAAGACTCAGGAAGAAGTACCTTAGCCTACAAAAATTAAGAAGAGCCATGCAGAGTTAAGGCAGAGTTATCTTCCTTTCAAAATGCGTTCCAAGGAGTGAGAAGTCGCTTCTGAATAAGCAAAGCGAAAACTCTTCATTCTGATAGCAGACATGACTGGGCACTAACCAATTTAAATTCCTGTCGGAAGAGTCAAACAACACCTAGGATTCATTACATTATTCTTCAGCTTTATTGATTGGGTTAAGTCAGGGAAACTCTTTAGCCCTCAAAATACTCAAAAGGACACTATTTGTGATAATAAAAGGACCGCATAAAACGACTAAATTAAAAAATATCTCCATTAAGAACTAACCGCCAAATGACTCAACCCGTGCAATGCTTGACACACTCGAGACAATCATTTCAGCTAAAGTTTTTCATTTAAATGTATTTTTCAAATTTTAAGTACATAGTATAAGTAATTCTTACAAAACGAAAAATCAAATCTAATAAGAACCAAAATTTTTCTTCCCACAACACAATACCTTAACAAACACACAAATGCTTATCATTGCCATGAACAACGCAAAAAAAAATAAACATCATGAAAATTTTATAATTTTTATACAAAAAAATCACTCACGCATACACATTCATTTTGGCTTCGATAGCCAAGGATGTCATCAAATCCATTCAATGGTCGGAGAATTTAGATCAAATATTTCGTGATAATTACAAAAACGATCCAACATTGTCGTGGCAATTCTATGGCAGCTCGACCGGTTTCATGCGCCAATTCCCGGCGGCCAAGTGGAAAGCCAAACCAGTCGACTTGTATGATTGCCGACTGCGTTCATGGTATATGGAGGCAGCGACAAGTCCCAAGGACATCATCATACTATTGGACAGTTCTGGCTCTATGAAGGGACAGAGGCTAGATATCGCAAAGAAGGTTGTAAATACAATACTTGATACGTTGGGTACCAATGACTTTGTGAACATCTTCACCTTTGGAAAAACAGTAGAGCCGGCCGTCAAATGTTTTGAGGATACACTAGTTCAAGTATATACAGTTTTTTATTGTTAATTGCTTTAAGTGACTTTCTGTACAATTAATTTTTTTTTAATTTGCTGTTTGTTGGACATTTTAGTTTTTCGTTTAGTTTTTGAATAGTTAATTATGCATGTGGTCTTTTTTGCCGGTACTAACGCGTGCAAAAAGCAGCACTTACCCATTTCTGTACTGAGGTTTGACCTGCAACCGAACTCCACGAGCCAAAGCTTTTACAATCATTTCTAACTATTGGATTTATTAAGGTCGCTACCTCTTTGTTGGCGTGAAATTGAAAAAAGCTGAAGAAACAATACCTGAATCTGAAGTTAATACATCACAGGCCACAAGACCGTACCCTTATACTGTACTAGAATAAAGGTGTTTCCCATAATTTGAATAAATATTGTTCTAAACTATCCCATTGTCTCTATCACAAATAACTTTGTTGCTCTTTGATATTAACAATTCAATTGCTTTTCAATCTTAGACAGATTAGTTTTCGAAGAAACTCTCCAAAAATCTAAGCAATATTTGCCTCTTTTAGATTCATTTCATATCTTCTTATTCCTATTTGGCACTACAACCGTTTGTCGGTTTGAGCCGAGACCAAATAGCTTCTCCAATTGCCTCTCTTCTGTGCGAATCTGCGCCAGTTGCTCGGTCTACAAAACTGCATACCAAAAAAATTTAATTGAAATTTAAATTTTAATTAAAATTTGTTAGATTTTTCTAAGCTCTGTATAAAGTTTGACTTATGTGATTTTAGTTAAAGCGTGAACCATATATTTATAAGAAAATTACAAAAAAAAATTTTACTTTAAAACCCTTGCAAATATTCAACAAAAATCTCCATGTACTCATGTTTGCTCCCCACTGTATGTAATTTAATTCTGGTCGGTTAACCTTCACCATCAATCGTAAGTTTAAATGATATTTAAAAAAAAAAAATCGTTGGGGCCAAAATTTTACTTTGGTTTGCTTGGATCGAAAAATAGTTTTTTTTTTTAAACCTGCCGCGAAATGATGCCGCTCAACATATTATATGTAAGAATGTATTTCGTTTGGAAAGGAATTTTTTTATAAAAACCTAATCGCTCGTAAGAAGACGGCCTAGGTTCCTCCATTATATGTCAATATTAAGACGCATATCGGGAATTAGAGGTGAAGCTCTGCTATTATTTAGGCAAAAATAAAAAAATCATTATGCTATTATTTTATTAAAGTACAGCTTCTATTACAATAGTTTCAATGAGATATTCTTTTAATTTTACTCATTATTTTTTAATTTTTATTTGTTATTTTTTACTTTTTGTCTTATTGTTTGTTAATAACCCACCATCGTGCATTACTATATATATTTAATAGTATTTGATAATTATATATTTATGTACGATGGTAACCTTCTGTTACTACATTTTTTTTATGCTTTTTACTGCACTTCATACTCACATCCATTATTACACAATAACATTTCCTCCCATTCCCCATTCATAAGGCGAATCTTGGCAATATTCGGGAGCTCATGGAAGGTGTTGACTCAGTAAAAATTGCCAACATTGCCAACTTCACTGCTGCATTGACGAAAGCTTTTGAAGTTTTGGAACAATTTCGTACGGAAAATCGCGGCGCGCAATGCAATCAAGCCATCATGATTGTTAGCGATGGCGCTCCATTTACCTATGAGGATGTATTCGAACAATTCAATTGGCGTGATCTACCATTTAAACCCGTACGTGTTTTCACATATCTAATTGGCAAGGAAGTAGCCGATGTTAAGGATATCAAATGGATGGCTTGTGCCAATCAAGGTTATTATGTGCATTTGAGTGATATGGCCGAAGTCCGTGAAATGGTACTCAATTACATACCGGTAATGGCGAGACCTCTGGTTC
This sequence comes from Rhagoletis pomonella, assembly GCF_013731165.1. Classification (NCBI taxonomy): domain Eukaryota; kingdom Metazoa; phylum Arthropoda; class Insecta; order Diptera; family Tephritidae; genus Rhagoletis; species Rhagoletis pomonella. The sequence goes on along the minus strand of NW_023458564.1, from coordinate 12,251,024 downwards.
TAGGTAAACATGATCACCCTGTTGTGTGGACTCAGGTGTATGCTGATGTTATTGTAAGTGCAGTGAAAGAAAAATATGTGAAATCCAATGTGAGTGTTGAAGGATTTTCTTAAAATTTATTTTTTTGAATATTTAAGGACCCAAAACTATCCGATTGGCTGTGGGAAATGAAGCAATGCGATGATCAACGCGAAGATGTTTTGGAATTTCGGCGAGAGGGTTATCGCATGCTGGAACCTAACGAAGTACACAGACGGATCTATCATCGTAATAAAGCGGTATAAAAATATTTACATGTATACGAAAAAATTTATTTAGTTAGTAGTTAGGGGTCAGTGTGATCCCTTTAAATTAGTTTAGTAAAAAATGGGATATCAATTATGTATATTACTTTGAGCTTTTAGCCAATTTTTTTTCAATTAAATTTAGAAAAACATCAACAAAGTCAAAGCAGCACAAGTAGGGAGAGCTGGGACTACCCATATATTCGGATACCGTTCAGATATTCGTGTATACGGATAAAATCCGGATATGCGGTTAAAACCCGTTAATTTTGCTATCTGGATATCTGGTTAATATAATAATAGATATTAAAATATATATTTTTTACAAAATTTAGAAAAGCACCAAGGTCAAGACAGTACAGGTAGGGCTGTGACTATCCGTAAATTCGGATATCCGTTCGGATACTCGTGTTCACCGATAGAATTCGAAATTCCTGTTAATATCCGTTAATTTTGCTATACCGATATTCGGATTTTTCGATCAGATATTCAAATATCCGGATTATTCGGATATTCAAAAATTCCGGATAGAACTCCCTCCTAAGTACAAGTTATACCAATTCTTTACAAACGACTATTTAGTTCCTGGATTTCAGCGGGAATCGAACCCTATATTTCTATGCTTTAAAATTATACTCAAGTTTATAAGAAAATTTCGCAAACATACGAGGGTCAATAAATAAGTCCTAAGAAGAACTTAGATAAAAACAAATGTTTCGATAAATATCAGGGACATGAAGAAAAAAAGTTAGAAAGATTTTTATGAAAACTTGCTAATCGCCTTTGTGTATGTCATTTTGGCAAAAACGTAGAAATTCAAATGCCTACCACGTATCGAATTTCGCAAAAAACTATCCTTAATGTTCTGGGTTACCCTAATCTTCATCAAAAACTGAGATAAGGCTTCTCAAGTTGAAAGCAACCATTACTTTAGGCATATTGTATAAGTATGAGGGTACTTTGGTAAGTCAGTGAAGTTTTTTGCGGAGTAGCGTTTTATGCAACACTACTCCCGATTGATGTATCATTTTTAGCAAGCTGTGTCATTTCGTTTGTGTTTGACACTTACATCGGCAAAACTCCGTAACTGGGCAATGAAATGCTATCCCATCTACCATTTTTGCCTGATTTAGTCAGCTCCGGCTATATCGTCACTAGACACGAATGAAGGCGCGAGCTCAAAAGTTGACGGCGAAAAAAGACCCATAAAAAAACTTTAGCGTCAAAGACTCTTAACATACCTCGCCGAAGTTTTCCATAAGCATCTTTTTTTGCAAAATTTTTTTATGCGCCTTTTTTCGCCGTCAAAACACTAGCGTGCCTTTATTCGTGTGTAGTGACGATATGCTCTGAAGACATCGCTCGGCATCAAGAGATTTTGGAATGAAACGATCATCACTAAAGGGATAAAGAAATGGAGAAAAAACGGTTAACTTAATGTATCAAGCAAAAAGGAGACTGCGTAGAAAATTATAATGCTTTTTTGACTAAAATATACGATTTATTCAAACTTAAACTCCTCCATGGTAAACAGTAAGAAATTTCACCAAAATCTGTTTGAAAAATCCACTTTCGGTCTAAAACCCCAGTCAGAGCTGCCCATCTCTACCCCAATGGTGTGAAAATAGGTTGACTATCCGTTGGCCGATGTGTTATATTTAGATGTGGTAAAATCATAAACTTTAAAATACAAAGATTATTTTCAGTGTATTGAAACATATCATAATATCATGTCAGCATAATCCACGTCGACTAAAGTTTTTTTTGGACCTTAATTTATGTACTATATTTTTCTTTATAAATTACTCCAAATGAAGGCCTGGAATCAACCACTCGAATCGAACGTATATCAGTTTATGACTACTGTCTCTATGCCTGTTTATGATCGACGTATGAATGCGGTAAGTTATTCAACATACAGTAGAAATGCATAAATAACACCGTGCGACAAAAACAAAAATTTCGAAACACACGAAGCAATCAATTACTCACGAAACTGTGGGCCAAATATAGTAAAACTGAGTTATTACTTTTTCTGTCTGCCATCGGCATTTTTTTAAAAGGACTTTGTAGTTTCAAGTATATATGATTAATTCCAAAAATTGTTCAAAAAATTTTGTGGAATGTAGAATCACAATATGGGTACCAATTGAAAGAGAAAATGCTGTGTAATTAAAAGAAAAAAGACTTATAGGTATTGAAAATACCCTTTTAGTAATTTTATTTTTTAAGGTCATAAATAAGGACGAAAATCGAGGATGTGGTAGATTGTATATTAGTCATTAACATATATATTTTTCAAAAATAAATTTTGCTAAATTCCATGGATATTCACGGATAAAATTTTAAAAGGACATTTTGAATACCTAATCGCCCTTATGCATCAAAAAGTTTAATCGGCTTTAATTCTACTGAATTTTCTCTTGAATTTTATTTCCATATCGCAATGAATTTTTTAAATAATTTTTTGACGTTATCTATTATATTTATCAAATTTCAAAGTCCTTAAAACAATTTCTGACGCCAGAGAGAAAAACTAAAGAAGCAGTTTTACCATATTTGGCCCGTGGTTTTGTGTGTAAAATTTACTGTCGCACGGTGTAATCAAAATCACCAATAAATTTCTTCTTAAATTGTATAGTGAAGTCAATCATGATTTCTTAATAAATACTTGCACATCAAAAAACAATTACATACTATCAAAATATTTCTATATATAATACTGTACTATCAAATGTACATAAATATCTTTTATATATTGTATATACTAATAAACAAACCAATCAAATATTACACAAACAGAATATCACCGAAGAGGTTTTAATAAATGAGGCGCTTTGGGAATTACAAACTCGTGAGGTATCTAGAGAAATTTGAGTAAAAAAACAAAACAGTGAAAACGCGTAGTCAAATAAAAACGTTGCTAAGTTCCTTAGCGTAAATTTAATGTTGTTGCGTCATACATTTGAGTAAACAAACTTAAAATTGCTTAACAATTTATATACTTATAGCTAGTAAAGAATTTTGGTAAAAAAAGTGTTTAGAACAACATAAATAAGATGTATTTCCTTACACTGGAAAAAGCCTTGAAAACTTGACTGTCGAGATTTCGTTGAGAAATATTTTAGAGCTACGGGTTTTCTAGTTTTTCGAGTTTGAGGGAATCATCTGTTAGATAAATTTAAAAGTAGTACAGATCAGTTGGATACACAAGTACATACTATATAAAATCGTGCATAGCATATCTACATAAATACTATGTGTGAAAGTTTACTAGAAGGAGCGTAAATACAAACAAACAAAAGTTCATGGATACAATAGAGATCAGAAATATAGTAATACAGTTTTTAATATTCAAGTTTTCCTTTTGCCTTATACTCGTAATCATAGAATAGATTGTAAATCCTGTATATTTAAGTATTTATTGTGCTAAAAATTTTTATTAAACAAAACGCATGATTTAATCTTTTTTATGTAGAGCCGAAGTTAAATACTAAAACTTTATATTAGCAGTTATATTTTTTGGTTTTAATTGGGGTGTTCACAAAGTGACATATCTGATTAGTCATATCGTCATCACTTGGATATTTTTTAAAATTTAAGGACGCTAATTTACTCAAGCCTAATACTCACAACAAACTCTTAAAAAGAAATAAGATTATTACGGAAAATGGGCTTGGCACCGCTAATTTATGACTACACAAGTTTTCTCATTAAGTCTAACTAAAATACTATCGAAGACGTTTGAAAAAGGGGTAAAACCGCCCCTACTTACCATGTAACGGTAGTTTTCGGAGAGGTGAAAAACTTTATCTATTTACAACGTGTGCCAGGTATTTAGTGTTCGGCTTCGCCCGAACTTAGACTTCTTTACTTGTTTTGAGTTATTTCTTTCTGTTTAAGTATTGTAGGTTCTAAATATGAAATGAATCGGACAATAAATATGGATTTTCCAAATATCTCAACTGCTGCGCCACTTATCGGGCAAATTTTCTTGAGGAGTTATTCCATTTCATTTAGGTAATTTTCATTCCAAATATGAACAATATTGGACTATAAATACGGGGTTTTTCAAATATCTCTACACCTGCGCCACCTAGCGGATTAATTCATCTCTCATATTGCATTGTCGTCGGGTTCAGAGCCAAGTTTGCAGTTTCAAGTCTCTAGTTAATCGGGAAGTTGTTAAAAATTTATTGCAAAATTTCATTAAAAGCAGGTGAAACTTAATAAAAGCTTGTAAAGATAAATATTAACGTTTATTTTTTTAACGTAAAAAAATAATAGTTAAATTTTAACTCTTAATTTTTGATTGAAAACATATCAATGCAAAATAACAATTACTTATCGACTTTTTTGAAAAAAAGCATAACAGTTTGCTTTTAATGACTATTTAAATATTAGAATTATCATGTCTAAGTTATAGATAGTAGAAGGCTACTAGCCTACTAGTACCTTATATTTTTATGAATATATATGTAAATACATATAAAAAGTATCAAAAATATATATACTATTTTGTGCCAGTAGATTATGTGATATGGGCATTTCCATGGTCAAAAATGCGACAATCGTATGCCTTTGAAGTGCAAAGAAATAAAGTAACCTCCAATTATATGTTGATTTTTTTATGTTTCGATAGCATTTTAGAAGCAATATGTTTTGTACAATATTTAGGTTCTGTAGATTTTTTGTTTCCAATATATTGACAAAAAAACGTGAATTATGCAAAAATCTGCGAAACGCAACATACAAATTTAAATTGGTTTATTTTAAACTAAAATGGATGAATTGGCCTTTCTAATGGAAGTTGACATGTTGGAATATTTGCATTCGTTTATTTTTTGTTGAGCTTAAATACGATTTTAGCACGTGACATATACCACGCAACATTTGTGAAAACAATTAGTTGAAGCAATTTCAGCTCATCATTACATTAACTACTAAAAACATCGTTTATATATACTTTATATTTTGACTTCAGCGCGAATTCAAGGTACATTTTTTGGAAATCTATGACTTATTATGTTTAACTACATACGCCAAATTTGAACCAAATCGGACTATAAATACGGTCATTCAAAATACCTCGACCCTGGCGACACCTTGTGAGATCATTTTTCGCAAAAATGTTTCTGCCTACATAAGCAGTGTATCGTATACAGACAAATTGACCCATAAATACGTTAGATATATGACTATTATTTTTTTCGCGGTAGACCTTCCAATGGAAACGCCCATATGTAATCGATTCGCAATAAACTGTATGTATGTAGTTTTATCAAGCAATATGTTTGCCTTTTATAGTAAGTAAAGTATGTAGTAGCCACTACCAAGAAACCTAATCCCCCAATTTATATTACCTTTTACCTAAAAATTTATTGGGCTCGTTTCTTCTTAAGTACGGTCTGATTAGTTAGTAAAACTCATGTATAATTTCAAATATTTATAGCGAATTCATAAAATATTATTAGATCAGTTAATAGAAACTGATTCAATAGTGACATTTAAATTGTGTTATTATGTATTTAGATACGTATACATACATATGCAGGTACTTATTAACTAACATATGTATTTTGTATATGTATTAAAAAGAAAAATAGTAAATGGAGTCTAGTCAGAGTATTCTTATGGTCAAACATCAGATTTAACGTTTATGTAATGCTTACAGTAGATACATAAATATATTCCCTCTACTACTCGTACCTGTATTAATAGTTTGAGTAGAAAACTATATACATTTTTGCAATGTACATATTTATGTAATAATTTCATTTAAACCATATATTTAGACCAAAATTGCGAATCTATTGGGTGTTGCTGGCACGGATGTACCTATTAGAGATATTAAAAGAATGCTGTCGCCATTTTTGGTAAGTATTTTATGTCTATTTACATATATTTACACTCAGGCCGACCTTTTATATTTAGTATACAAATTTATTTAACCCTTTTCTTTTGGTTTATAAATCTTGTTGTTTGAAATATTTTAGTTTAAGTGAAAAATTGTTTTAATTTTTTGAATTTTATATGGAAATTGACAGAAAATAAGAAATCACTTTCCATTCAAATTGCTGGCGGAACCGGCAACAAGTCTGAAAAATTGTTTTTAGTTTTTGTTAAAAAACTTTGTAAACATTTATAAGCAACATTTCATAATGGTTAAACCAGAAATCATAGAAGTTTGAAATTTATGCCAGTTCATATATAGGGCTCAACTAACAATAATGAAGCGTGTTCTTGTCTTCGTGCTAATCGAAAATTTTAAATGGGAAAATTTCATAACACGCCCCAATATATCATGAAAAAAGTTTTAGCTCAATTTAATTTGGCCATGAGAGGGTTAAAATCATCTACATATGGAGCATTTTAGTCCAATTCATAGACCATTTGGCTTTTGGATCAAATATAGACTTCCTGACTTTTTTCATTTTTTCAGCCGTTTTCGATATTTCGGAAACTAACCTTTTTAAACGCCCATAACTTTGCGAAAAAGAGCCGATTGCGACCATTTTTTCTTGAAATTTTTAGTTTTCAAAACACTTTTGGAATTTAACATCGAAACAATTTTCAAAGCCGTATTTCTATAAAACTTTCAAATTTTTAATATTCATAAAATGTTGATTTCCAAAAACTACGGTTTGATCGCTTTTGTTGAAATTTATTCTAAAAAAACTGTCACTTATTCCGCCACTTTAAGGCCTAGTCCGATAATGGGATATCAATGGGATCTAGTTTTTTCGAATTTTGTAATTAATGGTAAACTAACAAATTTTGTCCAACTCAACGCCAAGAACTCTGACTGTGTCAAATCAACTGCATTAAGCAAAAAGATAAAAATGCTTTATTGTAGAGGAACAAATTTTTTAAATAATAATTATTACTTTTTTGATAAAATTAATAATGTTTGCATAATTTTCAGCTTGGTGTCAACGGCTATGCATTTATTGTAACGAATAACGGTTACATATTGTTCCATCCAGATTTTCGTCCAATTGTAAGTGCTTAACAATTACACCTACTAGTTCATACTGTTACTAAGCGAATTATTTTACATAAATGTCCATACAGTTCCAAGGCAATATCTTAAAGCCCGCTTACAACAGCGTGGATATGATTGAAGTAGAATTATTGGACGATGATCGAGCACCAAGAGATTTCAATCCAGTACTACTAACGGTACATAATTTATATATTAATATAATTCACAAGAAACATAGAATAAATCAGTATATACTTAATTTTGAATTATTTTCAGATTCGAGACTCGATAATAAATCAATCAACAGGTAGTAAATGGATGCTAGTAAAAAATCATTTCGACGAAATGGTAAGAAAAACTATTTTTTTTTTATATCCGCTTATTTAAATATTTTTCATCTTAGAAACGTGTCGCTCGTATTAAACGGCAATATTATTGGAGAGCGATACCAAATACACCATTTACGCTTGTTATCACATATCCTGAGCAGTATGGTGTACATCGTCTGTCCATACGCGCCGAAAATGAGATACACCGCATGAATATTAAAGGTGATAACTTGTTGAACTACTTTGGTGGCAAACGTTGGAGGATTCATCCAACTTGGTAAGTTTGGTTATAAATCCGTTCATACTTTGACAAAAACTTCAGTATCTACATGCATAAGTACAATTTAAAATTTTCTTTTTATTCTTCAATAGGTTGTATTGCAAGCACAACAATAAAACATTTGCAGCACCTGAAGAGGAGTTAGTCTGGTTTTTGAATAAAATGTCACAACCTGGTTGGAGGTGGCCACTAAGTAGAAGTGCAGTGCCGCCCGAACATGCAGCGCTGTTGTTTTGTAAGTATAAATACTACCGGCTAATATCAGAAAAAATAATAATACATGCATACGAACTTTATTTAAAACAAATTTGCAAATAGACAGGTGAAAACAAGCGAACACGATAAATATATGTATTTACTAGTGTTGGGAAGTATCGAGTACTTTTGAGGATCGAGTTCTTTGGTATCGATACTTTTGAGGATCGGGTATTTTTCAGAGTACTGAGTACTTTCTTTAAATATACACTTGTTGGTAACATTTCGATGATTAGTGTAGAAATCTCGCAAGCTGGCAGCACTTTATTCAGATTAATATATTAATCCCAAATTACGTCAAATGAGTGGCTACTTGAAAACTATTGAAACTTCAAGTTGAGTACAATCATTTCTAAATACCGGTAAATGTAAATAAAACCCAGTATTTTTAAGTATCTATTCAGTACTTTTAATTATCCTGAGTACATGTATCAAAGTGATGATTGGAACAGAGAATTTTTGAGTACTGAGTACTTTCGAGTTCTTTTGTGAGTACTGAGTACTTTGGAGTATTCAGTATCGATACTTTTAAAAATAGGATGCTGTCGATCCTTTTGAGAATCGAGTTCTGAGTACTTTCGGTATCGATACTGCCCAACATTACTATTTACATAGAGAATGTATACACACTTTTGTAGGTTGGTTAGGGATCTTCTTATATTTCGAAAATTATAAGAAAACACTTATGAGGATTAGAATTAAAATAAATTTAAGATAGGCCACTACTATAAACTGTAATCCGACTTAACATTATGCTGAACATTAAAAGCATTTGTTTGAATTTCAAGCATTAGAGAGTACATATTTCATGGTATGAATAAGTTGTATAAGGTTTTGTTGTAAGGTTTAACAAGGTTTTATATCACTGGTGAGCCAGCCTCTCAAAATAACAAATAAAAACACCCTGGAGATAGGTCTCTGAAATCATACAAAATAGTTACATTTATTATTATTCAAAGGCCTTTTCATTAATTTATGTTCTCGAAGAAATCCATTATACAAGTGCCGATTTTAGTAATCTGCTAGTGGAGCGGCTTTTACCATTTCTGTTTAGGTTTTAAAAAATTCCAAGTGAAAAGGACTTATCCAGCCAAGATTTTTCACATAATTGATAATATTGCTCAAATTACCCACGGAAATCACATCTCTAGCCTTCCTTCTTCGTCACTTGTGTTGGGCGACGTGATACATAAAACTAGCCAAGTTTGGCTACATGTATTTATTGTTCGACCCACGGTACTAAGGTTTGCTCAGAGCATTCAATATACGAGTGCTACGTAGAAAATTTGCATTTTTATAAAACCGCTTTAGTCAACAATCCTTTTCCAAAGTTTCATATTAAATTTCATTTAAAATCGCTAAGTATAACTCATTCAGAAATATCATTGCAAGTTTTTAAGCAAAAATCTCATTTAGATTAGAATAGCTTTCTTTTCGTTGGTATGAAACTTAGATGATTAGTAGTTTGTCATAAACAAGTTAAAGCATAGACAGACGGCAACGTTGATCCGGATTAACGGCGCTTTGACAGACGGCAGTAATGCAGATTAACGAGTCGCGAGGTCGTGGGATCGAGTTCCACCGCCAGTAGAGTTTCATTTAATTTTTTCTATTCATTTAAGTATAACTTAAATATTTTTTAATTTTGTTTTAGTTAGTTGTTGATGACTTTTCTGATAAAATTAATTCTTAAAAATTTAGATAAACTAATAATAAAATAAAATAAAAAATAAATAAAATAAAATAAAATAAAATAAAATAAAATAAATAAATAAAATAAAATAAAATAAAGTAAAATAAAATAAAATAAAATAAAATAAAATAAATAAATAATAATAAATAAATAAAATAAAATAAAAAAAATGAAATGAAATGAAATAAAATGAAATTTAATGTAATTAAATTAAATTAAATTAAATTAAATTAAATTAAATTAAATAAAAAAATTAAATAAAACAAAATAAAATCAAATTAAATTAAATTAAATTAAATCAAATAAAATAAAACAAAATAAAATAAAATAAAATAAAATAAAATAAAATAAAATAAAATAA
>NW_023458564.1:12199778-12240827 GCF_013731165.1 Rhagoletis pomonella | reverse complement strand
AAATAAAATAAAATAAAATAAAATAAAATAAAATAAAATAAAATAAAGTAAAGTAAAATAAAACATATAATATCAAATAAAGAAATTAAAAAAATAAAAATAAAAAAAAAATTAGTAATCGCTGGAACATAGGCTCGACCTGTGTGCTTCGGAATTGTAGTACTCAGCTGTCACCACTCAACTACCGCTGATGCCAAACCCGCCTGCTTTGTTTGCTTACTTGGGCAATAGACAAAAGCTGGCCATTTTGGCCAGTCTTGTCATCGAAAGTTCCCTTGATCCGCACACTGAGAAAAGAGTTTAGTTACTTCAACTAAATATGTTTTTCTCAACACATGATTTAGTTATAGTCACATTATTTGGTTATAGTTACCAAATCATGTGTTGGTAGAAATATATTTGGCTGACTTTTTTCTGAGTGCATTAATTTTGAGGATAAGCTATAGGACTTAATCCGGATCAACTGCATGCAGTTAATTCCCGAGGTAATTCCGAATTAACGAGTTGATCCAGACCAACACTGCCGTCGGTCTATTCTAGAGCCTGTGTGAAACTTTTTTTATGTCATCAATTTGCGGTTAAAATCAATTTTCGCTTAGGAATCATTTTCACCATGTTTAGAAGACGAAAGTTATCTCTCGGTTTGGCCACCACCCTAGACTCATTTTAAGTGTATAGGAGGGTTGGGACGTAATGTTTGGGGAATTTCATAATCGCCATTGGGTTTATTTGTTGTATATAAGAAATGTCTCTGTAAGTACTGAGAGGGGAGATATCACCTCAGATATCAGGCTAACTAAAAATTATTTAGACACAAAAACCACTTGGAAAAAGTCATGTCAGTTACTTTAACACTTACAGGTGAATTAAAGTACTATGAGAAAAAATTTGTGAAGTGGGCCGCCACTTTTTCGAAGGTAGAATTTTTTTTGTGGAATTAATTACCTATGGTTAACAATGATAAAAAAAAAAAACAATTTCAGAACTTTTCGAAAGTCGAATTAATTTAGAAGTTATAAGTTGTTATTAGCTTTTTACGAAATTGTTTAGATTTAATTTGTTTTCTCAGTTTCAGTTTTCAGTTAAGAACGATTATGGGTTTTTCATTTTTATTTTTTATTTTGTTATAAAATGTTTTTTGTAAAGGTTATTAAAAAATTTTAAAATAATATTAATTTCCAAATCGATTTAAGATCGCGTTTGGGCTAATATTGTGGTACACCCCATTGAAAATTATTTGTATATGTAAATTGCCGGAATTTCCAACTTTTTTATTGACGCGCAATTAATTAGCTATTGTAGAATCGTTCTTAAAATCGCAAAATGCTCCTTATAAATCCATGAAAGTCAATTGCAGTATTTTCGGTTTGAAACCAGTACTACATGATTAAAAAAAGCGATGTCTGCTGTTTTTATGCTGATTCAAGAATATCTTATTAGTTGTCTATAGTGATAAGACGTACTTTAATTCATCTAATTGTATAATGTTTGCTTCATAGTGATGTTTTCAAACGCGTCTACAGCAAAAAAAAGTAAGGACGCCACTCATTTTTCTTGGTTGCATTAAGGTCGCTAATTCCGGATATATGTGCATACTATCTAGAGATGGGCGCGGGATATATGGACACGCGGGACCCACGATACTGATTTCAAACTGGCCAGGATGGGCGGTATCGGGAATGTCTGTAAAAATTTTGCGGGCGGGACGGGACCCAAATCCTTTCCCGACACTCCCGATAACCGCAACCTCTGCGAATTCAGAAAATATTCCTTAAAAACGATGTGTGGAATATGCACTTTTTTATTGGCCCAATTATGTATGGCAACTGGTGTCTAGTTGCTGGTCTAGTAGCTGTGGCGACCAGTATCGTACTTTGTATTATGTAAAGCGATTAATCTCAGTATACAGAAAAACGCAGACAACAACCGAATTAACTTTTTTTGACATGTACATTTCGAAGTAATTGGCAACTTTGCTCCAATGCGTTTAACAAATTATGTAGACAAACAACAAAATCGTCACAAGCGGGAAACAGAAAAATGCGCTACTAGACTCAGTAGCCGGCGGTCGGTAGCCAGTTGCCATACGTAATGCGAATTTTTGTATATGGTTGGCCATCGGCTATCAGTCGTCATACAAAATTGGGCCATTAGTTTTATTGGGAGGCAAACGAACAGGAAAGCAAAACAATATAATCGGAAAATGCCAGATCATTCATAATTTTTTTTTTATTAATTAAAATTAATTTGAAAGACATGTGAATTTTTCTTAGTGATAGAATTCGGTACCCGCGGTACAATTCTGAAAAACGTCGGGATGGGCGGATTCGGGCCTTAAAAATTTGAATTTCGGGATGGGCGGGATCGGGATTAATTATTTGGTGCCCTGCCCATCTCTAATACATGCCCTTTTTCAGATAAAATATTTTTTGTTTGCGAATTTTGTAGAATTTTCGGTTGCTTTAATGAAGAAGGTTTTATTTTCTATCACCGCGGGATATTTCACCAGGTGATGCGGTGTGAGGTGTAGAAGCTGTTAACAAATGTATGCCATCTCATAATTTTCTTATGAATGCGAGTTCAAAGCTTCTATATTCCTTTCGTAAATAAATTTGTTCCATGGTGATGGAAGATATCGTCGCTACCGTGTCAAACTATCGAATGTAAAAATGGATATTTTTCTGGAGAGCAAAAAAACTGTTGTAAAAACTGGTGTTGTCATTAGCAAAAGTGTGGGATTCAACCCTTTTTCTGCTTCTAATAAGACTAGAACTCTTACTCGCATCACTGTAAATGCAAGCGCAAGGTATCGAAAATGAAAAAAGCATTCGATAGTTTGATATGGTAGCGACGATATAGCAACCAGAAATGTAGCAAAACTTGCTAAAATTCGCAAACAAGAACCATTCCGGGAATACCAAGGGTATATCCGGAATCAACGTATTAAACATGTCTTAGAAATATAAATGTCGTCGTCCTTGCTTTTCTCAAAATATGTTTTTTTTGTAGACCTATGTTATTTCCGGTGCGTGGTTAAAACTATTTATGGGTTTCCACGTTGGGTTTAGTATCATATATAAGTTTTTGTTTCATGAGAAATTCGATGTTATTTTATATCTTCCATATGTACGTGTGTGTACATGTTTCATACTTTCACACATACATATGAGCATTTATAGCATTTTATTGAAAAATGATAGTTTCAGAAAAGACTAAACACTTTTTAACATAATCATACATACATTTGTATGTATGTATGTATGTCTGTATGTCATGTTAACTCTTTCGTTTAAAAATATTATCGTAATGATCATAATTTATATATGTAAATGCAAATCCACAGCTAACACATCTACCGGGCGCATACCATCCATAAACGAAAAAGAAAGTTACTATTGTGAGTAAAATCGAGTTTCGATTGTGTTTATTTTTGCAATTGTAATTTAAAAAATTCAAAGTAATAAAATAGTATACATAAGTAAATAAATCGTTTTTGTTATCGTAAAACTCACTAAAAAGCACTTACGATTGTAACACTCATTCATATTAATTTGCTAAGTTTTATCAACACACATCGAAAAGCATTCTCACCAAAGCACAATGCTAGTATTTTATTTATACTAACAATACTCAGTTAAGCAGTTGATTGCATCTATATTACTAACATTTCTTTTAACTAAGCATACATACTTAATCAAAAAAAAAAATTGTTTATTTCCTAATTTATGTAGAATATTTTTATTTATAAGAAGTCGTAGATTTTGATTTGCATACATTTTTCTAGAAAGAGAGGAAATCATTACCAAGTTTTAAGTTGTTGATTACATATTGTAGTTAGGAATTTTTAGTGTCTAACAATCAAAATTTTACGGATGCAATGAGTGTGTACAGAGAGAGAGAGCAGTTTTAAAATTGCTAGAGCTACTCGGCTCGAAAGCAACTCAGAGTGAGGAAGAAGGTAGGCATGAAGTTTGCTACATAGCAGCAAGCTTATAACACTGACATTATCTCTTCAATAAACACCTGCAGTAAAGTAAGGCTCATGTGGCCAGAACTCCTCTTGTGGGCAGAAGAAATGCATCTATAGCCTTAGTTTTGATAACAGATAACATCGCTATCGGAGGCACGCAAAAGTCGTGCAGAATGTACTGTGCGAATGTGGAGATAGAAATGCTTGAGTTCAGAATATGTGTGTCTTAACAAAGTTAAGAAGACAGTAATTAACCAGTTTCACAGACTTTACAAGAGGCTTTAATTAGGAGGGGTCAAAATCCGCGTAGTAACATCATGGACTTAAAACATTTAAACCTATCCTAACTTACATTATAAACCAGTGTAAGTGTAAATAAAAAAAAAAATTACAACAAATGAAAAATTGCAAAGAGAAGCAAATATCGCGTAATTTAAAAAAAAAAACTTTCGATGGATAAAAGAAAAACTCATACATACTATGTATTTGAGCAAATCTTACGAGTTGTTAAATTTTTCGACAAAAACTTGATAATAGGAATTTTCGTTTCGCCATCTTATAATCAATGTAATTTTTTTCATTTGCACGCTAGTTTTACTACTCTAAATTGGTTCGTTTTGGCAAGAAGAACATTTTCACCGTTTAATGTTAACATTTCCTCTCCACCCTCCACTGAGTACGAAATATCTAGTAAAGAGGTACTTAGCTTGAACTCGCCCAATATTGCTTAAATGGTTATAGCGCCAATGAAGGAGCAGCCTTTTTTACACCACTTTCACGTTCAATTAATTTTGAAAAGTTTTAATTCGCGTTCGCATTTTTAACAAAATATTTTACAAGTTTAGAATTTGAAAAACTCGTATTCTCAACATTATTTCAATTAAGAAATTTAATATTTTAAGTTTTATAATAAAAATTTTAAATAAATATCCAGTGTTAACATTGACTTTTTTAACATTATTTTAGCTTTATTTCACACCGCATTAATTTCCACATTTTGCCTATCACTGAAATTGAAAATTTTTTGAAAACCTCACATACTTATATATTGTTAGCTGAGGACTTGCTGACGTATTGTGCATGTTTCACAAATGCAAATTCATTAAAATCAATTTTAATAATTTAATATTTATTTTGTAATTAATTACATATACATATAAGTACATATATTCATTCCTAAAATCATCTTTTTTTACATCTGCACCAACGTCGATTGAATGTTTGCAAAGCAAGCCCCAAAAATACTCGTATATTTTTGAAGAAGTACTCAGTATCCTGGCAGTAAACCATATCATATACCCATAAAATTTGTTAAACCCGTAAAAAATGCATAACTTTTGCATATCCAAACCTTCTACTAGTAGCTTTTATTAATTAATAAAATAAAAAAAATTAAATCTCACACCCAGCAAAATGAGTACTTCTATATTGAATATTGTGATTATTGTTAAAAACATAAATAAAAAACAAAACTTAGCCAACAGCTAAATTCAATTTGTGTATTTGTTGCAGGTGATCGTCAACTTATGCAGTCACTTGTCTTCGATGCGAGAGTTACCGAATGGTTTTCGAAGAATACAAGCTTTAATTCAAAGGACGATAAAGGGTAAGCATAATTTCACTGAACAAGACTGGTTTTACTGGCAGTGAGATTTTAACAAGTCATACATATGTACATATTGAATTCCAATATACCAGTACAGTACTGTTCGAATAACAGTTACCACTGCATACATATTTCAAACAATTAAAAAATATAAATAAAAGAAATACATTTTATTGCCTAAAAGTCATTTCTGATAACCTATTAGTTGTAACTTCTAATAAAAAATTCCGTTTTGAGGTAACTACACAAATTTTCGGACGTGGCGTAACATAACCAGCCTAATTTTGAATACTCCCGGGGAGTTTGTGGTCCGGAAATTTGTTTCTCCAGAGAAAGAAATCCTCCAATAATTAACTCCTAGGGAGTAACTTTTTTGACAGCTTAACTGCGCCATTTAAAATAAAAAATTCTCTGGGAATTTTTATTCATGATAGGAGGAAAGGGAAAAGAGAAAAACTCCCGGGGAGTTTCTGTTCAGAATCGGCTTGAAAGTCATTCAATTGAAGTTTTTGATCAAAATGTGTTATCGTTTTCAAATACAGCCATACATTCTATCGTATAAACAAAATCAAGGAATTCGGGACACAGAATTTATTATCTTTAGGCGCTATTTTAGTGTTATAAGCCCCTTTATGTAGTTGCCATTTTCAACTCTATAGATCAGGGTTGCTGTTCCACATAAAAAACGGATCACAATATCGAAAAATATTGGTAAAATGGTCCGATATCACCGTCGACATTACTACCTATAAATACTTGCGTAAATAATAAGGAAAAACGACCAAAATTGTGAAAGGACAATTCACAGGTTCTCTACCAATACAAAGCGTCGGTTTCTACATAGCCAAGTACAGCACCCCAGTTTTAGACCATCCGACTTATTCCCAAGTTTTCGAAACGCCTGTAATCCTAAAAAGTTATTATATTTGCTTTGTGTTGGAAACGGATTTTTATATTACACATTGGACAATCAGTATAACCTAAAATGTAGCGCAAAAAAAAATTTTACCCAAAACCAGTCTAATTGAAACCAAATATAACATATTATTTCTTTAATCTAAATAATTAAGTTACACTTTAAACTCGCAAAAGACATATTACATATATGCATATTTACATCGTTCCCTTAAATTACTGCCTTTCTTTTCTCTGCGAAAACGAATATTTCTCCTTCTTCTTTCTACGTTGCTTTTTGTAAATATTTCTTTCACCTCATTTAAATTGAACTATTCTTAAATTATTTATTTAAACGCACTTGGATTATAAACAAATTTTTTTTAAATAAACATGGATCAGCACAAGTGCTTCAAGCC
Organism: Rhagoletis pomonella; assembly: GCF_013731165.1. NCBI lineage: Eukaryota > Metazoa > Arthropoda > Insecta > Diptera > Tephritidae > Rhagoletis > Rhagoletis pomonella. Next base: position 12,233,938 of record NW_023458564.1, on the reverse strand, counting down.
CAATCGCCGTTCTAATGGGTTTGTTGCCAAGGTAACACTATACTACATGAAAATTTGTAAAAATATGTTTTAATTATATTTTTTTTTAAGTATGTACACCTAAACCTTTTTATGTAATCAACTTTTTTTTTCATCATCCTTTTCTAAGTTTCATATTCCAAAAAGATTTCTAATAAATTCCAATTTCGCAGAAATGAATTCAAACAACGATTTGGCATTACTGTGGCATTCTTGGCAACACATAGTGGTCTTACAAGATGGCAGGAGTTTCATTCAAATATGGCTGAAGAAGCTGGCGCTGGGTAAGTTCTTTGAAATACGAGGTCAAGCTGATAAGTGCCCCAAATTACAAAGAAAAAGCTTCGATTCCAAGTAATATGATTTTCCAACTTAGTCACTGTTGATTGTTTATCCTGATATCCCCTACTTGATCTATCCACGTTATGAACCTATTTATTAAATTTAGAAATAGTTCCAGGAGGACAAATCCGGAGAATAGGACGGATCAGAAACGATTCGGAGCAGAATTAATTTACTTTGGCCATTACCTTTTCTAGCCAAAATATCTGGCAACCCTAGTTTTGTGTAAGCTAGGCTTGAATTACCTTACACTGTGCATTTCCATCTTAGCCCCCCAAATGCTGGAGAGTCTAATAGAGAGAGAGAATGATTCCACATCATCGTCCTCTTGACAGCTGATCCAAAAGGGACAAAAGGGATCAGTTGAGATTCTTGGACTTACCTTGTGCATACCAATCGCACAATGTTCTGCCAGAGCCCCCCACCATTAACGAGAACTGAGACTTTGCAAGCATATGGAGCTCCTTTGACCGCCTCCGGTCCACCCAAGTCCAATAAAATCTGAAAATTGCTCATATCCTAGTGTGCAGCCCAACCGTCCAAGAGTGAACCGCAGGAGGCCAGAGGCGTTCCCAGTTGCTGCATTATCCGTTGATAACGTTTCAAGGGTGCCTTTCCTTGCCAGGTAATCGGCCATGCAGTTTACCGAAATTTCACTGTGATGCGGCACTTTGATTCGATTGATAGAGAGGTCAGACATTTCTTTACCGATTTCGAGTGCACCGTCATAGCGTTCATGACCCTGATGGCCGCCTGATTACCAGAGTATATGCTAACCTTCCTAACTGACGTCAAACTCTTTAGCAGTGAGTCTACGGCTTCCTTTATGGCAGTAATTTCCACCAGAAAGGCACTGCAGAAGTTCGAAAGTCTGAACATGGCCCGTAAAGAAGCTTTTATACGTCCGTAAAGAAGCTATTATACGTCCGTAAAGGAAATTACCTACCTGATAGCCGCTTGACTCTCAGGGTAGATGCTTACTTTCCTTCAACTGCTTCTTTAATGACTGGTGCCTCTGCCTGGAATACACTACTAGGATCTGTAGGCCTGGTGGATTTGAGGTTGATGGTGAGCTCTCTGCAAAACATCCTCCTTCCATCCCTTCCGCCAAGTTTTGACCCATCCATGTAAAAGTTCACCGGCGCCGCCTTCCAAATGTGGCCTCTCGAATACTCATTCCTATGGGTGATGTGAGTGTGAAAAGAGGTCATTGGTACCAGTCTGGTTTCGAAGGTATCCATGCTATCAGTGATCAATTCGAAGCCTCCGAAAATACTAGAATATCTCCATCTTGAGTCAGTATCAACGATATCGACAGGCGCTATGTTAAGTATGACTTTGAGTGCTAGAATCGGATTTATAACTGTGTTCCACTATTTAAAACAGGCTTGACATTTCTTGGCGAACCCAGCTACATCTTTATATTTAATGAACTTAACGATCTCATTTTGGTTGGTCTTTCCGCAGGGGAGGAGTATGATGTGTTTTGGAACGATTTTCTGTCATCCCTTGTCAAATCTGGTTTGGAGACAAACCGGTTTCGTCGTTCTGCCCCCTTAATTGTCCTTTTTCGTTCTTAATATTTACTGTTTGTTCGTCAATACTAATAACCGTGTTTTTCGTTTGGCGGACAGCCTTCCTTTGAATCATTACATACATATATGTATGTACATCTGGACCCAGACTTTTAGAAAAAGGATGTTTTACATAGAACCTTATTTTTTATTTTATTTTTTTCTTTTACCGATGCAGCGAGGCATTTAGCGAACAAAATAAACGAGCTATAGACGAGATGTGGTACAAACGTGCGGTGGATCAGCATTTTGTGCATGAAGACAGCTTCGTTTATTCGGTGCCATTTGATGCGGGAGGTAACTTAAATTAAGCCTATTAACTATTAATAACTGATTGGGATTTTTGCATTATTTTGCTAGATTTTGGAGAAGAAATCACTGTAACTGCCAGCAATGCTGTTTTCCACACAGAAGGCGGCAAATCTGCACCAGCTGCCGTTGTAGGATTTCAGTTCCACCATTCCGCGCTGGAGAAACTGTTCCGTAATATCACTGGCAATGTAAGTTATGCATCATATGCTATGTATGTATGTATAATGTATAGTATGTATGTGCATTAGGGCGGAGTAATTTAGCTCGAAAAAAGTGTATGGCATATTTGAATTCTTCGTTCGATTCTAAGCAAAAATGGTGAACAAACTATATAGATACCAAATATTACGTTTGACCCTCCCAATTTTTAAAAGAAAAAGCAGTGTATTATAATTTTTTCTGAACGAAACTAATTTTTCATTTAAACAATTTTGTGTTGTCTTCATAAAATATACTGCTTTTTCTTTTTTAAAATTGAGAGGGTCAAACGTCATTTTTGGTATATAGTTTTTTCGCCATTTTTGCTTAGAATTAATCGTAGTATTTAAATTTGCTATACACACACGTTCTTCAAAAATGTATTAGTTCAGAAATTTTCCTTTTTTATGTGTGCTAGAAATGTTCCGACCTGCAGAAGCTGTATTTTATTGGAGTTTGTTGCCAAAAGCAAAGTAAATACTAGCTTCCGATATGATAAACATGAGCTCAGAAATAGACTTTTCTGCCAAACGAGAAATTTTGAGTTAATACATTTTTGATAAAAGTTTGCGAAACGTACAATGGGGCGTTTCACGAATTAGATATATTTTTTCTTAACTTCTCATATTTGTCGCGACCACTAATTAGTAAACTGAACATCTAACACCCATTGATCCTTTTTAGGGATGTGCTGTTGAGGATCGTGAGTGCTACGTTATCGATAATAATGGCTTTATTATCATCGCGCCATATCGTCAAGAGACAGGCAAGTTCTTTGGCGAAATGAATGGCGGTATTATGTTACGCTTGGTGGAGGAGAAAGTCTTTAAGCGCGTCATTGTATATGACTATCAAGCGGTTTGCTTTGAATCCGATAGTGATATTAATGCATCGAATAGCTTATTATCGGTGAGTGAATCTAAATTTTGTTTCCTCGCATTTTTCAATTGCAAATATGAATAATTTCGAAATCATGTATCATTCCAACGCTCTTTTAGCCTATCTTTCACCTTTTACGTGCACTCAAATGGCTGCTCCATACAGTGTTGTGGTATATTGTGCAACTGACTAATACGGCCATTGCCGAATTTATGGATCCCTATATTGATGACGACATGAATGACTACCCGAGCAATTCGAAAAGTACGGATTGGTTACGCATGGTGACGTTGCATCGGACGCAGCTCAAATCGTGCGATATGCAACGCCACTTATATCTCATGTACAATGAGAAGGACAATGTTGTTTACAATATGACAGCTCATGCATGTGAACGGCCATTTGTTGTGCTGCCAATACCGAATAGTAATCTGATTTTATTGGTAATCGATCAACGATGTCCACGAGATACATCGATACAAATGACCGTGGATCCAATCAAAATTCAATATCCACTGGATACAAATCAAACATTTGCCTGCTATAAGAATGATCGTGAATTTTCAAGAGTGCGTCCAGTTAGTTGCATAAACAAGCATATAAATGTAAGTAATGTTCATCGTATGTTATAGATATGTATGTACATTTCGTCGTCATTAAAGCAAAAAACTCTGACTTATCTTTTCTTGGAAATGGCAAATTTTTTTTGGGAGAAACGAAAACACCATTAAAAAAAAAAAAGTTATATGTGAATCCCACGCGCAACTCTCTCTCTTTCTCTATTACCCGTATACTATATTATTTACTAGAGAACCTGCATTGCATTATAAAGCCAATATTTAATTTAAGATTTAAACAAGGTAAAACCCCTCTTAAAAAACTAAAAAAAAAATATCCCAATGTGAGTCACAGTTATAAGTGATCCGTGTGTCAAATTTCATCTAAATCCGTCCAGCCATTTCTGAGTGGAGATAAGTCACGCATGGTTCGGTTTCTCTAATTTTAAATCATCCTGAACCGATAAGAAAATTCTAACTGCAAAAAATAAAACGTTAATTCACATCCAAAGGCCAAGCTCTTTAATTTCACATCTCATTTTTGATACTCGAAGGAACCGTGCAGACCTGATGACTTTCATGAGCAATACCTTCGATTATTTTATATGTACAATCGTCACTAGACCGCGAAAAAAAAAGCGCGAGCTCAAAAGTTGACCGCAAAAAAAAGACACATAAAAAAACTTCAGCGAAGAAAAACGTGTAAACTTATTTTCGCGGTCAACTATAGGTTTGTTCATTCAAAATATCAGAGAGTAAGAAAAAATTCCCTCTCAATGTTTAGAAACTTGCAAATTTCTGGACGAACGCAAATTTGCAGGAATTTGCAAGTTTCCCTGCCAGCTGGTGACCACGGTTGCATTTCAAACATAATAAATTTTTATAGAATTTTTAAAATTCTTTCACATGGACAAAAAAAGGATATGCATGTATATTTCTTGTTGTTCTGACTTTCTTTAATATACATTTCAATTTCTTTATCGTACTAGCTGTCGTCGGGATTCTTAAATCGACTCTGGTTGCAATTGCATTCCGATTGCGAATACAATTTTTTTCAGACGAGTTAAGTTCAAATCATTAGAATTAACTAAATTTATTATATCAACAAGTATTTACTTCCTTTTTTCATAAAAAAAATCACTCGTGTTTATAAATTTTTAAATTTAACGAACTTATTTATTCAAATTATCATAGACAAAAATGCAACCATGTGGCACAATCATATGTTTTTCGTGATTGTAAATTCTTGCTAGCTAAAATTTTTCCAGCAAGAATTTGCAATGGATAATTTTTTGGTCTGCAAATTTGTTCATTAAACAAATGAGTACAAAATTAAAAAAATAATAATAATTTTTGAATTTTAATTAAAAATATCCTGGCCAGGATTGTTTAAGCCAACCCACTCGCGAAATATTTCCTAACACGTTGAATTTCATACAAAGTGGATTTCATCCATTAAACAGTTGGGTGAAGGTCGTGCCTTTGTCGGATCTCCTACTATAAATTCTTCGAAAATTTAATTGTAATCGCTGCTATAAAAATTTTATTTTCTTTAACAGGAAAGTTCAATCGAATTGTGTGGCGATGCTGGCTGCATTTTTATCAACATATTTCTGCTCCTGCTCGGTCTTGCATTATGTCAGTATCTGTAACACTGGGACTTTTAAATTTGAAAATTATTTTTGTAAATTAACTTGATTAGTTACATATTTTGACTTTTGCTTTAAGAAGTACATACATATGTATAAAATGAAAAAAATACTACACATAACTGAGTATGTTAGTAAATTGTAGTGTAGCTATGTATATAACATTGTTGAACACCACTGAGCTTTAATAACTAGAAGTTACTAGAAACACTCAAAAAGGGTTACAAACTGCACACATTAGCATGAATACAAGAGGTTAATCTGAAGTAATGCAAACCTCTCGGCAGGCGTCTATTTATTTCTCCTGCTTTAGGACTCTTGCTGCACCATAAATCCGGTGTCTAGGGAATTTTAAGTTAAAATTCCGTACCAAATTGTTTGGCGTTCACACCAATATCCATATTTACATATAAAACTTATTTATAGCTGAAAAGCTACATTTGTATGGGTTTTCAACTTTACTGTATGTATTGTACATCTCAGCTTAAAATAATAGCGAGTCGGAGGCAGCTTAGAGCCGACAGCCAATAAGTACTTGTCGCTTGTACTCTCTATGTCAAAATTATGTGTTTGTTGTAATATGAATTCGCCTTGTTTACAACAAACAAATCATTTTGACGTTCACAAGGACCGCGGCGAAAATATAAATTTTCTGAATTTAGAGACGACCACGTTAAATTCGGATAGTTTGCAGAAAGTCTCTCTTGGATTAGTACTTTTGGCGATTTCGTTTCTTCCAAAAAATGTTGCCCTTCTCCGGTGCGAAATGTGTTTGATGTTACAATCAACCCTCTAAAAAGGCATGTTTTCGCCTTCTTGTCCTTGTCTAGCCCACGCATTTCATAATATTGTCGTTTTAAACAACCATCTGATTTTCAGGGCAATCATCTCCCCTGACAAAGCTTCACAGGGCAGAGAATGTTTCCCATTTTTGCCTTGCAAGAGTGTAACATTTTAAGAAACGAACACACAATTTTCTCACCATTTGCTTTTAATTTAGAATCGAACACAAAAAGAAAAAGGGGCAATCAAAAGGCAGACTTTTTTCGATAGAAACAAAATCGCCATTAGTTTCCGTCATTGTGATGCCACCAAGGGTAGGACTTTTTTTTCAGAAATCAGTATTCACGTTTTTTTCGATTCATCAAAATTAGGGGGACATCATTCGAATTCGAATACTTTGGACTCTTATCACTTCCGACAAAAAGGTTAGCTTTTATTTCAACCAAATTGCCACAAATGGAATACAACCATGGTCAGATTTTCTAATAACTTAAGAACAAAACTAAACTAAATGTCATTCTCGTAGTTTTGCTCGCAAGAACGCTTAAAAACTCAAACCGAAATGAGAACAAGACCTTCGGGGGTGTTTTCACAAAACCGAAAGTGAGAACAAAACTGTCGAGAACGTTCTCAACGGAAACATTCCCGAAGAGAACAAAATGAGGCAAATAGTTTCGGGAACATTTTTAAGAGAACAAGAAGGGAACAAAAACTTCGGAAGGTTCTGGCAAAGAACAAAACGGGAACAAAAGCCTTAAGAACTTTCTCTCCAAGAACAATTTGGCTACTAAAGCCACAGGAACGCTCTGACAGAGTACGAAATGGGAACAAATCTTCTCTGAACTATTCGCGAAGAATGGAAGCGAGAACAAAATTTTTCTCATTGGCGTGCATTAGTTTGAAATGTTTGAATATTATAATTAATCAAAAAAGAACTGAAAGATAATTATACAAATTAGGTCAACGAAAGACTTAAGACACGACTTTTCTTACACAGAAAATAAAAAATTATTCCATAATTGGACTGTTCACCCTAATGGTAAACGATCTGGAAGTTGAAATGATTCAGCTTTCCTCTGGCTCGGGAATTGACAATCATGGACCATGATTCATGGTTCTTATTGAAACGATTTTTCACCACAACCCGCAGTCGCCACTCTGTTTCTAAGCGTTAAGTTCTTAAAATTGTTGTTCTTGTTTTGTTCTCTAGCAGAACGTTCCCCAGACTTTTAATCTTATTTTATCCTCCTTGAAAACGTTGTCGATACTTTCGTTTTCATTTCGTTTACATTGGAAACGTTCCCGAAAATTTCGTTCTAATCATGTTCTTCTTGGGAACGCTCTTGAGAGTTTTGTTCTCATTTTGAGAATGTTTTCGAGTGTTGTGCTCACATTGCTTTCTTTACGGAAACATTCCCGAACTTTTTTTTCTCATTCCCTTTCCGTTGAAACTACTCTCAATACTCTTCTTTTGTTGTCAATTCTTTTGCAGGAACGATCTTGACATTTTATTTTGTTCTTGTGCTGAACAAAACTAAATTCTGAACGCGTTCTCGGCCCCTACATAATATATAAGTAAGAAATTACAAGGATACTCAGGGCACATGAAAAGATACCAAGAAAATTTGCAAAATTTTTGTTTTCGAATTGCAATATTACAAAATCAGTACAAATAGGTTTTTATTTTTTTGAAATTCAGGACATTTTAGTCTTTGTGGTGCTTACACATTTTGCTTAGTATCTGTCAAAGCGTTCGTAAATGGTATGCGTCTTGATGTCGTGCCAAAGCTGTTTAATGCCACCAAGTTAGATAGCTTTTAAGTGCGAAACTTTGTATCAAAAATACACTTTTTGGATATTGGTGAGACCAAGGCCCGCATGGCGGCATTCGATATCGAATGTAACTCGAATCAAAATTCATGGTATTCGAAATCAAGTGCGAATTGTCCATTTAAAATGGATTGTAGAGAAAGCAGCTCTCATTTTGTTGATTCGATTTGAAAGGAGTAATCACTCGATCATGAATCCCGCGAATCGGGCCGAGGCATAGAATTTCGGTGGTATTGAGCATAACCAAGCAGCTCTAGCTACTTACTTAACTACGGGAGCCAACTGATAAATTACTATAATAACACTAAATTTTAAATTCATGCTACTGTGAGTTTTGTCCCATTTTGGGTGCAAGTTTTTTGTCTATAGATTTATACTTGCACATCCATAAGCAGGTAATTTTCCTTATAAAACTCGGCATACTACACTGTGGAACATAAGAAAAAAACCTAGAGCGTGCATATATCAGATTTGATAGCTGTTGGCCATACGAATAATGCCTCATACTCAGATTTATTATATAGATCAATTCGTGTTCCCGAGAAAACAAGTTTTCAGGATCCAAAAATCTACATTTTTTTTCTCCAAGTTTTTAAAATTCATCGCTTTTTGGTCTATATTTGCTTTGGATGCTATTTTCAACAAATATAGGCCAAAAACACGATACATTTTCAAAATTTGGAGAAAAAAATTTACCGCTACACTGAGACTCTTGGGCCCTGAAAACTTGTTTTCTCGAGAACACGAATTGATCAATGTAGAAAATCTGAGTATGAGGCATTGTTCGTAACAGCTATTCAACCTGATATATGCGCACTTTAGGTTTTTGTTTTTTTTGTATTCTACAGTGCTATATGTAACTCTCACCAACTCTTTTAAAACAAGTTTGAGGAAAATTTGAATGAATCAAGGTCTCGTTGAAAATGTATTTTGAACATCGGAGGTATCTTAAAACATTGATGCATATTTCTTAAATTTAGTTTTTTGTTTATCAGAGTAGACCTATGCACTTTTATATCACCAATATTATTGGAGCTTCTAGCCAGTTTTCCTTTTTATCAGCAAAGTCTCGAGTAGATATTAATTGCCTACATAAATAGAACCAGCAAATGTTTTGGTACACGACTTGAAGACACCCATGCCCAGGAATCAGTAATTAGGTTTGCTTTAAATTAACGGCTATTCGAAGAGTGAAAATTTTTTAAGTGCATAAGTTGTCGAAAATCCGTGCAGTCGTAATTGACCTGCAAAAATGCAGCTACGGAAAGGGCGAAATATTTCGGATGTTGCGCCCACTAAAAATCAATCGAAATTTTGTGTATTCTAGGTTATTAGTGGAATAACTAGTCGACCTGCGAAAATCCGGCTGCACCGCACTCTGCGAACGCCAAAAGCCGAAGTAATTCGAATTCATCGAAATCCGCTGCACTAGCTGAAAATAACGTCCCCAGAAATGAATATCAATAAGAACAGCGTGTCGCATGGTTTCCACTAGTCGACATTGAAGTGTAAATAGAAAAGGCATTCAGAAAAATATTCACTCGTTTTCAGAGTATTAAACAAATACCCCATGTAATAAAACACTTGCCAGTACCAAGTATTTCCTAACTACCCCGAGAGATCAACTCTTTTCAAAATTTTTTCCTTTAGTTTACATTTTGAGGTATTCACAAGGTATCATAACGTGTCAGTAGCCATAAAGTCTGAAAAAATAACTGAAAGAATGCAATTTTTAATTTATGACTTATGACGGCTTGTGAATACCCCATATATAAATTTATCAGACGAAGGTATTTATTGAAAGAAGTCTCACACTATACGGATTTTCGCTGATGAACAACCATTGATTCTAAATGTTTTAGTATGACCGTTCTGAACGAACAAAAAAAGTTCATCGTACACCCCTGCATCTAAATTATTTTTGCAAGGCAATTATAAAAAAGAAATTAATTTTCTTAAATAGTTCTACTCTACCAATCAAAATACTTTTATATCAAGCATTTGATAAATCTCCGCGACCTTTATATTACTGGCATTAGGGTGATACGTTTGGATGGTAGGAACTGAAATCTGGTGTATAAGTACTAGAACGGAGTACTCGAGGTCAATGAATTTTGGAACAAAAACACTAAGGATTAGACATTGATTAGATAAGGATTATAAACATGAGACACTAAACAGTTGTAAGGATTTTTTTTTTTTTAAGGTGTCTCGAAGCTATGATAGATGATCAACAAGTTCGCAAAATGAAGAGTTAGACACGATAACAGTAGCATTTGCAACCGTTCTTAGTATCCTTCATCATCTTATGTTTAAGGACAGCGCAAGGTCGGAGTAAAGAATGTACACTAGGGTGGTCCAAAATGCATGTGAAAAAGTAAAGTCGGAATTTTTATGCTCTCACCCCCTAGGATTGTTCTATACCGAAAAAAGTATACCCCTGTTTTTTATTTTGAAATCAAAAAATATTTAGATGTCGCTCAAAGCGCTCAAAGTTTCCCATGTATTTTTATATGGGAGAAAAAACAACTTTTCGTAGAAATGTTATAGAATTGTTAAAAACCAATATTTTGCAATCGAAAAGCTCTGCTTCTCTGCAGGAGATTCCCAGTAATAATACCCAATCGTTTGTATTAAAAAATGGTTAAATAAACATTTGGGTATTGTTATTGAAAGTCTCCTGAAGAGAACCAGAGCTTCCCGATCGAAAAATGCATGGAAAACTTTGAGCGCTTTGAGCGACCTCTAAATATTTTTTGATTTCAAAATAAAAAAATAGGGGTATACTTTTTCGATATAGTACAATCCTAGGAGGTGAGAGCATTACAATTCCAACTTTACTGTTTTGGACCACCCTAATGTACACCCACACTAATAAAGGCTTAAGCGATTTTTCGAGCTTGTGTAGAGAGGATAGAAGTGAATTTGTCAACCATATTTTCACTGAAACTTTGAGAGACTTTAAATACGTTTTCTGAAAAATCACAGCTTTAGAGTAATGACTATTTTCTACTCGTATCTTTATAAATCAGATACAATTATGCAACATACTTTATTTTTAATTAACAGCAGGACAGAGTTTGTCTTTTCAATGAGACCTTAGATTAAAAAGGAAATTCGTTTAAACAGGGCTGAGGTTTAATATTTTTTTTTTGTAATTTTAATGTTTGGGTTAAAAAAAATTTCATTTTGTGAAAATCCACGTTTATTGCAATATAGAAAAACTCTGTTCATGAAAAACTCGATTTTAGTGATCTTTTCAACACGGCCAAAGCTGTGTTGAGAAAAGTTACGGAAACCGTAAAAGCTTTCAATGTTAAACGAAAAATGTAAGCATGTGCATAAATTTCAACTACATTCGTAATAATAAAATTGTATATTTCTAAAACATTCTTTAATTTATGATCTATGTATATATACATAGATAAATGTATTTTTTTGTATGTATAATTATCTAGAAAATATAGCTTTTATATAAAATTGAATGAATGGAAAAAAGTTTTTGAAAAAATCTAAGAGAAAAAACTCCCAACAGAGGCTTACTGACCAAGGGTGATTCAGTAGCAGTACTTGACAGAGCGCGGTTTTTATTGTAATTAGTAATTAACTGTAGCTAAATTTAGTAATTATAATGCCCTATATTTCGGAAAACATGGTGTAAAATGTAAAAAATCTCGAAAATACTTACATATTATAAAGTTTTCATTCGTTTAACACTTATGAAATCGCGTATGTGAAAACAATAAGCTTTGAATGACGCTAGCAAAGATATGTACGGTGGCGAGAATGTAAATAGGGAAGAGACATTTTAGCAAGTTTTGGCTATTTTTCTTTGTTTAAAAAATGTTTATTATTTTTTTATTAAAATATAGTTTACTGTTTAAACAAAACCTTGTAGATTAAAATTCCAAGCTTTGTAGAACATTTACATATACAAATTCGACGAATTTTAACAAATGTTGGTCAAAATTTTAAACTTTTTAAACCGATTTTTTAGACTTTTTTGAGTATGCAGTTTTATAGTTCATTAAATTTTAGTGCAAGTGCAAGTTTGGAGTAGCTAGAACTTACCGTTGATTTTGGCAAATTTTTTTTTTGGCAATTTTTTGTTTTCGTCCATACAAAGTATGTTCGACAATTTTTTTGTATGGAGAAAATGAGCAACACCTGCCACAAAAATAATTGCCTAAAATCAACGGTAATTCCTAGCTACTTAAAATTTGTACTTCGTTATGGTAAAATTTAATGGGTTGCAAAAGTGAATAACTACTTAGAATGTTTCTAAGAAATCTAATTAAAAAGCTGAAAACTTTGATGAAACTTTGAGGAAATCTGCAAATTTTTCTACAAAGTTTGAAATTTTTAATTACATGGTTTTTGTTTGATAACGAGCTACATTTTCATATTAAAAGAATAATCATTATAAAGCGAAAGGGAAATAGCCAAATAATACTAAATGTCTCTTCTCTATTTACATTTTCGCCACTGTATACTTAATAGAGTATTAGCATACTTTCATTTGTACCTAAAACTGTTATAAGAAACATTCAACTACCAAAGATTAGCTAATTAGTATTGATCAAACAGCACTTACAGACATACACACACATTGAAGAATGATATTAAATAAATAGTACGATTCCTAAATAGCAAAATCAAAACATAACACGTGTGTATATACTACCTATAAGCGAGTAAATAATTAATTATTAAAGATCTTCGAATTTTCAAAAAGATATGTAAGCATACATATTACGAAAATATGTACATATGTTTATTCAATAGTCCACATCTACTGACGCGCATTGATGTAAATGTATGTGTCGCTTCTCCTTTGAAACCCCCTTTGAACCGCAGTAGGAGCTTAGTTTTCAGGAATTAAAGTTTTGGAAACAAATGTTTCAAAAACATGTAAATAATATTCATTTAAAATATCTCATATGCAGATATTTATCAAAACTGCATTAATTTTGTCATGCCAATTAAACGTTGTACCAACAATGGTACCTTCATATATTAAATGACACAGATAAAAAACCAATCATTGTCAAACAGTTTCCTTTAGTTCAAATTTATCCTTACACTAAACTAGCAATATAATCCAGTTACAGCATTAAACATACTTACATACTTATAACCGGCTTAAAAAAAAATAGCATTTGTAATAAGAAAGAGCTCATATGTACAATTTGTTAAAAACAAAATAGTTAAATTCTTCTGACCATGTGCTAAAGCTTTTATTATAACTAAAATGGCAACACAATAAAGAACGTTTAATATTACTTAATTTATTATATTAATAAATTAGCAAAATATGAATATGTCGATATGTAGGAGTAAACCGAACTAGAAATAAATAAAAATGCATACAATACATTCAAAAAAATAAAGAAGTTTTAATTTAATCTATTGCTTGGATGCAGAGCCCACTATATTTGGCATTGCTCGAGAAAGGGCACGCTCGAGATATAAAATACATATTTGGATATAGATTATTGCAAGTTATTGTCTCCACAACCGATCATAGTTTATAGTCTCATGGGTATGAGGCCTGGGCTGGGCGATAACCAATCCCGCTTGGAACGCATGTTGGGATCATACTGGCCCTGTTGAAAGGTCCATAATTTCATTTCTAATACTTTTATATTGAGGGGCTTCATAATATGCCTTAAGCACTATATTAAGCAACTTTATCCGAAGTTTTAACACCACTTCAGTGACCCCATATTGGGCAAACCCAAACCATCAAAGGCATGCCATATCAAGCTACCGGCATGATTTCGGAATAATTTGGGATGGACAGTGCATACTCTTTATCGTTTTTTTTATTAGTAAAAACATTTATTCTTTCTAACCAAACTGGAATTAACTGTTTAAAAAAGAAGTCCAGAGCTTTCTTTTTCAACCGATTTGATTGACGACTTACGTTTATGTTTTAGTTCTTACTAGGTGTCGCAATTCGACCGTTTATATACTTTTCTTGTAGGGTCCCGAAGATTTTTTTGAAATTAACAAGTTGAGTATGGAGGATGGTTCCGTGCGCAAAGTCCACGTAAGCGGGAAAAGCTTTTGACTGCCATTCACCTGGTAGTGGTCAGAAGTGATTATTTTGCGTACGGCTCAAATCGCAACCGAGCCCAGTGAAAAATCACAAGATTGAAAAACGAGAAACCAAATCGAACATGGTGTGATGATTCCAATCGAACCATTGTTATATCAAGGTGGCCCACGCGCTGTGGTCTCTGCGTCAATTGTATTGTTCTCTTTACAATATGATACAAAACACCGCTACTGACTCCACCTGAACTAAACTGGCCACTCTTTAGCTTTACGAACAAAGCAAAATTCTGAGGGCTCATTCTCGACAGAAAACTGAACTGGAAGGAGAACATAGTCCAGCGTAATGAGAAGGCGTATGTTGGCTTATATTCGTGCATGAAGACCATTTCTTAAATGGGGGTTGAACCCGAGTATATGCCGCTGGATCCACACACAGCGCTGGTTAGACCTATTCTCTATTATGGAATTATATAGTATTACCTGTATTAGCGGAGCAATCCGGACAACGCGAAAATATGTTGTGTTGCATTGGGAATATAGCTTTCTTCCGGGCTAAACAGACCGTTTGAGTGGGAGGGGGTTCTTCTCCCGCAGCCCTGGACTCAGCAGGTCATTTCGACTATCGGACTACTGTAGTGTCTTCCACGCTGAGATCTCAGCTATAATTGAAGCTATAAACGAACTTCGTACTGATTTAAAAGGTTAAGAGATGTTCACCTTTAGTGACACCCAGACAGCAATTAAAGCTGTGAGTTCCGTCACAATTAAATCAAAAATTGTACGACCAAGCAGTTTCTTCCGCATTGTTATGCACTTCGCCTCTTGCAAGCTGCTTTTAAGAGAATTTATCTATGCTCGCGCGAGCGAGAGATGGATGCAAACTACAACCGTCGAATTTCTAGACGAACTTGGCCTAGGTGGGATCGAAACAGGTCTGGAAGCTTTTATTCTCTGAAGAGAGAGGGTATATCTCACACAAATGGGTGCTGTAGCAGGCAACTGCCTTATAGGTAAACACGCGGAACGGCTCGGAGTGCATTTCCATAGATGCTGCAGAAGTTGCAAGAACTATGAGGAGGAGGAGAGAGTTCTCCACCTTCTCTGTAAATGCCGGGCATTATCAAGAAGCAGATTGCGCTTTCTGGGGTCTACTTTATTTATCGACCTTCACAAAATGGGAGATTTAAACCCTAGGTGCCTGACGAGCTCCGTCAAAAACTCTAAATGGTTTAGCAAGGGGTAGGTGAAAATTCTTAGTCGTGGTATCACAATAGCCCTTCAACTCGTTGCCTATGTGTGCCTCTACGTAGCAGTGACAGCCATATCTACTAAATACTTAGTGTACGTATTAAATTTGCTTTTTCCAAATACATAAAATAAGGAAAATAAATTATAAACTATCTTAATAGGCGGCCGCTGTTGTGTAGTGGTAAGCAGTGGGCGCTTCCACTCCGCAGGGCCTGGGAAATTTTTTTTAGTCCGAGCACTGTCGTTGATACGTGCTCGTTTCGCACTAAAGTGTGCATTCGCAACGCATAAGTACAGTGGCGGTCAAAAATGGATGAATGGTGTTTCGTTGTTAATATTTAAAATGTTTTTCAAGCTCAAATTTTACAGAATTTAGAAAAATTCCACAAATTTGTATCTAAATTTCGAGCTTTTTAACCAGAATTTTTATAAATTTGCAGCTAACAGGCTTATAAAATTTTAGTATATAAATAGTAGTATAAATGCAAGTTTTGAGCGCTTAAAAAATCGCATCGATTTTTAATAATTTTTTGTTGACGCCATTTTGCACTTTTTTCCATATAAACATGAATTTCTGGTGGAAGAATATGCGCAAGACCGTTTGCGAAAAAAAATAAAAAAGTCAACACCAGTTCCAGTTTAAATTTCGCTATTTATGTGAAAAAACCGCAAAAGCCATCAGCAAAAACAAAATTTAAAAATCAATGCGATTTTTTAGCCGTTCAAAACTTGCTAAAATTTTATAAGCATATCCAAAAAATTTGTACAAATTTTTATTAAAAAGCTCGAAATTTGGATAAAGTTTTTTAAATTTCTATAGAGTTTGAAAGTGTGATTTATATGGTGTTTGTTAAAGCATGAACCATATTTTTATAAAAAAAAATATCAACAAAATTTTTGGTACGCTGTTAATATTAAAAACGAAACCCAATTCATCCATTTTCGACCGCCACTGTACGTGTACAGAAAAGTACCGAAAATGGTTGTGAAACGGATAAGTTTTCTTATGTTTTTCCTAATTTGTTTCTGATACAATTTTTTGTTGAACGCCCTATCTCAGAAAATTTTACAATAACGCCTTATTTTAGAGTTTGGTTTAAAAATGCCCTATCTCAGAATTAGATTGAAGAACGCCCTCTCAGCAAATTTTCAATATATTTTCAGCTAAAGATATGGCGTTTTTGAACCGAATTGTAATATAGGGTGTTCTTCAACCAAATTCTGAGATAGGGTGTTTTTCGATAAGATTCTGAAATCGGGCGTTCTTCAATTAAATTTTGAGGTACGGCGTTCTTGAAAAGTTTTCTGAGATAAGGCTTTTTCGAACTGGCTGCCGAGATGCTATCAGATCTGGGACCATCCAAAAGCTACTAACAGGGCAATTCTGGAAACTGTCTTTCAACTCAGCAATTCTTTTTCTAATTATTTAAATGGAAATTGATTTCTTATTTTCGCCAATTTCCATACAAAATTCAAAAAATTAAAATTATTGTTTTAAAAAGGATTTTAATTCAACAATTTTAAAAACTTATCGCTAAAAAGCGAAAGAATAATACTTAGACCTCATCGTTAGGAGATCTTTCAATGTGTTTTTCGAAAGGCAGTGAAGAGCTTTCAAAATAGTTGCCAGAATTGACAATTGTCTTACAAAAGACTGTTTACTATATTAGCCAGAATTGCCCTGTAAGTGGTAGCACCCGCCTCTGTATACTCAATTACAGCCAGAATACTTATGCAATTTTCAGTTTGAATAAATTGTTTATGTTTTTTCAATAAGAAAGATGAACGAAAATTAAAATCGCTTTCTGTACATTTCGGGATACTAGAAAAATGTACGAAAACGCACTGTCGGAAAAATGTACGCGTCTCTGTTGCCTAGGTCAGCACTGTATTGGTTTAGTAGTAGCATTTCTTGTATGTTTTATTACAGTGTTGCATTTTCTATGATCGTGGCTGTATATAAATGGATGTAGTTAGATAAATTAGCACTTTAGTTTTCAATTGAGCTCTTTTTATTTGCGATTATTCCGAACTGGGCATAAATTTTTTCAATACATTTAATGAATTCTTAATACACTTTTGCTTTATATCAATATTCTCTTTTTGTTGAACAGTAAATCTTTGAAACATTATCCCTACATAATATTATATTTGTTGAATATTAAGTCTAAATATATATGTATATGCAAGTATAATTCATTTAGGAATATACATATGTATATGTACATATGTGGATATATATATGTATGTTGGTATATTTAAGTACAATAAGCAAAGTTTTATTATGTAGTTATTTCGTATACGAGCATATAGAAAATAGGCGTAGATACGCATAATTTGTATAAAACTTAGTATAAACACTTATTGATACAAATGCGTAAAAAGTATTCCCAATTAGCACAATATGAATTTGAGACTTAAAAATTAATACGCACGCGTGCATAAATCAACGGATTAAATTTTTATTATTAAATACTATGACGCTAATTTGTCGTCTATTGCATTATAACTACATACAAATGTATAATTAAATATACATATTTAAGTAGTTTTAAATCGAAAAGTAAAATATAATGATGCTGCAGAGAAATGGTTTTATGCGAAAATTAATTTTTTTATGCAAAACTAAGCAACAATTATGAAAAATTATTTTATTTGGTAGTTTTCACTTTGTAAATCAATTAAAATAAAACCATGAGCAACTCGTTTAAAAATTTGTTAAACAGGCTTCTCAATCTTCAAACCATTACGAAGTATCAAGGTGAGTAAAACCCGATATAATGTACATATGTACATACATACAGTATCGGTCATATCTATAGCACGCCATTTCAAAGTGATATTGTGTGCCACTTGTGTTTATTTATTTATTTTTAAGAATTTTCAATTAAAATATAGTTCTTTCTCTAACAAAACCCATATGAAGCCAAGTTTAACAACAAGTTTATTTTTAAAAATAAATAAATAAACATAAGTGGCACACAATATCACTTTGAAATGGCGTGCTATAGATATGACCGATACTGTATGTATAGCGCTTTGGGGTGTACTCGTATGTGGTTAGTCACAACTATCTGACCTTTGACTTGTAATATGTAAAGAATGGAAAAAAAGCTTGTTTTCCATTAACAAGTAATTCAAATATAACGTTCACTACTACATATTTTCAGAGCGTCGCTATTGGATAAGTCGAGGAAAGCCGATGAGTTCAAATTTCAAAAAGTGTAAGTACAAAAGAGGGGAGGATCAGTTTAAAATAATCGTAAGTTGCCGAACATTTTGTTTTATTACCAAAAATTTTTATCGTTTCTTGAAACCGTAATTCTAGGTGCATTGGTAAGCTGTCAATACATACATATATTTCTTTAGCAAATCAGCTATGGCTTTTTGAAGAGATTCGGGTATTGCATATTTCAAGGGGCAGTATCTTGTTACCAGTTTATAAGGTGACAAGAGTGTGGAGAAAGCGAAAATTATTTAATTATAATTGACAGAATAGATCTGTAAATATCTCAATTAAGACATTCAAAAAGCAATAGAAAACACTTCGACTTTTTTGGGAACCTCCAAGGTGGAAGCAACGCAGCTGAGTTAAATTACAGGCTCTATGTTACAAACTCGAATACTTAGTTTAAGTATTCGCGAATGTAATTCGAATTTCAGAAAGACTCCAGATTCTAATCATGATTAAGAAAATCCCATACATGTATAGCAAAAGGTATCTAAGCTATTGAAAATATCCTTAAAGGAAGCCATTAAAAAGCCAACATAAAACTCTATATTATTTCATTTAAGTCATATTTTAAAATATAAAACACATATGAGGGATTCACAACGGTGTCGTAAGTGTCGTATTGTTGTATGTTGTAAACTTTAAAAGATTAAATAGATGTTTAGAGAACTTAAAACCACAACCAACTATTTTTTAACACTGCGAAAATTCATAATATGACTTTGATGGTACTTTGAAAACCCCCCTTACGGGTCTATTCTGCACGTTACCGAAGTTGTTGTAACCGGAAAATTTTATTACCAAAAAATTTTACCACTTCTTGTTACCGCGATTCTAGGTACGTTGGTAATGCAGTGAAAATATTCAGCAATTCAGCTATGAAGATTTGTGGAAATTCCTGTATTGCATATTTCACGGGGCAATATTTTGTTACCAGCATATGAGACGGTAACCAAATTTACCGGTTACAAGAGAGCACAGAATGCGAAGAAGGTTTAAAAATTGACAGACACTTTAATAACAAAATTTATGTTACCAGCGCAGAATAGACCTGTTAAAATATTTTTTACGACATACAACAATACGGCACTTACGACACCGTTGTGAATACATACCCCAACAAATAGAAGGTGCAATCCCGTATTCCTCGGACTCGGACTAGTAAAACTGTCAAAAAATGAAAATTCGCTCAGAGCGAGAGAGTAACATTGAAAAGTACGGGATCGCTTTCTAGTAAAAAATTGTAACTTCTGTCAACTTCAACATAACCTCCAAATTTTGGTAGTAAATTTTTGCTTATTTTGTATGTAAACACACTCAGCTCACACATGTAAATAACCAAAAATACTTTCAAATTCATTAGAATCCACTCAAACAAGTAATTAATTACTTTTCAACATGAATTAGCAGAGTGCACTTTTCTTTTGTTTACAATTTGGTTGCCAAACACACTACAGCTGATCGTTTGACACATTTACCAGGATTTACCAGCAAAAAATTCCCGGACTAAAACTGGTAACTTCTGACAGAGAGAGAACCGTATTTACTCTCTTTTTGTCCTCTCAATAGTCAGAGAACCGAGTACGGGATCGATTTCCAGTAAAATCTGACTGATTCTGACTATTTCTGACTAGTCCGGACTCGTACGGGATCGCAATTAGAATTAAAATAGAGCCAATGGCAACTTCGAGTTGAGTGGTTGCGTGATTTAAGTCTGAATCTTGTACGGGAGTTCGTAGAGACGCTCTCTGATACCCCTTGTAAAAGTTAAACACTAGTGGCGAGAGGACACCACGCCGCACAGTGAGGCAAAAAAGGTTGCTGTGGACAAATCAATTTTGAGAGCCCAAATATGAAACGATTTCAAGTTTCTTTTTTTTTTAATAAAAGATAATTAAATTTCGCGTCATTTCATGTTTGAATGCTTCCACTTTGTTGGAAAATACCTGAAATTAATTTCAAATGCCTGCAATTATTTAAAAAACATTTTTTCCATAGGAAACATTTAACTAAAAAATATTTTTAATTTGCCATCTATACTGATATATATTTTGAAAGCCGCTTCTTTCTAATCGAAAAACTCGAGAACAGCTGTACCGATATTTTTGAAATTTTGGACATCGATCGATTTTTCAATAACTACCATTTTTCCATGAGTTGGCGTTGATATCATATATCTCTGTACTAAGTTGCACCAGTCTACGATGAATACTTTTAGAGATATGTTGTGTGAAAACTTCAGTTTGTATGGGAGGTGCCACGCCCCCTTGATATATCGAAATTATTTTTCTTCTATTATCATCCTTTGAGGGTCTAGAGTCGATGTCCAAAATTTCAATAATATCGAAATTCTCGAGTTTTTCGATTAGATTTCATTTCATTTCGATTAGCTTCATTTCTTCACTTAAGAATAATGACGCTGGTTTACAACAAAAATGTTCTATGGACGCCACTATGCAATGCCTATAGAGAATTGCTCGGTCATTCCGAAAATCGACATAATTTTTTTTTTTGTATGGATAACTTTTCGAGATATTTGCAGTTTATCGTTATTCAATTTAAAAAAAGGTGGTTTCACTTAATCAATACGAGATACGAGAAATGAAATCTAATAAAATTCTCCATAAACCGTGTGTACATCACTTTTTGATAGCCCTGATAGTTTCTGAGAAATTAATTAATAATTCCAGATTTTTTTTTGGTTTTTTGATATACGTGATTAAGTGGAACCACTCTTTTTTTTAGCTAAATAACAGTAAATTGCAAGTATTTCAAAAAGGTATCCATACAAACAAAATAACTAGATTTTCGGAATCAGCAGGCGATTCTACATACTAATTGTAAAGTGGCGTCAAATTTGTGATCCAGTGTGATTATTCACAGAACGCAAAAGCTATACCACCGTGATTTCCGACGCATCCTTTTCAGAGGTAGCGACAGCCTAATAAAAGGAATAAGTCCCAAAATTTTCTGGTCAAAATTTCAGTTGGTGGCGTCTGTATG
Source organism: Rhagoletis pomonella (assembly GCF_013731165.1). Taxonomy (NCBI): domain Eukaryota; kingdom Metazoa; phylum Arthropoda; class Insecta; order Diptera; family Tephritidae; genus Rhagoletis; species Rhagoletis pomonella. The sequence goes on along the minus strand of NW_023458564.1, from coordinate 12,212,253 downwards.
GCCTTTTAAATTTTATAGATAATCATTTTTTTTTAAGTGGAAAAATAAAACTATAATAATTATTATACAAAATAAAAATCAATTAATAATGGTTCGGTTAACGGTTCAGTTAATTAGTAGAAAAAAGCAAAGTTAATCCGGTTCAAGACCCGGACGGTTCCAAACCGGTTCACGTCCCTGATTATCATGAATGTGGGCTAAAGCGTGGAAGCCAAACGTGACTTTGGAGTGCTTTTTTGTAAACTAACATCCATGGTATGTATGTAGGTATGTATGTATATGGCTAGCTCGTTGCATATATTCGATAAAATAATGAGACAGTAAGTATGTATGTAGTATATCTTAAAGCTAAATGTATATTTAGGTATATGTATGCATATATTGTATGTATGTATATAGTCGAGATTGGAATACTTTTTTTCTTATTACTTAAAAAATACATATATGTATGTATATGTATAATATACGTATTGTAAAATAAGTATTTAAGATCAGATCAAATTATTGACGATTTAAATTCCCTCGTCACTGTTGCCTTCAGCTTCATCGTCCAGCAATAAACTCGTTGAACCGTAATTACGGTGTCTGTGAAATTAAATTGAAATTTATGTAGTGATGCGTCTGTAAATGCTTGTATACTCTAGTTTATAAATCAAGCGTTTTGTATAATTAGTAAATAGTAAATGAAAACTTTTGAATTAGCTGTGGTGGACATAAGCAAATAATAAATATAATTAAAAATAAAACATTTACGTTACATATTCCTTAAACTGTAAGCACTAAAAACGAATTTGAATACATGCACGCCTAATTTACTGCTATTTGAATATATGTAATGAATATTTTTGCTATTAAAATAAACTTAAACTATACTTACGTACATATATACACATAAACAGAAAGGGTTGTAACTAAAGTTTGTTAATAAACATCATTAGTGTTATCACAAAAAAATCGAAAATTGGCAAAATATTGAGGCATTAGTAAAATTCTCATTCAAATGCAATCAGAAATTAAGAAAAATTTGCGAATTTTCCACTTTTTCATTGCTTACCTCGTCGTCGGACACCTTGAGTCCATCTAAATTAATACTATTTCTTGCATAACTACCACCAACACTACCTCCAGTGCCACCACAAGCATCTTTTCTAGTATATTGGCCAGTGTTAGTGGCACTAGCAGTGCCACCAATGCCAACTACACCTGCTACACCAACACTGCCACCACCAGACGTCGAAGAATGCGAATGATCATCATTAAATAATTGGCGATTTATCTCATCTTTAGTTATATTAGGATTTGAATTCGAAGTCGCATTGGAATTCGAATTCAAACTCGCTTTGCCATTACCACCTCCACCACCGCCCAAGCTCATGCCAGAGCTGTTGGTGGTTTTTAGTGGCAATGCCAGATTGGAGCGATTGCCACCAATCGGCTGCTGTTGTTGTAGTTGTTGTTGTTGGCCAGTTTGAGCCCCAGCAAATCTACCCGATGATCGTTCACGTTGCTCGCGCTGGTGGTGATGATGTTGGTGCTGTAGATGCGATGGATTATCAAATTTTTGTTTGGCACGCTCAAATTCGAGATTTCGCGACTTGGATTCAAATATATTCTCTTCCAAGTGTGATGGTTTAGCATCGAAAAAAGTGCTTGTTTGTTGCATCAAAGTACGTTCAGTGTGACTTGAACGTTTCGGAATGGCCGCTTCGACGCTGCCACCTCCATTTGGCAAACTACTACCCGCATTATGACTATGACGACTACCAGCTGGTTGATCATCGAAAATCTGACGTAAATCATTTATGTTGGGCAAGCATTCACTGGGAATTTCTACAGCGATCTTGTTGCGCAATTGCACACCGCCGACAGTGCGCATCGGAGGACTAGGTGCACGCCTTACATTTATATTTACATGTATGAATAAGAATGTTTGTTAAATGAGTGAGTAGTTAGTGAGCGTTTCGATTTAGAAGAAGCAGCAATCCCAAAGGTTAATAGAAAATGTCACAGATTTGATCATTGTTAATTCACAGTAAATAACAAAAGTACCAGAATTACGACTTCAGAGTGATTATGGTGAATATCAAGTTTGAGGAAATGCGACTAACCTTGTTTGTAAATGTTGTATTTGCACTTGCAGTCCTTCAGTTTGACCAACCAATTCGTCGTTGGTGCGTTGTAAGCGACGTACTTGATTCACAGCCGAGTCTAATTCGTCCTCAGCGCCGGCTAATTCACGTTTCAATTCTTCCACACGTTGACGGAGGCGCTTTACCTAAAATAGTCGATGAGTTTTTATTATTATTAAATTCAAATCAACCAAGCATTATTTTTATCGAGCAACAATTTTGGTACAAGATATCACAACTGCGTATGAGTTTTAATGCCGGCACACCCTAGGATTGATCTATATTGAAAAAAAATATACCCGTATTTTTTTATTTTGAAATCAAAAAATATTTAGGGAGTGCCTAATGCGCTCAAAGTTTTCCATGTATTTTATATGGAGAAAAAACAATTTTTCGTACAAATGGTATAAAACTCTTGAAAATCAATATTTTCGACCGGAAAACTGTGTTTCTCTTCAGGAGACTTCCAGTATTAATATCCTATTGTTTATTTAACCATTTTTTATGATTAAAGATTTTTTATTGGTCCCCCCATTGCATTTTCTAAGGGCTTTGGAGGACCTATAAAATATAGTTACCATGAAAAAATTGTTAAAGAAACAATTAAGTATTATTAGATACTGGGAATCTCCCGAAGATAAATATTGATCGAAAAATATTGATTTTCAAGGATTCTACACTATTTCTACGAAAAGATGTTTTTTCTCCATATAAAATACATGGAAAACTTTCAGCGGATGACAGAAAATCGTTCAACAAAACATCACATCATACTCCTACCCTGTCGGAAACACCAACAACCATAAGGGAATTGAATTTTCATTAAAATGCAGTTTTATCTTTCAGGAAGCAAAGTCCAAATTCCTTTTTCTCTTTAATTTTTGAAATTGGCCATTTTCCCATTGTCAAAACTTCACCAGTATTTATCTCAAAAACACACACACATCAACAAGTTGAAGTCGATTTTGTTTTCGAGATCAAGCTCGTCCAAATTTTGTTGAAGCGTCTTACCTAACGCTAAGGAACATAATCACGGCTATTCGGTTTGTTACCGAACATTTTTTAACAGAAAAATTAAACAAGTCAACAAGGCAACGAAAACTGATACAAGAACTTTGTTAATGGCTACAAAATATTTGAGCAACGCGTCGTATGAGTAACACAAAACTTAATTCATATTAAAAGGTGTTAATTTACAAAAAAGAAATGTTGAAGACAGTGAAATAATGTACAGCACAAACGAAATATTTAATCTATATTTATTATAGCCCAAGGGCATTAAATCAGCAGCTATCCTTTCTGGCATCGACTTAATAAGAGTTTGGAAATATTTAACCGTTTACGTCTTACTACTGGAATATTTACTGTTCACATGTTTCTTTAGAATAGCCTAGCAATTCTGTATTGGATTGAGGACAGGGCTATTTTCGGGCCTTTACTTCATATATTACATTACCTGTTTGGAATGTAAAGGCCTCAATAGGTTCAAAAAGTATTATTTAAGATTTTCACCCAAAACATGGTGCGGAATCATTTAAAAAAAATTGGGTAAACAGCCAAAGGAAAGAGATCATCTATTGAAGAACTTTAAGGTGTACCTCAGAAAAAAAAATCATTTATTGACAAAAATTTCGTTAGTAGAGGACTATAGCGTCAATACAGCATTATATCGTGCATATGTATGTATATATCGCTCATTCGCTAAAAGACTGCCATAACTCAAAAAAAGGAAATTTTGGAGCAAATGTTGAAGAAATTAAGAATGGAAACAAATTTCCATTATGCAAAAATCTGAGTATAGCGGCCAAGTTTTTTTCTCTTAAAATTTTGAAAATTCATAATTTTTTGGTCTATATTTGCTTTGCATGCCATTTTCAACAATTAGAGGCCAAAAAGCGATAAATTTTCAAATTTTAGAAAAAAAAGTTTGCCACGCAAACTTTTTTCTCGAGAACACAAATTGATCTAGTGTATCTGAGTATGAGGCATTGTTCGTATGGTCAACAGCTATCAAACCTGATATATGCGCACTCTAGTTTTTTTTGTGTTTAACAGTGTTATACTCAATATAAAAATTGTAAACAAGGTCCCCTACGGAGTAAGAAATGTTCATTAGAGAGCACAGCCACGAGAGATATAAAACGCATACATACAATGTGAAAAAGTAATTTCTCCGTTTTTCGAAGTTAGCCTCCGAAATCGAGATATGGGCCTTCGAAGTTCGAAATTGGACCTTTGACAAAAAATTATTTTTAATTTTTACATGTAAAAAGCAAAAAAAGTAAAAATACTGACGTGGTCTGCTCTTATTTATATGGTACATACATTTTTTTGTGAAAACTTATATTACAGGTGCTATAACGGCTCAAAGGTCAGATCTTCGAAAAATTAAAATCTTAATATTTCAGAAAATTTTTAACTGATCTTCAAAAAATTCGTATCGTTGTAAAAGCGATTAAACCCCCTTTCTCCTGATATGTATATTTGTATACTTCGTAAATAAAAATTTCAGAAAAAAACACTTAAAAGGAAAAAAATAACTTTTATTTTATCAAAAATTATTTTAAACAAAAAAATTACTCACCGATAAAAAAATTGGCATCGTTGTTAAGGCGATTAAATATGCATATTTGTATACTTCGTATATAAAAATTGGAAAAAAACACTCAAAAGGAAAAAATACCAAATTTTTCTTATAAAAAAAAAAATTACAAAAAGATTACTAATTAGTAATACAATTTAATACCGTATTTAAATAAAACAAATAATGTATAGTATTTTACAGGACTATTCTGCGCTGGTAATAAAAAGTTAGTAACCGGTAAATAAAGTTCCTGTAAATTTTTAAACCCTTTTCACATTCTTCCACATTCCATCTTATAAGCTGGTAACAAAGTATTGCCCCGTGAAATATGCAATGCCAGAATCTGCACAGTTCTTCATAGTTGAATTGTTGAATATTTTAACTGCATTACCAACGAACCTAGAATCGCGGTGACAAGAACTGGTAACATTTTTTGGTAATAAAATTTTCCGGTTACAAAATCTTCGGTAACGTGCAGAATAGACTTGTAAAGCGTTAATTCGTTCTTGTTCGCCCACAGTCCTGTTAAAAATTAAGCAAAAGTATATGTAACATGCATATATAAATATAAAAACTCCATGGTTTTTTATTTTTTACATAACAGGTTATATATAAAATTTAAAGATAATTTTCTGTTTTATTTAAGTGAAGTATTCAATTGAATTACTAATTAGTAATTTTTTTGTTTAAAATATTTTTTATAAGTAAACTATTAGTATTTTTTTCCTTTTAAGTGTTTTTCTCAAATTTTTATATATGAAGTACACAAATATACATATCAGAAACAAGGGAGTTTAATCGCCTTTACAACGGTACCAATTGTTTAAAAATCGGTTGGTAATTTTTTTATTTAAAATATTTTTTTTTATAAAAAAAATTTTCCTTTAAATGTGGTTTTTCTCAAATTGTATATACGAAGTATACAAATATGCATCTCAGAAGAAAGGGGTTTAATTGCCTTTACAACGATACCAATTTTTTAAAAATCTATTCAAAATTGTTTGAAATATAAGCAGCCTTATCATGAGTTTCATTTTCCTTGAACCGGTTCACTTTTCACCCTTGGTTTCCATGGTTTTACTATGGGCGGATGACAAATTTTCGTGTGAAGTTTTTTTCAGGTGAAATTCAGGATAAGGCAGAAGGAATTTAATTTTTCGAAGACCCGAACTTTGACCCCTTATAGCACCTCTAATATAAGTTTGCACAAAAAAGTTATATACCAATTAAATAAGAGCAAAAGGAACACTACGTCTATATTTTTATGTTTTTAGCTATTTATATGCAATAATTAAATCTAATTTTTTACCAAAGGTCCTATTTCGAACTTCGAAGGCCCATATCTCGATTTCGGAGGTCAACTTCGAAAAACGGAGAAATTACTTTTTTACCCATGACTCAATCTCTTAAAAAATTGGTTTGGTCCAATACCCAGAAAAAAGTTGATTTTGCCGTACAGTGTTATTTATTGATGGCACTTGATTCTCTTTTTTGATAAAAAAAATACAAATAATATATTTAGTTATTATAAAGTCTATTAGAATTAGAAGCCACCGATCAAATACGCTAGGAATAAAAATGGTTTACAAAAACAATGTTATCAATTAAAGAACAACAAAATCGAAAGCGCTTATTGAGATTTCAATCAAAGTGGCAACGAGCCATTCAGAAAGCCGCTTGAAATAGTTGTAGTCGGATAAGTTGTGCATGTTTAAGTAAACTAAGACATGAGCTTGCAAAATTCAATAGGTAATAACTATTAAATGCGTACAACCAGAACAGCTGCAAACTCATAATTAGCTGAGGCGAGCCAGAACTGACTAAAAATTAGTTTGAGTGAGATGATATCCTTAAATCAGCTAAGGGCTGGGTAAACTGGCTACAATTATTTACTCAGTTAATCAAGATTCTGTTTATTCGAAATGCTCATTACTCGAATAATTTGAGAAACTATAAATATGTACTTTTTCGTTGTTCTTGTTTTGAGTATGGAAAATTTGGGTTTTAATCAGGGATCGTAACAGTTATAAGTTATACAGCTAAACATTTATTTTAATTATTATGCTTCAATTTTTATTTTGTGTTCAACAAATAATACTTACATACATACATCATGAGTTTTATTTTTCGTTTACAGAATAATTATTATCTAATGGTCAAGAAATAAAAATTATCTGGAGATTCATTCAAAAATTACAAGTTATTTGGTGAGTTTTATTTTTTACAAAATAAAACCTAAGGGCTGTAGCTTTATTTGTATTTTTTTTTTGTTTGGAATAAACTTTTTTGTTTACTTATTCTTATTCACACGTGATGCAGTGCTCTGGATCAGGGGCTGTCGATGGCTCAAGACCGACCATACGTGGCGAAGAGTCACACCCTGCGAGAGGTGCCCCTGCTTTTTACTGAATATGGCGGATCTAGAGAGAACAACTCGATAAAATCCGTAAGTCCAGGTGTTAATCGGACCGTGCCTGCGGACTGAATGGCACTACGTTAGTGTGTCTTTTTACGGTGTACTCCAGTCACGTGGCGCCGTCTGGTTTTATTTAGTCTTTCCGGGGTACCGGGGCTCTGCCTCGGATGACCTCTCTCTTCCCCCTTACTCGTGGGATTCTATGGAAGAAAAACAAATTAATAAAAAAAACAATAAAAGCTCTGTGCCCTCTAACAGTGGGCAACAGTCAGCAGTCTCAGAGGTGCACGCGATGCCCAACGAGATTGCTGAACAAATGGCGATTGCGGCGGACGAACTGGGTGCAAATCCAAACGGCCAAGGCGCTCAACCCTCTCGGGACGCTGTAATGGACGAAATGGACTTTGATCCAAACGGCCTTCTCAGCAACCCGGTGGCCATGGATGTCGATACTGCCAAAATGGACTCTGGTTCAAATGGCAACGACATCCAAATACCCACAGACGAGGAGGAGGCGCTCTTATCGTCACAGCAGGAGGAGGCTAGTACTCCTAAAAGAAAACTCTCTGGAGCAGGTAAAAAGCGCTACAAATTCTACCTCTCCAGAGGTGTCAGCGAAAGCGAGGCCAAACGGCTAGCCACTATTCCGATGGCAAAAGGAAAAGCCGAACTGGCTTTGCTGGCTGGCACAAAGCTTAAGAGGAACCGATCGGTCAACCTCACATCTTCCCCGGTGGAGAACTCTCCCAAACGGAAACCAGGTCCAGCTGACAAAAGGGCCCATATGGGACCAAAGGTACCTAGTGTTAAGGCAACTTTTGCCGATGTCACAAAGGCGCCGACCTGTCAGGCGGACACTGGTAATGGGGTTAAGTTAGGGTTACTCCCCAAAGGGTACCCTAAGGCACTTTGGTCCTTAGACCAATTACAGGCCATTCAGACGGCCATCCTGGAGGAGGTGAGGCGGCAGCGAAAGGGCTCTGTGAAGCCCAAGTTTAGCGGTTGCACCTTCCGTCCGGGATGGATGTCCATTGGCTGCGGAGACGCTATAACGCTGGAATGGCTGCGCAAGGTATCCCAAACCCTGAAGCCTTGGAAGGGCGCGGAAATTGTGGCAATGAATGCCACTGACGTGCCCAAACCCAGTGTGTACGTTGGGTACTTTCCGGAGCCATCAACCACTCCAGTGGACAGTATCCTTGGCCTTGTCGAGGGTCAGAACGAAGGGCTGCGGGTAGGTAGCTGGAGGGTGCTCAACAGGGTACAGAAGGGACCCACCACTGAGCTCACTCTAGCGGTTGACCCGCACTCTGCGGAGACACTCGACAGGCTGGGATACTTAGTCAATTATGGATATGGCAGGGTGCGCATCCATAAAAAAGGGAAGACGACTGAGTCGTCAGACCCGAAGGGTGCGCAGCCTGCTATAGCCAGTTCCTCCTCCGCTGCACAAAGTGCGTGCTTCAAAGAGGGACCTTGCGGTTCCAAGGACGTACCCAAGGGACTGCAAAGGTTACCTTCAGAGCAGTCAGGGGCAGCGGAGAAGGAAAAAGCACCTGTCCAGGAGTCCATAGAGCGGCCCTGCTGCTCAGAAGACACTCCTGGCACGGAAAAGAGGGTACCTTCCAGCCCAGAGAGATCAAAGGCCCCTTTCGCCCAAAATCCCTTCCGTCCTCCGCTAAATGCGAATCGGAGACAAGGTCGAGGGGAGATTTCAATGGAGGAGAAGACCCTGATGGCCACCAATAGGGGGAAAAAGATGGCCAAGCGGGCTTCAAGGCCGAAAAATGGCAAACCCCCCCAAGCGATAGGCCTAGGCACATCAAGTGCCTGCAAGTGAACCTCCATCATGCAAAGGCGGCCTCTGACGTCTTATGCAGGAGGTTCAAAACAGAACTCTTGGATGTCGCATTCATCCAAGAACCGTGGGTTTTCGCCGGGGCTATTAAAGGCCTAAACGACTGTAAGATAATCTACGATACCACACACTGCAGGCCCAGAGCGGCCATATTACTACGTAATAACATGACTTTTGTTCCCATTTCAGAGTTGACACAACAGGACTTAGCTGCTGTATGGACTAAAGTGCCCACTCAAATGGGAGAACAAGAGGTCGTTCTCGCTTCAGCTTACCTCCCAGGCGACAGCTGTGAGATGCCCACAAGGGAAGTAATAGCCCTAGAGGAGTACTGCAGAAGGAGAAAGCTGAAATAATGAGCTGTGACGCCAATGCCCATCACTGTGTTTGGGGCAGCTCGGACACCAATTCTAGAGGTGAGTCATTTCTTGAATTTATCACTAAGAACAACTTATTTATTCTTAACCGGGGTAATGAGCCGACCTTTGTCAATGCTATAAGAGGGGAGGTTCTAGACTTGACAATTTCCTCAACTAGCTTGTCGACCTTTATCTCAAACTGGCATGTCTCAAATGAGGTATCTATGTCGGACCACCGGCATATTCGATTCGATATAGAAGCCCAAAGAGTAACAAACCATGTTTACAGAAATCCCAGAAAAACAAACTGGGAACTCTTTCGCCTCCACATAGAGCGGGAAGTGAATGGTTCTACCGCACCAATTTCATCCGTCTATGAACTTGAGGACGAGGCGAGAAAGTTCCAAGATGTTCTTAAACAAGGTTTTGAAGAGAGCTGCCCACTGAGAACCAAGAAGTCTCAAAGGGATGTCCCTTGGTGGAGCGATTCTCTCGGAAAACTAAGGAAAAGAGCCAGGAAACTTTTCAATAGGGCAAAGTCAACAGGTGACTGGACCGCCTACAAGTCAGCCCTAACCGCTTACAACTGTGAGCTCAGAAGGTCTAAAAGGGCTACGTGGCGTGAGCACTGCGGAAGTATTTCCTCTCTTCCAGAGGTGCATCGCCTTCAGAAGGCCCTTAAACTAGATCATCCGAAAGTCCTATGCACTTTGAAAAGACCAGATGGTACCTACACTGGCACCCCGGAAGAAACCAGCAGGCTTCTGCTAGAAACCCACTTCCCGGGATGTATTCCACAAGGCACATGTCCTTCGACAAACACGGCGAACGCTGTGTGCGCAAACAGGAGGACTAGAGGCCTAGCAGGAAGAATCGTCAGTGTGGAAAAGATATCGTGGGCCATTTCAACCTTTAGTGCATATAAATCCCCTGGTCCAGATGGTATCTTCCCATGCCTGCTGCAGCAGAGCTTGGGCTTAATATCAGGGCCACTAGTCAGATTGCTGAGAGCAAGTCTCTTACTTGCTCACATACCAACAACATGGAGTGAAGTCAAAGTGGTCTTTATACCCAAAGTGGGGAAAAACTCAGCACAACTCCCAAAGGCGTACAGGCCAATTAGCCTCAGTTCCTTTCTAGTAAAGACACTAGAAAAACTTATTGACTTTCACATAAGGGATAACTTTCTCAGGAATAAGCCTCTGTGTCAGAGTCAGCACGCATACCAGGCAGGCAAATCTACTATTACTGCAATACATAGCCTAACTCAAGTCATTGAAAAGGCATTGCGGTATAAACAGATAGCTTTGTGTGCATTCCTGGACATATCAGGTGCTTTCGACAATACGTCTTATGAAGCAATATCGACAGCTATGATACGAAAGGATATTCCTGTCCTTCTAGCGGATTGGATCATAAGCATGTTGAGGTCCAGAACCATAATAGCGGACCTAGGAGACGACAGGCAAGCAGTAAATGCCACCCGTGGCTGTCCTCAAGGGGGAGTCTTATCGCCCCTACTTTGGACACTGGTTGTTGACGAACTTCTTGAAAAGCTAAATGGCAATGGATTCAAGGCATATGGATATGCAGATGACCTAGTCATCTACGTTGTCGGCTGGCATGAGGACACAATTTGTTCCAGATTGCAAGCTGCGCTCAGTCTAACGGAAGACTGGTGTGCTTCAAAGGGATTGTCAATAAACCCGCAGAAGTCCACCGTTGTCCCATTTACCAATAGAAGGAAAGTCAACTTGACTAAACCCACTTTGGCAGGGACAGAAATTGAGTTCTCAGAAGAGGCGAAGTATCTAGGGGTAACTCTGGATAAAAGGCTCAATTGGAACTCACATCTCCTTAACATTACCAACAAGGCTAAAAAGGCGTTTTATGCCTGCCAGAGACTCCATGGTAAAACTTGGGGAATATCACCCAAACTAACGTATTGGTCTTTCAATACGGTCGTGAAACCTGTTGTCACATATGCGGCACTGGCCTGGTGGCCAAAAGCAAAGAAAGCAAGTGCGTGTGCCACCTTGAGCAAGCTACACCGCTTGATCTGTGTGGCCATCACAGGAGCTATGCGCACCTGTCCAACGGATGCCCTCGGTATAATTACAGGCATTCCTCCTCTATCTATTCTGATAGAAAAGGAGGCCTGCTGGAGCTCCATACGGCTGCCCAATGTAATCAGCATGAAGAGTGGAGATCTTTGGGGTCACTTGGAGGTTCTCAAGCCTTTTCTGGATGATCCCGCTATCAAGCTCACAGATATCATGCTACCGAAATTATCCTTTGATAAGCCCTACAAGGTCAGAATTCCTGAAAGGGACTGCTGTAAAGCGATAATATCTATGATTGACAAAGGGTCCCAAGTATGGTATACCGATGGATCAAAGATGGAAGACGGGAGTACTAGGGCAGGAGTGCTTGGACCAAGGTTCCAGAAAAGTCTGCCAATGGGCTCATACCCAACCATATTCCAGGCGGAGATCTTCGCAATCGAAGTCTGTGTTCGAGAATGTCTTCGGAGAAGGACAAACGGGGCCAGAATAAATATTATGTCGGATAGCCAGGCAGCACTAAGGGCCTTAGACTCATTTAAAACGACATCTAGGCTTGTGGACAGTTGTAAAACTCTTCTGAATAGCCTAGGAGCCCATAATAGAGTTACGCTGTGGTGGGTCCCTGGGCATGAAGGGTTTGAAGGCAACGAAAGGGCTGACTATCTCGCAAAACGTGGGGCCCAAACGCGAATGCATGGTCCCGAGCCTTTCTGCGGTACATCTATAGGATACACTGCAGAACTACTTAGGAGTTGGGAGGAATCTCAGATTGCTGCCCACTGGCGTAAGTCAAAGGGAATGAGACAATCAAAGAAATTCATAACTCCTTCCAAGAGGAACTCAGAAAGACTCCGTGAACTCAGCCGGGAGGGTCTTAGGACTATTACAGGCTACCTGACAGGACACTGCAAGTTAAGGTACCATCTAAACAAAATGGGGCTTTCTGTAGAGACGGACTGCAGGTTCTGTGGGCTGGCGGAGGAAACCTCGGAGCACATTCTGTGTGACTGCCCGCGTATCATGAATAGCAGACTGATGCACCTTGGGGAACGATTGTCTTCTC
>NW_023458564.1:12186086-12194778 GCF_013731165.1 Rhagoletis pomonella | reverse complement strand
TTAGCGGTTGCACCTTCCGTCCGGGATGGATGTCCATTGGCTGCGGAGACGCTATAACGCTGGAATGGCTGCGCAAGGTATCCCAAACCCTGAAGCCTTGGAAGGGCGCGGAAATTGTGGCAATGAATGCCACTGACGTGCCCAAACCCAGTGTGTACGTTGGGTACTTTCCGGAGCCATCAACCACTCCAGTGGACAGTATCCTTGGCCTTGTCGAGGGTCAGAACGAAGGGCTGCGGGTAGGTAGCTGGAGGGTGCTCAACAGGGTACAGAAGGGACCCACCACTGAGCTCACTCTAGCGGTTGACCCGCACTCTGCGGAGACACTCGACAGGCTGGGATACTTAGTCAATTATGGATATGGCAGGGTGCGCATCCATAAAAAAGGGAAGACGACTGAGTCGTCAGACCCGAAGGGTGCGCAGCCTGCTATAGCCAGTTCCTCCTCCGCTGCACAAAGTGCGTGCTTCAAAGAGGGACCTTGCGGTTCCAAGGACGTACCCAAGGGACTGCAAAGGTTACCTTCAGAGCAGTCAGGGGCAGCGGAGAAGGAAAAAGCACCTGTCCAGGAGTCCATAGAGCGGCCCTGCTGCTCAGAAGACACTCCTGGCACGGAAAAGAGGGTACCTTCCAGCCCAGAGAGATCAAAGGCCCCTTTCGCCCAAAATCCCTTCCGTCCTCCGCTAAATGCGAATCGGAGACAAGGTCGAGGGGAGATTTCAATGGAGGAGAAGACCCTGATGGCCACCAATAGGGGGAAAAAGATGGCCAAGCGGGCTTCAAGGCCGAAAAATGGCAAACCCCCCAAGCGATAGGCCTAGGCACATCAAGTGCCTGCAAGTGAACCTCCATCATGCAAAGGCGGCCTCTGACGTCTTATGCAGGAGGTTCAAAACAGAACTCTTGGATGTCGCATTCATCCAAGAACCGTGGGTTTTCGCCGGGGCTATTAAAGGCCTAAACGACTGTAAGATAATCTACGATACCACACACTGCAGGCCCAGAGCGGCCATATTACTACGTAATAACATGACTTTTGTTCCCATTTCAGAGTTGACACAACAGGACTTAGCTGCTGTATGGACTAAAGTGCCCACTCAAATGGGAGAACAAGAGGTCGTTCTCGCTTCAGCTTACCTCCCAGGCGACAGCTGTGAGATGCCCACAAGGGAAGTAATAGCCCTAGAGGAGTACTGCAGAAGGAGAAAGCTGAAATAATGAGCTGTGACGCCAATGCCCATCACTGTGTTTGGGGCAGCTCGGACACCAATTCTAGAGGTGAGTCATTTCTTGAATTTATCACTAAGAACAACTTATTTATTCTTAACCGGGGTAATGAGCCGACCTTTGTCAATGCTATAAGAGGGGAGGTTCTAGACTTGACAATTTCCTCAACTAGCTTGTCGACCTTTATCTCAAACTGGCATGTCTCAAATGAGGTATCTATGTCGGACCACCGGCATATTCGATTCGATATAGAAGCCCAAAGAGTAACAAACCATGTTTACAGAAATCCCAGAAAAACAAACTGGGAACTCTTTCGCCTCCACATAGAGCGGGAAGTGAATGGTTCTACCGCACCAATTTCATCCGTCTATGAACTTGAGGACGAGGCGAGAAAGTTCCAAGATGTTCTTAAACAAGGTTTTGAAGAGAGCTGCCCACTGAGAACCAAGAAGTCTCAAAGGGATGTCCCTTGGTGGAGCGATTCTCTCGGAAAACTAAGGAAAAGAGCCAGGAAACTTTTCAATAGGGCAAAGTCAACAGGTGACTGGACCGCCTACAAGTCAGCCCTAACCGCTTACAACTGTGAGCTCAGAAGGTCTAAAAGGGCTACGTGGCGTGAGCACTGCGGAAGTATTTCCTCTCTTCCAGAGGTGCATCGCCTTCAGAAGGCCCTTAAACTAGATCATCCGAAAGTCCTATGCACTTTGAAAAGACCAGATGGTACCTACACTGGCACCCCGGAAGAAACCAGCAGGCTTCTGCTAGAAACCCACTTCCCGGGATGTATTCCACAAGGCACATGTCCTTCGACAAACACGGCGAACGCTGTGTGCGCAAACAGGAGGACTAGAGGCCTAGCAGGAAGAATCGTCAGTGTGGAAAAGATATCGTGGGCCATTTCAACCTTTAGTGCATATAAATCCCCTGGTCCAGATGGTATCTTCCCATGCCTGCTGCAGCAGAGCTTGGGCTTAATATCAGGGCCACTAGTCAGATTGCTGAGAGCAAGTCTCTTACTTGCTCACATACCAACAACATGGAGTGAAGTCAAAGTGGTCTTTATACCCAAAGTGGGGAAAAACTCAGCACAACTCCCAAAGGCGTACAGGCCAATTAGCCTCAGTTCCTTTCTAGTAAAGACACTAGAAAAACTTATTGACTTTCACATAAGGGATAACTTTCTCAGGAATAAGCCTCTGTGTCAGAGTCAGCACGCATACCAGGCAGGCAAATCTACTATTACTGCAATACATAGCCTAACTCAAGTCATTGAAAAGGCATTGCGGTATAAACAGATAGCTTTGTGTGCATTCCTGGACATATCAGGTGCTTTCGACAATACGTCTTATGAAGCAATATCGACAGCTATGATACGAAAGGATATTCCTGTCCTTCTAGCGGATTGGATCATAAGCATGTTGAGGTCCAGAACCATAATAGCGGACCTAGGAGACGACAGGCAAGCAGTAAATGCCACCCGTGGCTGTCCTCAAGGGGGAGTCTTATCGCCCCTACTTTGGACACTGGTTGTTGACGAACTTCTTGAAAAGCTAAATGGCAATGGATTCAAGGCATATGGATATGCAGATGACCTAGTCATCTACGTTGTCGGCTGGCATGAGGACACAATTTGTTCCAGATTGCAAGCTGCGCTCAGTCTAACGGAAGACTGGTGTGCTTCAAAGGGATTGTCAATAAACCCGCAGAAGTCCACCGTTGTCCCATTTACCAATAGAAGGAAAGTCAACTTGACTAAACCCACTTTGGCAGGGACAGAAATTGAGTTCTCAGAAGAGGCGAAGTATCTAGGGGTAACTCTGGATAAAAGGCTCAATTGGAACTCACATCTCCTTAACATTACCAACAAGGCTAAAAAGGCGTTTTATGCCTGCCAGAGACTCCATGGTAAAACTTGGGGAATATCACCCAAACTAACGTATTGGTCTTTCAATACGGTCGTGAAACCTGTTGTCACATATGCGGCACTGGCCTGGTGGCCAAAAGCAAAGAAAGCAAGTGCGTGTGCCACCTTGAGCAAGCTACACCGCTTGATCTGTGTGGCCATCACAGGAGCTATGCGCACCTGTCCAACGGATGCCCTCGGTATAATTACAGGCATTCCTCCTCTATCTATTCTGATAGAAAAGGAGGCCTGCTGGAGCTCCATACGGCTGCCCAATGTAATCAGCATGAAGAGTGGAGATCTTTGGGGTCACTTGGAGGTTCTCAAGCCTTTTCTGGATGATCCCGCTATCAAGCTCACAGATATCATGCTACCGAAATTATCCTTTGATAAGCCCTACAAGGTCAGAATTCCTGAAAGGGACTGCTGTAAAGCGATAATATCTATGATTGACAAAGGGTCCCAAGTATGGTATACCGATGGATCAAAGATGGAAGACGGGAGTACTGGGGCAGGCGTGCTTGGACCAAGGTTCCAGAAAAGTCTGCCAATGGGCTCATACCCAACCATATTCCAGGCGGAGATCTTCGCAATCGAAGTCTGTGTTCGAGAATGTCTTCGGAGAAGGACAAACGGGGCCAGAATAAATATTATGTCGGATAGCCAGGCAGCACTAAGGGCCTTAGACTCATTTAAAACGACATCTAGGCTTGTGGACAGTTGTAAAACTCTTCTGAATAGCCTAGGAGCCCATAATAGAGTTACGCTGTGGTGGGTCCCTGGGCATGAAGGGTTTGAAGGCAACGAAAGGGCTGACTATCTCGCAAAACGTGGGGCCCAAACGCGAATGCATGGTCCCGAGCCTTTCTGCGGTACATCTATAGGATACACTGCAGAACTACTTAGGAGTTGGGAGGAATCTCAGATTGCTGCCCACTGGCGTAAGTCAAAGGGATGAGACAATCAAAGAAATTCATAACTCCTTCCAAGAGGAACTCAGAAAGACTCCGTGAACTCAGCCGGGAGGGTCTTAGGACTATTACAGGCTACCTGACAGGACACTGCAAGTTAAGGTACCATCTAAACAAAATGGGGCTTTCTGTAGAGACGGACTGCAGGTTCTGTGGGCTGGCGGAGGAAACCTCGGAGCACATTCTGTGTGACTGCCCGCGTATCATGAATAGCAGACTGATGCACCTTGGGGAACGATTGTCTTCTCCATCCAAGATTTGGAACACGGCACCCTCCAATGTGCTTAATTTCTTGAATAGCCTAAGGTTGGAGTGACCACAATCAGGGTTTAGCACAATAGATCTTTTAGGTCGCAGCGCGAGTATACCCGACGTACTAATAATATTCTTTAGAACGTTCCTGATGATATGTTAACGTATATTTCAAACGCATTCTGTTTATTCCGGCTGTGAAATAGAATTATCCGGAATGTATCTATAAAGAAACGCAGCCATTGTGAAAGAAAAATAAAACTCACAAAATAACTTTTATTTTTTGAATAAAAAATAAATAAAAAAAATTTATAAAACTCATCAGATAACAATTATTTTGTGAACGAAAAATAAAACAACAAATAAAAATTATTTTGTGAACGTAAAATAAAAATTATTATATAAAGGTTTATAGCGTGTATATTAAATTTCCCCAAAATGTTAAGCAATTCCCCAATAAAATTGAAATTGCACCAAAATATGCCCCAGTTGGCATCCCTAGCACATATATGTATGTAAGGTCGTGGACATTTATTTAACTGATAAGAAATCTACATCAGTGTTGCTCTTTTTGGTGCTTTTGAGACTAGATTTAGCTCTTTATTTTTCTATTTAGCTCCTAGCTCTTTTTTTTGGCTCTTTTCAAAACTATCTAGCACTTTTTTGGTCCAGAATGTTTTAGTTGTATTAGCTAATATAATAAAATTAAAAATCTGTTATTTCAAGTTTTGACTAAAATTCATTTAGTTTTGATGATCTCAGGCTATTTTCAATAATAAGAAAAGAAAGAATAATAAGAAAATGTACATTTCTAATGCAAATGGCGCGTAAGCAAATGGAAGTAAGTGGATTAGTTTCTACCACGTGCGCGTAAGTGCCGAAATATATGCACCCTATTTTCGTTGTAAAAGTTGTTTTCAGCATTTATATTCATAAAATTCGTTATTTTTTATAAAATTTCGGAAAATGTAAAAGCAACTTTACGTCAATAAATGAACAACTTAAAAAAAATAGCTCTTCATTTTAGCTACTATTACTATTATTTAGCTCTTTTTTCGACCGATTTAGCTCCAAACGAAATTATTTTTCTGGCAACACTGATACATACAAACATATCGCACACCGTCTTCAAAAGAGTCACGACTCAAAATTTGGCATTTTTGTAATTATACGCTAAAAATGTACACAGAGCTTTTATTTACCTTTCCGAAAAAGCTGGAGCAAATTCTTTTTATAATTTGTTGAAAAAACCTAAGGTAAAGTCGCCCTTGCCCATATGATTAGCATGTGCTACGAAATAGTTTCTCGCATTTTCTGACGAACGTATTATTTTGAGTTGTGACTCTTTTGAAGACGGTGTGCGATATGTGTATTTAAGTATAAAGTGAGAACTAATTCATATTCTCCCGAATGACCACGATCAACGAATACCTCCAAACATCTACATAAGTAAATGTGTAAATATGCATGAATGAATACTTGTATCAACCCAGTGCGATAATTTGCAGTGTTTTTCGACGTCGTAAAGTTTATGGAGTACGTATGTGAAAAAATAATATGTATGAAATTAATTTGAGTAGGTTTCCAGACTAGGGTGGTCCAAACATGCATGTGAAAAAGCAAAGTCGGATTGGTCTTTTAACGAAAAAAATTATACTCCTGTTTTTTACTTTGAAATCATATTTAGAGGTCGCTCCAAGCGCTCAAAGTTTTAAATATTTTTTATCAGGAAAAAAACATTTTTCGTGAAAATGGTATAGAATTCTTGAAAATCACTCTTTTCCGATCAGAAAACTCCGTTTCTCTTCTCGTCCCAGTGGGAAAATAGGATTCCATTACTTTTTTCTACCAAGAAAAGATTAACAACTACGGTTGAAGGAAAAGATGCATCGCGATGTAAACAAGCGGATGATGTGTAGCTTTGAAGCGATAAACAAAACAAAAAGTTAGAAAACTAACTCAAGTATGTTTTTTGTTCTCGTTATCTCAACAGCTGCTGTAGCCGAATGGATGCGTGTTCGACTGCCGTGTTGTTGGTCACGGGTTCAAAACCTGTGGCACGGACTTTATTTTTTATTTTTATTTATTTTTATTCTATTTGTAGATTCTATTTATAGTTTCGTAAAGCGACATGCGACACTTTACTTTCGTATGACATCGCTTGCATCTTTTCGTGCGTAAGTTATAGGGGCTATCCATTACTTTTTGCATTCCTATAGATTACCTTTTGCCACTGGGGTACACTAAACGCACATGTGGTAGTATGCCCTCTAGGAAAAGCTTTAGTTACATATGTACATTCGAGACATTTGAAAATCAAGCTTTAGATGTTTAAGAATGATCCATATTGTGGGATATATGTATGCATATATGTAGTTATGTACATAGTACATATCGTTACCTTAATTCACAAAAGCCTTAACCAACACTTTTTTGGAATTGCGTTTTTCACAGATTTTAGTTGGTTGTATTAAAATGCACCTTCAGTAAAAATTATAAAGTGTTAGTACCAAAAAAAACAGAGTTACATGCCACTTTTTAAAAACGTAGATTTATCCTCTGAAATCGTTAACTGACGTGAAAATTTGTGCAGAAAACGAAACTGCTTTCAGGCTCTTCAAAACTATTCTTTTTTCTTATTTTTGCATTTTTGTAAAATATTTTCCAGAATGTCACTTTTTTAAAAGTAAGTAAAAGGATTGAATAAGTTTACAAACTGTTAGAAAAAGGTATATTAACCAATAAGCATTGTGCTGATTTTTAACATTAAATGCATGCTTTTTAAACATTTGCCTATCACTTTGAATCTCATTTATCACATAAGCTAATGTTGAAGTTTTTTCCACCTTCTTCATGACATCTTTCATGGTTTCAAGGTGGTTCTTCTTGGGAGGCAGGTTTTTGTTTAATCTTTCTTCGGCGTCAATTTCCCATATATGCCATTTGAACACTTTTGGAGAAATAAGCTATTTAAATAAAAAATAATTTTTTACCTAAAAGTGACATTCTGGAAATATTTCAAATTGTTTTTTTTTTCTAAGTCTTATATCACGAAAATAAAAAAGGAAATCATTTAAAATCCTTAAGCATTGGTAATTATCTTATTTTTAGTGTTTTTTGCATAAAAGACTGGGTGACATTCAGGAAATATTTAGCCATACTAACCATAGTGTAATGATAGATTCACTTAACAACACAAAATAATTACTTTTATTAAGTTATTTCTTATGTGATTCGATCAACAACTTTTTTGGCTTCTTAACTGCAATACACTTGGGCAAACAAAACAACTACTATCACGGCAAAATTAAAAAGTGACATTCAGGAAAATTCGGAGGGACAATATTATAATAGAAAGCCACGCTAATGTTGATACAATTTTCCAGGTGAAAATATAATAAAACAATAAAAGTTAAGGTGGTCATTCACAAACAGTAACGCCTTTTTTCATTGTTTCTTTGTTCAAACTTTTTTTCATGTTGATTGTCGAATAACCTGAGCGGGGACAAATATTTTTATATGGAGTAGGTAAAATATATCAAAGAAATACCGTTCGCAAAAGAAAACCAAACGGCTTACAATAATAAAAAAACAGCTATGTTGGTGGCTTATTATTTGGATTGTTTAATGCTGTTTTTGACTTTTCGTTTCGCCACCATAAAAAAATTTAAAAATGCTCCCTTGGCACTTAAAAACTTAACTTAGAAATCAAAAATCTATTATTTTCCAAGTTTCTGATTGAAGTTGCTTTTTTGGGTAACTACATACACGTGCAGCTCATTTGCCAGATATACCATTTTCAAGTCAAGTCTTGCATAACCGAGCCTTTAGGGCCTTTGTGAATTAAAGTAACGATATGTAGGTGACAACTGACTCTGCGGAAATAAGCCCATAAAGTCAGCAAGAGTTTTTGTTGAATAGAAATTAGATAGCTAGTAGCCTGCTGAATTCCTTATGGATATGGTTATTGTTATTCTATCATATTCTACTATTTTTTTTTAATTTGTCGGGTTAAAACAGTATTTATATTGCAGTAGAAACAATGTTATTATACAACTGACCTCGAATTTCGGGACAAATGTCAAAAGCTATTCACAATCTTTCCTGACCGCATAGAAAGGTTCAAAAATACACAACTCGGAAATCAGATCCGAAAATATAATTGCTTGCTGATCGCAGAGATTCAACCCAGTTAATACAAAAACAGGTATAACAGTAGTTTTCTAGTTGAAGAATATAAACATGAAGAGAAAAATAATTGCATTAATTGAAGATAATAAATCTTACGAATAGATTTATGCAAAAAGTCGATCTACATTTTTTTTATTTGTGCGCCTTT
>NW_023458564.1:12175443-12186076 GCF_013731165.1 Rhagoletis pomonella | reverse complement strand
AAGATTTGAAAAAAATATTCCTGTAAGATCAAAATTTGTCGAATCTTCAAGCGAACCGTTGTAGAAGAGCACGCAATTGGGCCGGACTTATAGGAAATAAACATTGATTTTGTATGTGCAACGAAACAGAATTTAATCATTTAAAGTAGTTTAATAAATCATAGAAGATCTTGAGCTGATAAAAACAAGAGTTCACAATGATTGCGAAACGGATCTTGTCGACACTGCGCCAAATACCCCAGCTCTACACCGCGGCTGTTAACACCAAAAAATTCGCAACCACAATAGAGCCACCAAAGTTCGATTGGCAAGATCCACTCAATTTGGAATCGCAACTAACCGAAGATGAGATCGCTATGCGTGACGCATTTCGTAGTTACTGCCAAGCAAGCTTGTTGCCGCGCATTACAGACGCCAATCGCAATGAGGTGTTCCACAAGGAAATTATGGAGGAAATTGGCAGCTTTGGTGCTTTGGGTTGCACTCTAAACGGCTATGGGTGTGCAGGTGTGTCAAATGTGGCTTATGGTTTATTGGCCAGAGAGATAGAACGTGTAGATTCAGCTTATCGCTCTGCCTTGAGCGTGCAAAGTTCTCTGGCGATGGGAGCTATTTTTGATTATGGCTCTGCTGTGCAAAAGGAAACCTATCTGCCTCGTATGGCTCAGGGCAAAATAATTGGTAAGTAGCAAACGATTTTTTCTTTTTAAATAAATGTGTGCAGAGGAATATTATAGTTGTTCTTTTGTAAACTGATATTTAAAAATTTCTGATAAGAAGCTTCGGCGGACGTAGATTAAGATTATTGTTTCGAGTGTACACAAGAAGATTTAGATCGCTAAAAATAACATAGTACGGGCGAACATGTTTACGCCATTGGCAGCTTAACTGCTTCAATATCCTCTTGTGTTCTTAATGTTATCCTAAAAATGGAGGTGTCAGAGGTTTTAAGTCATGGCAGAAATGCAAGATTAAATTGCATTTTGAAATTAGCATTTTATTTCACAAAAACTAAAATATCTGCATTTGCTTTCGTTTACAGGAGCATTTGGTTTAACCGAACCAAATCACGGTAGTGATCCGGCCGGTATGGAAACCCGTGCGAAATATGATAGTGCCAGCAAATCATACATTCTGAATGGTTCCAAAACGTGGATCACAAATTCGCCGATAGCAGATGTTATCATTGTCTGGGCCAAGGGTGAAGATGGCAAAGTGCGTGGTTTCATAGTGGATCGGTCACAATCTAGCAAGGGCTTATCTACACCCAAAATCGAAGGTAAATTCTCTTTGCGTGCCTCTACTACTGGCATGATCTTGATGGACGACTTACATGTGCCGGAAGGAAATCTTTTACCAAATGTGGAGGGTTTTAAGGGGCCCTTCGGTTGCTTGAACAATGCACGCTATGGCATTGCATGGGGTGCTCTAGGAGCAGCTGAGGCATGCTTGGGAATAGCGCGGCAGTATACGTTGGATCGGAAGCAGTTTAAACGGCCGTTAGCCGCTAATCAATTGATACAAAAGAAATTTGCAGATGCGCTGACAGATATTGCGTTAGGTTTACAAGCATGCTTGCAGGTAGGTCGTCTGAAAGATCAGAAACTGCACACTCCTGAAATGATTTCACTCATAAAACGAAATAATTCGGGTAAAGCGCTAGATATTGCTCGGAGTATGCGTGATGTTTTGGGCGGAAACGGAGTGTCCGATGAATACCATGTTATACGGCATTGCATGAATTTGGAGGCGGTTAACACGTATGAAGGCACTCACGACATCCATGCGCTTATTCTTGGACGCGCTATTACAGGCATAGCAGCGTTTGCCAATTGAAATACATAATTGAAATACATGTAATACATATTATGCTGATGCTTGAGTTAGAATATTTTCCGAAAGCTGTTGTGTTGGTATTTAAATGCATTTATTAATACGGTCTTGTATTTTATAAAATAAGTGGAAAGACAGTAATATTAACAAAAACAATTAGAGCGATTAATAAAATTAGAACCATAGGGTACAACATGTTTTAGACATTTTTTTTTTATCACATGAGATATTTTATAGGGATACTTATGTATTGAACCGAATGCCTAGTTTTTATGATAAATGCCTTATGTACTCACCTCAGCTTCATATTGCTCTGCCCGCCGCACAGCATGTCCCAGTTCTGTATTAGTTTCGGCTAAAAGCTTTTTTAATTTGGAATGTGATAGTTTTATTTCACTTATTTCTTTATTTCGTTCCGATAGCTCTTGTTGAAGCGCACGCACTTCAACATCACTTGCCTGCATTGGACGCCCCTTGCGATCGGAACGCTCTTGGTAGTCGCGGACTTCAGCGCGTAATTTTTTGTTGTCGCGTTCCAATGCAAGTTTTTCGGTTTCGAGCCGTTCGCGTTTACCCCATTCAGAAGCATTTTCGGCTTGTAGCCGTTCCAACTGCGCAACAAATATTCAAAATTAGTTTATTTTAACGATTTTTTAGTTATACTCCCAAAAATATACCTCTGTACGAAGTTCAGCCAAGCGTCTTTCAAGATTTTCGCGGGACGCAGTTTCTTCTTGCAACGAATTATTTACTATACGCATTTCGGCACGGTGTTGTTCCTGTAATGTGAGTAATTCACGTACAGCTTCCTGCAAAACGATTGGGCTATTTAATTAAGGAATTTAATTTTATTTAATTTAATTAGTCATCACCTGCTTAGCAAGACGCACCTCTTCTTGACGTTCACGTACTTCCTGTAGTTCTAATGTTAACTTTTCGATTGTCTTATGTAAAATATTTTTTTCTCTGCAAATTTAAATAATGATTAAAAGTTAAGCATAACAAATAATATAAATCAATGCATAAGGTCCTATACGACACTTTTTGAAAATGTGTTTTTACATCTTCTGTTTATTTTTTCCCAAGTACACCCCCATACTAAAATGCATAGCTTAAGCATCTTTAAAACTGCCCTGTGAGCCCTTTCTATGTTAATTTCAAAAGTTATATGCTTATGTGAAATTTCAAAATTTTAGATAGGGCGTTTGCGTTGATGGTGTCGATATGTAGCTTTAAAACAAACTCACTCTCTTTCTGCTTGCACCGTCTTCTGCGCTTCATCTAAACGTAATTGAAGCATGGAGATTTTTTGCAGTAAATAATCTTCATCGAAATCGTCTTTAGATAGCTGCTGAATTAGACGTTTTTCTTCAGCCAATACATCATCTAAATTGTTACCTTAGTAGATATACAACATTAAAGATTTTCATTTAAATACTCCGCATAAACCTACCCATGTCAGGAACACTTTTCGGTACGGCGCCTTTCAGCACATATTCTTCAATATCCAAGTCTTTCATATCATTGCAAATGGCCTTGGTAACCTTAAATAATAAACACATATACATATATACTTAAGAAGTAAAATTATTTGAATATAGTATACATAAGTATATTCAAAATTACCAATCCATCTTCGCTGTTTACATTTTTTAAACCATCAGACGAAATATCTGGCGAGCAGTTAGCATCACGTCCATTCGCCTCAGCATCTTCAGAAACATCGCACATACTAAAATGGAAACATGCATTTCAAATAAATATGGGCATAGGTACATTTGTACATACATACATATGTATGTTAATATACACAATATTTAAAAAAAAACATTCGAATTTTATTTTTCTAACCCCGCTTTATGAAATTGATCGGCATGCTTCATCATAAGTGTATGAACCTTTTCCATTTCCTTTTTAAGTTGGGAGATCTGCATCTCGAGATCATTTTTCTCTCGCTTGTATGAATTCGCTTCCTTCATAGACATATCAAGGTTGGCGCGCAACTGTTTGGCTTCTTCTCGAGCTTTATTACGTTCGGTGCGTACCTGTATCGAAGAGTCTCATATTATTTGCACTGTACAAATTTTATATCGATTAAACAAATATTTGTTTATAAACGACGAATCGTGGCTATGGTAAGCGGTAAAGTATTTGCAAACCTCGTACAGAAAACCTACCTTACTCCATTTTTCGCGCCAATTGGCTGTGCAATCAGACCACCATTTCATAGTCTTTTCCATTTGGGCAGCTCGGGCCCTTGCTTCGTCCAGCTCGCGTTGCCTTTGAGCCTGAAAGGAGTAACATATGAATATGTGAATAGAACTGGAATGCATGCATAGCTAAAATACAGAATAACTCTTTACCTCGCGTGCTTCCCATTCTGTAGCATCGCCGAATCTTGGAGTTTCTGCGGCTCCACTTCGACGTGGTATTGGAGCAACACTTTGTGACATTTTTAAATTAACCAGTCCTCAGCCTAGTCCGGTTGGAGGTCAGAATAAGGTATGCTCTTATTTGCAACACAAAAACTATTTTCTGACTCCTTTTAACAAAATAAACACAATTTTTTACAATACTCAGTTTTTGCAAAACTATCGTATTTGTTTTCGTTTGACTTTCGTAGTTTTCTTGTGGAGTATTGTGACGGTTTCTCATTGCACGATTCTTCGTAGCTGTTATCTTTATTCTGTTTTGCTGCGGTTTCCAAATTTTTTGATTTGCCTATTATGACATTTTAAATTATTGTGCTGCCATGTTGGCACAATACACGAAGCAGCGAACAATCATTCTTGTGATCCAACTACACAAGATCTGACAAGATGAAGCAAAAGAAAAAAGTAATTTTCTGGCTGACGTTTGTAATTTCGGCGCCATGTTATGTTCTTTGGAATAAGGTTCATTCCTTATCTTTTTGGACTAAAATCTGAAAAGTGTCAAAATGCCAGAGCGTAAGCAAAATGCGCCCACTAAAAGAGAAAGGAAGGAAAAGTAAAGGAACGCAAAAAACCAATTTTTTAGTCCAAAGAATGGCAACAACAAAACTAACGTCAAATAAGAATGGAAATGTATGTGCAAAACACATTCACACAAGCACAAGCATAATAAACACTTAGTCCCCTTTCAGTCACGTAAAGTCTTGAAAGCAATTTTTATCGCATTCTCTTTTGTGTTTTCTCTTTGCTTCCACACGCGTCAAGTTTTATTGAATTCAAGTCCTTGGTTTTTTAAATGGGCAGCAACGAAAAGATCAAAAGAGAACAAGAAAACTTGAAACGAATTGACGGTACGGAGGTATCTGTACTCTTGTACTCGCCAACGAACGAGCAGACTTGAAAGCAAGACTTGATGTGTCTGAAAGGGGACTTACTATATCAATTAATTTTTGCCTCCTTCCAATTTCAATTCACTTTTTAGATTATTCTCACTTTTTGCGTATTCTTTAATTTCCGTTAATTTAAATTCAGTTGATTTTGGCACTTTTCAGGATTTTGCCCGAAAAAATTCTTCTGACTAAATCTAACTACTTCGGACTGAAGAGAGTCACTCTCACTGAGTGTTGCTCTCTCATTTTTGCTGTCATTTTCGAGTTAAGGAACGCTTTTTGGACTAAATCTGACAACTACGGACTTTTTCTGACTCTTTCTGGGAGAAAAGGAACGCTCCTATAGAATACTTGTATTATTGCATTACGATGGCAGCACGATTGGCAGTTACACTTCAGTGGCAAACATGTCGCATTTCCTCTTTTTGACATTACGACGTCAACGTGCTTCGATCTTTTTCCGCTTTGAGCTCTGAAGATGGCGGTCGGTAAAAATAAGGGTCTCTCCAAAGGAGGTAAAAAAGGTGGCAAGAAGAAGGTTGTGGATCCCTTCTCGCGCAAAGATTGGTATGATGTAAAAGCGCCAAACATGTTCGTGACCCGCCAGATCGGTAAAACTCTAGTAAACCGCACCCAAGGCCAGAAAATCGCCTCTGACTACTTGAAGGGTCGTGTATTCGAAGTATCGCTGGCCGATTTGCAGAGCGACAACGATTCTGATCGCTCGTTCCGCAAGTTCCGCTTGATTGCTGAGGATGTTCAGGACCGCAATGTGCTCTGCAACTTCCACGGTATGGATTTGACCACGGATAAGTATAGGTGAGAAATTAAATGCATTTAAAGTGGCTATTGATTATTACCAAAGTGAAGAAGCGAGATGTGTTTGTATGTGCATATGTTCATGCATCTCAAAGAATCGCTATAAAGATTGAGGTTAAATAGTTTATTTTTTACGGACGTATAATTCAGACGAAACATCGCACAAATTTGTGTTTTGTCTCTACGATGCTCCAAGAACAAAATTAACTGCAAACGGCACCCTGAGGAACTGCTCTCTACGTTCCCATTTAGGGATTAGTTTGTAGACATTTTCAGTAAGCCCAAAAGGTGGTATTTTTTATCACCCCTATTGCGAGTGTTGACTAGTAGTAGATAAACGACTAATATTCGATAATCGCTTTTCTGTTGTACTGTGGATGTCGATTTCTCGTTCAATATGCGACTGTGAATAGTATTACGCCGCTCATTCTTCTACATTTATTAAACGAGAAAACGACATTGAAAATACCATGGATAATCGACTAAAGAATCGTGTATCTACTACTAGTTGACTCTCGCAGTAGGGGTATTTGTATTCATTTAGTGCATTTGTAAAGGTACAGGCACCCGCACCCATCATTACTTTTATACTTTTTAAATTTAAATCTCAATTTGTTTATTATTTTAGGTCCATGGTCAAGAAATGGCAAACCCTCATCGAAGCGATCGTTGAGGCAAAGACCACTGACGGTTACATGTTACGTGTCTTCTGCATTGGCTTCACCGCCAAGGACCAACAATCACAACGTAAAACTTGCTATGCTCAACAATCGCAAGTGCGTAACATCCGCTCCAAGATGACTGAAATCATCAGCAACGATGTAACCAGCTCAGACTTAAAGCAGTTGGTAAACAAGCTTGCTCTCGACTCCATTGCTAAGGATATAGAGAAGAAATGCCAGCGGATCTACCCATTGCACGATGTTTACATACGCAAAGTTAAGGTCTTGAAAAAACCACGATTTGATCTGTCCAAATTGTTGGAATTGCATGGTGATGGTGGTGGCAAAGGCACTGAAGCTGTCGTATCGGCAGAGGGTGCTGTTGTAGAAAGACCCGAGGGATACGAACCACCTGTACAGGAGTCTGTTTAAACAAATATTGAATTCAACAACATTCATTTTTTTAATGTAGAAGATGCAAAGGAAAGAAAACATGCACAAAACTCGCGGATGGGAGTTTTGCATAAAAAATAATATTGGCTTATATTTATTTGCATATGTGGCAGTGAAGGAAGGGAAGGCGTTTCGTATATTTCTTTTATCTTTTTCAGTTGCAGTATTCTACCCTACGCAGAGAGAACTGGATAAAATCACAATCGACTTGCAAAGGTATGTATATGAACAGACTTTCAAGTTTGTGCTAAATTAAATGATGTTCTCAATATTTTTCGTCGCTGATTTTAATAAACTGATGTCAAATGCTTGCTGATATAGCGCAAACTAGAAATAAATGCTTTGTTCTGTTACAGTTAGTAATTGTTACTTCTTCTTTGTAGTGACTCTTGGAGTTCTCGTTTGGTTATGCTGTGTTAAAAATGAAGGTGAATAATATTTAAAAAATGTGATGCTTTGTTTTTCTTGTGAAACTCGTGATGTACATCTTTTATTATTTGCTACTCTTGAAAGCACTTTGATGACATTAAATTCTGATTCGGTTCCACAAGAAATGCAATGGAAACTGCATACTAAATACTTTTATCATCTATACTTAAAATTTTTTATTTTTTTTTCACAGATAGGATTTGGTGAGAACTCATTTCGGTATTTAACTAAGCCTGTGGATTTTTATGAGTTTTCAAGGTTAGTATTAATATATTATTTGGCAGGTTTTCCTTATATTTCTTCATGATGTATTCGAATTATTTGCTACTCTTGAAAAAACATTGATGTATACTAAACTCTGATAAAAAAAAGCGTGAACTGCATTTACTTTTAAAAGCTGAAAGAATAATGAAGGATTTCATTTGTTTACAGATAACAATCACATCGGGATAAATAAGAACTAGTGTCTGATAATGACCATATGGCGATAGGTAAGCAAGTGTCAAAACCTCTAACAATTACCAATTTTTGATGATAACTTTTCTGTAACTTGAATCTACATATGTATATGTGAGTTTTACAAAATTAGATAGTAGAACTGATTTCAAGTGTATGTAATATATTTAGGGTTTCCAATACATTAGTATTAATCAAGCTTTTATTTTGTTTGCAGGTTTGGATAAATTAATATGATGTCACCTTGCTACTGGATGTTTTTTAAGGTAAGTAACTTATTTTATGCTAAATATTTATACTTAATTGGATGATGAAACTTTGACCCAGCTCGCTTTGATGTATAGTGAAGATAAATGTCCCAATAACCAACGCAAATTTAAATTTCTGAAATAATCCCTATTTCCTCTCAGACATAATACTAATCCCTTACGTTTTGTAATGTTAATAATGTCTATCGTCGTTTAAAGTACAAAACCGCGTATCAACAAAATGCAAAACCGCGTATGTGAGGTTGCATAAAATATTTTTTAGAGAGTAAAAACACTCGTATTTCAAAATGGTTCTCTTTTTTATAAAGCAATCGCATTTCTGGCTAGTATATTTCAGGTCGAATGAATAAGGATTGAGCCAAGAGCTTGTGTGAGCAAATCCAATTTTTGGCAGCCAATGTCAGTTACGCGGTTTTGCAGAATGACGATACGCGGTTTTGTACTTTAAACGACGATATAGGCCCCTATTGCGAGTGTCGACTGGCAGTAGAATAGAAATTTGTCGATCGAGTCGATCATCTTTTATTTTGCTATTGTGTAACTTGATCGATAAAAATTTGTACTATTGTGAATGGTTGACAGAATTGCAAACAGCTGTTTGTTTGTTTACATTTGTTTCTTGAGTGTTTTATTTACATCATTTTTAAAATAATTGCTTTTATTATAAAATTTAAAAAATGGACACAGTTGAAATATGGTTTAGTGATGAGGAAGATGATGCGGAAGCTAATAGATTAGTAGAGTTAGCTAAAGCAAGGAGGGAATTGCGAGATTCGTCGGATCCCTTCGACTTTGAAGGTGTATGTACACGTGTGAGTTTTATGAATAGAAGTTGCGTTCCCGATGCTTCACAGTTTTTAGGCTTTACATGATTTGCAGGAAAAGCTGTTTTCCTCATTAATAAACTTTATGGAAGTTTAAGAAATACGGTACGGTTAAGTTTTTTGTACAATGATGTTGGGTTTTTGTGTCCAAACGCGTGACCCGAGTTTAAAAATTGTAACATAACAACATAACAAGTGTATTGAAAGAATTCAACTTTAATTTAAAATAAAGATTTCAAATTTCCGAGCACTAGTCAATTAATAACTTATGCAGTTTTTTTGTATAAACTTTTGATGTTGGTTCTGCGCAAAAACACTGGATGGCGTAGCCGGAGTTATATGCACAAGAAATATTGTATATGTATCTTTTCCAATAGAAGCGGAGCTTCCTACCCTATTCTTTCCGGAAATTCCTTTGCCTATGTCTTCACTCTCCTGCATCAGTACGAACAACCGCGCAAGTTGCCTTTTGTTGCTTATAATTTTTGATCTGTAATTCAGACACATACATGCATATGTATATTTCACAATTTTTTACAACTTCCAGTTCAATTGACTTACTTTTTATCCATTATAGTACCACTTTCTTATGTAAATTTTATAAACGCAAACTCCAACGACTAAAAAACAGCAATAGAAGAATGAGCGATTAAGAAGTATTCACAGTCGCTAATTGAGCGACTAAGCGACACTCGCAATAGCATCGCTAATCGATAGTCGCTTAATAGTCGTTTATCTACTGCCAGTCGACATTCGCAATAGGGGTGATAATCTTGAAAAATATGAATAGAAAATAAAGCATCGCATAAATGCTATGTACATATGTATGATTGTATAATATCATGCGGCATACAAGAAATTAAATACCATGCTTATTTGTTGCAGATTAGTGGATGCAAATTTGACAACAGGATATGGAAATGAAGGTGAATATAATTTTTTTTTGCACTTTCCATAAATGTAATTCTATGATGAAACTTTTACCCAGCTCGCTTCGATATACCATGAAGAGAACTTGTTCCATTATCCAACGCAAAATAATTTGCTGATGAATTAAACAAGTTTCATTATTGCTAAACTATATCAATCTTAACCATAATTTTAATGCATACATATTTCTGTTCTTTTTTTAGATTTCTACAAAGTGAGGTCACTGCGGAATTTTAGAAGTAAGTAGATATTAATTTTTTAACTGCATATCGTCGTTTAGAGCACAAAACCGCGTAACTGACATTGGCTACCAAAAATTGGATTTGCTCACACAAGCTCTTGGCTCAATCCTTATCAATTCGTCCTGAAATATACTATCCAGATATGCGATTTCTTTATAAAAAAGAGAACCATTTTGAAATATGAGTGTTTTTACTCTCTAAAAAAAATAATTTATGCAACCTCACATACGTGGTTTTGCATTTGGCTGATACGCGGTTTTGCATTTTGTTGATACGCGGTTTTGCACTTTAAACGACGATATGTATGTGTGTATGTAACACGTTTTAATGAAGATATATTTTCGGACTCCCCATCATTTGACTGTTAAATGACACTAAATCCAAACTGATTAAA